>NW_010972611.1:410532-419318 GCF_000737465.1 Haliaeetus leucocephalus | reverse complement strand
GTACCGGGGCCCCGCGGGTCCAGGTTACGGGGGGGGGGCGGTTCCCTGCCAGCGCCGACGGAGCTCGGCCGGGCCCCGGGCAGACGGGCAGGGTGCGGCTACGGGGCACCCCGGGTGGGTGCTGGGTGGGTGCTGAGGCTGGCTGGGTACTGGATGTTGGGTGCTACTCGGTGCTGGGTGGGTGCTGGGTGCGTTCCCGGCAGCAGGAGCCGACGGGAACAGGCAGGTCCGCACTGACTGTTGACCTTTGCAGCCAGAGCCCGGAGAGCTGCCCCGGGCGGCCTCCCTGGCCCCAGCCCAGGCCTTGGCTGAGTGCTGCCCGGCCGCTTAACTCCTCCAGCGCCGGACCCCCAGCACCCCCGGGGACCCCCAGCCTGCTGTTCGCCCAGACACCCGCTCCCACCTCTCTGCTCCCCACGCTGCCCAGCCGGGTCCCACCACCGGACCCCCCACGCGCACCCCGGCCGGGTGCTGCGGAGGCTGTCCCTGTGGTGGTGCCGGGGGGGTCCGTGTGCCAGGTGGCCGATGCCCGGCTCGGTGGGGAAGTGCTGGCTCAGCAGGAGCTGCCACTCGCTCCGGCTCGGTGCCTCCAGCAAATATTGACACCGAGCAGCCGCTGGGAATGGGGAGCAGACGGTGGGGCGTCCCCCTTCTCTGGGGACACCCGCGGGGCTTGGGGTCTCATCTCTATCGCCTGACCCTCTCTTGGCCCCCCAGGGCTCTCGCAGGACACGGTGCTGGGCCGCCTGGGAGCAAACGTCACGTTGACCTGCCAGGACGAGGGGCTGGCGAACGTCACCGTGTCCTGGAAGATGGAGAAGTGGGGGACGGTGGCAGCGGTGGTGGGGGGCCATGACCGGTGGCTGGCGGAGGGCAACACACTGCTCCTCTGGCAACTGCGCTACGAGGACTCGGGGCGCTACAGCTGTTACGTGGGGGGCCGCCCGCTGCGCTCCCTGCGGCTGCTGGTGGAAGGTGGGTCCGCGCTGGGGCAGGGGCTTCCCTCGCAGCGTCGCCCAGTCCGGCATCCCCTGTCCCCCAGCGCCTCCCTGCCTTGCAGAGCCCCCTGAAATTCCCCGGGTCTCCTGCTACCGGCGGAGCCATGACAAAGATGTCCTGTGCGAGTGGCCGCTGCAGGCGAAGCCATCCCCAGGGACGCGGGCGATGCTCTGGGTGAAGCAGAGGTGAGTGCCATCCTAGCACCTACCTGTGCCTGGGACCCCATGGCATGGGATGCAGGGGACTTTACTGTCCCTCCCCACAGACCCTTTCCCTGATGTTGGCCAGGACTGCCCTGTGCCTGGTGTATGCCACAGCTCCAGCCAAGCCACATCCCCACAGGTTCGCAGCTGAGAATGCCACAGAGCAGCGGTGCCGCTACTTCTCCAAGGCACGGAAGTTTGTTTGCCGGGTGAAGGTGCCACCCGGCGCTGATGACACCAAACCCCTCGTGGTGTCCACGTGCGTCAGTAACGGCGCCGGCGGCTTGGCCGGTGAGGACAGGATCATCACCCTCAGCAGCGTCTGTGAGTACCACTCCCATCTTGCCAGGGGCTGGGGCCGGCTGAGCGGCATGGTGCCCGGCCCTGAGCCCCCCGTTCCCCAGCAGTGAAGCCCGACCCTCCCCTCAATGTGACAGTGGAGGCACTGGAGAAGGCACCGCAGCAGTTGCGCGTCAACTGGTCCTACCCCTTGTCCTGGGACCCCCGCTTCTACTGGCTCCGCTTCCAGGTCCGCTACCGCCCCGAGCCCGCCGAGACCTTCACGGAGGTGAGATACACATACACCTCCCCCCACTGTGGGACTCTGCCCCAGCCCCATCGAGGCTTTCCCCACCCCCGTGCTGCCCATGCCCCCCCCCAGGTGGAACAGGTGATGACGACGTGGCTGGACATCCGTGACGCCTGGCGAGGGACGCGGCACGTGGTGCAGGTGCGGGCGCAGGAGGAGTTTGGCCACGGCGCGTGGAGCGAGTGGAGCCAGGAGGCGGTGGGCACCCCCTGGACAGGTAGGAGGGGGACATGTGGCCCTAAGGCCAGGGGCTCAGGCCAGGGTCCCCCAGCCTCACACTCCTCCCTCCCCTTGCAGACCCCAGGGACCTCACCTCTGAAATGGGACCCTTCAGCTCGCAGGTAGGGCACGGCCTCAGCCCCGAGGGGACACAACGCATTCCTGGTTGGATGTCATGACCCCGTGTGGGACAAGGGGATGCCGGGTGGGGGGGCTGCACCATCCCATCGCGCCTTCCTGCCTTCTCTTGCAGTTCCCCATGGAGGATGGCACCTATGGGGTCACGCTGCCCCCCGAGCTCTTCGGGGAAGATGCTGCTGATGGCGCTGGTGGTGAGGAGGGGTCTATGGGTTGGCTGCCGAGGGCCGGAACCCACGGGACCCTCATCCCCACAAGGAGCCCATCCCCTCTCTCTGCTGCAGGGGCTGTCATGGAAGCCAGTGCCCACTCTGTGGCATCCCCCTATGCCTTTCTGGTGGCCGGGGGGAGCCTGCTCCTGGGCATCGCCCTCTTTGTTGGCATCATGGTGAGGTGAGTGCCTAGAGGAAGGGAAGGGGGGGATGACTTCTCTACCTGCCCCCCCTCGACCTGGGACCACTTTCCTCTCCTGCAGGTACAAGCAGACATGGCGGACAGGTGGGCAGCGGGGGGCCAAGCAGGAAGGTGAGGCGCAGCATGTGCTAGTGCCCCTGGGCCCCCCCAGCCCCCCACTCAGTGAGACCCCCCTGCTCTCGCCTCCTGGCCCCCTGGCCCCTGGGGCTCTCCATGTCACCAATTTGGACTATTTCTTCTCAGAGCAGTAGCCGGGGGCTGGATGCACTGGCAAGTGCCTGCGGGTTGGGCGGGGGTCCCGGGGCTGGGATGTGGCCCCGGGAACAGCCCAGCCCCCCCCCACATCTGGGGGTGCCGAAAGCCACCCCCAGGTCTCAGGGCTGGGAGCAGCCTCTGAGGAGGGGAATCAGCGTTGCCCCCGTGGAGAACCAGCCAGGGGAGGTCCCCAAGATGGGTCCCGAGGGGGCAGCTCCGGGGCCGTGGCCAAGCTGGGGTGGCTGGGGGTGAAGGCA
This sequence comes from Haliaeetus leucocephalus, assembly GCF_000737465.1. NCBI lineage: Eukaryota > Metazoa > Chordata > Aves > Accipitriformes > Accipitridae > Haliaeetus > Haliaeetus leucocephalus. Next base: position 416,244 of record NW_010972611.1, on the reverse strand, counting down.
CTGGAAGCATGGCCGCATAGGAGCGTGGGAGCAGGGCTGGGCTCTGCCCGTGGGGCTGGGTTTGGGGGTCCCGCAGGGAAGGGCCTAGCCCCCGCAGTGCCGCGGGTGTCAGGGAGGGGGAGGGCCTGGCTGGATCAGCCCCATCCCTCTGCCCCGGCCCCACCCCAGGGCTTATTTTTAAAGCACGTGTTGGGGAAATGTGGCAAAACGTGACTCTTAAATAAATGCCTTGGATTTGTAATGGAGTGGGTGCTTTTGGGGGGGGGAATAATGAAGGGGTCACTGCAGTCTCCCTCACCTGGGAGTGACTCCAGGGGGTGGTGGGGTCAGGCTGGGCTGTGCACCCCCTCCAGTCAAGGCCATGCACCCCAGTCCATGCACCATATGCCTTACTGTGCCCCTTAACCCTGCCATGTACCACCCCAAGCCGTGCCCCCCATGCCACTAAGTGCCTCCCAGGCTGTGCAGCCCATGCTGTGCTCCCCCCCAATGCCATGTATCCCCAGGCTGTGACCCCATGCCAATGAGCGTTCCCCAGGCCCTGCTCCGAGCAGCAACCCAGCCCGTGCCAGGTTATGCAACGCCCTGGGGAGCTGCAGCTGCACCCAGGCAGGAAACCGCAGGGCAAGGGGAGCGGGTGCCCAGGCACCCTGGGGACGCCACATTCCCCCCCGCCCCAGCCGGCCCCACTCTATAAAAAGCCCGGCAGGATGCAGATGTGTGGGTTGGGGCAGCCCCAGTATCCCTGCCCCCCAAAAGCAGGGTGGCTTCTGCCAGCATCAGTCTGGGGTTGAGTTACCTGCTTCCGCTCTCCCAAGCAGGCAGGTGACCCCTGGGGAGGCAGGGGGGGGAGGCGAGGGGCTGCATCCCGAGGTCAGACCGGATGGGCCCCCAGCCCCAAAAACCTGCCCTGGTTTCAGGCAGCACCACGGCCTCGCTGCCAGCAGAGCAGAGCCTGGCAGCCAGGTCCCAGGCGGGGAAGTGGCTGGGTGTCTTGCTGCACGCTCCACAGCACCCACATCCTGGGCACCTGCCTGTCCTGGCACCCTCAGGGCCCCAATCCCTGCACCTCTGCAGACCCCAACACCATCCCTTCCCCATTGCAGCCACCAGCCCCAATCCTCCCCCATCCCTTCCCCACTGCAGTCCCCAGCCCCAATCCTGCCCCATCCCTTCCCCCATTGCAGCCCCCAGCCCCAGTCCTGCCCCATCCCTTCCCCCATTGCAGCCCCCAGCCCACCTCCCAGGACCACCTGCCTCCTCTCAGCCAACAAGTTTATTTTACTACTTCATTACACATCCCAATCTTGCTGCGTCCCCCTGCCCCCAGTGCTGGAGGCAGCCCTGCAGCGGGTTGGCTCCGGCGCAGGGTGGGCAGAATCCGTCCCAGCAAAAGGGCAGCTCAGCCCTGCCGGAGTCCAGTGGCAGGCAGTGGCCACCAGGCAGGAGTGGGGTCCCTGCAGGGCTGGAGATGTGACTGAGGGGTCCTCCACTGGACCCTTCCTGTGGCAATTGCCAGGGCTGGACCCTGCCCCATGCCCCGGGGCCAGGGGTCACAGGCCACTCGGGGGGGGGGGGCATTAGTGAGTGCTAATGCAGCTTGCAGTGGACGGGGTGCAGCAGGGCCATGTGCTCAGCTCCTTTGAAGGGCAGCTTCTCAGTAGAGTAGTAGTGCACGACCTCGGGGATGCTGGCGAAGACGCCGCTGGCCTGGCTGAGCGTGTACTTGTTGTCCTTGGTCCGGGCCACAATGATGTGGACGCAGCCCTGGCTGGTCCTGGGCGAGCGGCGGACGTCAGTGGTCCCGCCAGCCCCTGGCGCCCACCCGCCCGCCCAGCGGCCACAGCCGCATCCACCCCTGTTTGTTCCCGTCCCACTCCGATTGTTTCGGCTCCAGGGGCTCCGCTTCCTCAGGAAGGAAACGCCACCAGCGCTCCCGACAATGCGCCAGGGAGGGGGACACGCCATCCCCCCCCCGCCCCAGCACAGCGCCAGGATGCCTGGGTCCCCCCAACTGGTTGGGGGGGGGTGCCATCCCCTGGGATGTGGGTGCTTCCACCCCATCAGGGCTCTGGTGTGAACAACGGGGAGGGGTGCTCCTGCCACAGCATCCCTCCAGGGTGGGACCCCTCCCTCCCCGGGGCCAGGACCCCCACCACCACTCCACAGCTGCTATGCCACTCACTTGAGTGCGATGGAGTACTTGCCGCTGCCAGTCTCGCTGGTGCGCACCAGGTAGCCGGCCTCCCGGCACGCCTGCAGCCGGCTCTCTGCCTCGGCCCGCGTGATGGCCCCATGGTACCAGCTGTGGGGGGACGCCAAGGGGACGCTAAGTGGTGGCAAAGCACCAGTCACGCCCCCCTCAACCCACTTCCCCCCCGCCTTTTCCCACCCCAGCTGCCGCATGTGGCTTGGCCTTGTAACTCACGGCTGCTTCTCCAGTGCCAGGGCAGGGTCCACCCGCTCCCCGTCACCATGTTCAGCACCCGCCGGCTTCAGCATCTTCGGGGTCCAGCTCTTCTGGCGTAGGTGCTGCCATGGCACCTCCTCCTTGGGACGCTCTGAGCCCTCGAACTGGACTGGGGGAGGAGGGAATGAGATATAAGCCCCCTCCATGCTACCTCCATCCCCATCCCTAGCTCTGACTCTCCCCAGCACCATCCCCAGCCCTAGGCCCACCCCCTTCCCCAGCCTCATTCCATCTATGTCCCCATCTCCATCTAGTCCAACCCTCCCTGCCGTGAGCAGGGACATCTCCCACTCAATCAGGTTGCTCAGAGCCCCATCCAACTGGACCTCAAATGTCTCCAGCAATGGGGCATCGACCACCTCTCTGGGCACTCTGTGCCAGTGCCTCATCACCCACAGCATAAAAAATTTCTTCCTTATATCTAATCTAAATCTTCCCTCTTTTAGTTTAAAACCCTTAGTCCTAGCACTACAGGCCCTACTAAAAAGTCTGTCCCCATCCCCGTCCCCATCCCCTACCTGACAGTGCTTTGACGATCTGCTCCTTCTTCCACTCCCAGGGCTGCTCGTACTCGCCCGCCGGGCGCTCATCATTCTCGGGCAGGCGCCCGTCCCCGGCCCTTGCCCTGCGCTCTGGGGTCCCCCCGGCCACCCCCTCCCCGGGCTCATAAGGGGTGTCGTAGAGCTGTGGCCCCTTCCCCGTTGCCTCCTTGCCTGCCGGCCACTTGGCTGGCTCTGGCTTGCCACCCCCCTCCCCAGGCTCGCCAGGACTGTCCAGCAGCAGGATGGCTTTGACCAGGGGGTCCTTGGAGCCCCGACGGCGGATTTCTGCAGGGAAGAGGGATGGTGGGTCAGGGAGGGGGCTGTGTCCCCCTGAGATACCCCTTCCCAACTCTGGTGCTTGGGTAGGGATGTGCACCAGGGACCCCATGCCGGGGACACCCCATTGGGAACAGGCTTGGGAGGAGCCGGAGCAGGAAGGGGCCCATCCTCATGGCGCCTGGCCTGCTGTTGCAGCCCCGAAGCTGCCGGTGCCGTGGGCACAGAAACATGCTGGTGGGGCCGGCCAGGGTCTGCAGCGGCAGGATGCTACACCCTGCACTGAAGCTTGGCCCTGCGGGAGGCCACCCCAAGGGGCTCACACCCCTCCCAGCCCCCTGCTTCGCCCCATGGCGCCAGGCTCCACCAAACAGCCTGGGCTGCCCCGCACGGAAAAAAACCATCAGCAGCAAATCTTTTATTTCCAGCTTCCGGCCAAGTCAGTTCCTGTTGTTCTGGCCAGCTGGGCGGCTGCCGCGCCGGCCGGGGGATCGCTGGCTGGGGGGCACGGCTGCGTGGGACCCTCAGGGGTGCTGTGTGTATCCTCCAGGACAGCTGGAGAGCATTGAGGGCTTTGCATGAGCCCCATGCACCCATTGGGTGATGGCAGCAGGTCACGGCACCGGGCAAGGGGCAGGCGGGCACGGGTCAGCGTCCGGCCTCGCGCCCACTTCTTATCTGGCCCTGCGCAGCCGCAGGAAGCGGCGAGCGGCTTTCCTGTTCCCGGAGCCTCCCTCGCCATGCGGCTCCGGGGACAGCCGTTCACTCCCGGCTGGGGAGCAGTGTTAGCCGCATTGCCGTGGCGTGGCATGGCACGTACCTGTGATCATCTGCTGGGCATCGTACGGCTCCATATAGCCATCATTCTCCCCCAGGCGCTCAGCATCCCGCTGCCCCTTGGTACGCTTGGCATCGTAGGGGTCGGCGTAGTCCTCCAGGATGATGACCTAGGGAGGGGACAGGCACCATCAGCCTCAGGGGGCTGCCAGCAGTCCCGTCAGGTGTCCCACCAGGTGTGACGGTGGTGGTGGAGTGGGAGAGGGTGGTGGGGATGCCACTGGCGCAGCACCAGGCAGGGGACAGGGATACTGGAGTCCCCGGGGCAGGATGGCAGCTCATCTGGGGTAGATGGAGCAATGCCACAACCCCATGAGGGTGCACCCGGTGGCACCTTTGGGTGGGGGCAGAGCCCATCCCTATGCACCCCGCAGTGGGGAGGAGCCTGGGGGGGGGACTCGGGGACCCTTTTGGGTGACACCGCCCCCCCCACCCCCGACTGGCTCCCAGCCACCCTGGGGCTGTGTGGGGGTGAAAGTCCGGCTTCCCAGAAAAGCTTTACGTCAGCCTTTGTTTAACCAGCGGCAAAGTACCGGGGTCAGGGTGGGATAAGAGACAGTGGGATGCGGCAAGGGGGCCTGGCGAGCGCTCCCCCCCCCCGCAGATGAAGGGCGATCAGGATGAAGGGAGCTTTGAACAGGATTTGAAGGCACCAGAGCCGGGCGCGATGAAAGGCCGGGGTTAGCTGGGCTAATGAGCCGGAGCCCAAAGCGGTTAAAGCTGTGGGTGCCACGCGCTCCCCCCCTCCCCCCCCAGCCCCCTTCTCCTCTCCGGTCCCCCTCTTACCGTCTCTGTCTTGGGGGTCTTCCCCTTGTCCTGCTCAGGGGCAGGGAGGCCAGTGGGCAGGGGGCCGGGGTACCCCTTCCCGTTCTTCTCGTGAGCCTCCACCTTGATGAGGCGGTTGATGTAGGTGCTGCAGGTTTTGGGGGGTCCCTCTGGCGTGCCCCCCTCCACTCGTGAGTTCTTCCGCATCTTCCCGGTGGCGGCCTGAAGCAAACCCTGCAGGTTGTCCCGTGACAGCCGCCCACCCCCCTCCTTGCCACCCCCCGGGCCGGGCCGGCAGCCCCCCAACTCGGCGGCCGAATTCTTGCGGCTCTTGCCCAGGCTACCGCTGCCCGGCCGAGCCCTCTCTGAAACCGTCTTCAGGTTGGAGGGGAACTCCTTAAACCACTTGGCCGCCATGGGACTGGGGAGGAGCAGGGTGCCAGGGCCCCCCCGGGGCTCCCCGCCACCCCACGGCCGCCCCACCGGCTCAGGGCTGGCTCAGCCCGGGGGCACGGGGCAGCCCGGCTCCCCCCAGCCCTGGGAGCGGGACCCTCGGCGGCCAGGGGCCAGCCCTGGGAGGGGAATACGGGCAGGGGGGGGTCCGGGGCCTTCGCCCCCGACGTGGGTGGGGGGGCTCCAGGCGTCCTTCGCCCCCGCGGGGACGGCTGGCGGGTCCCCAGGGGTGCCGGTGCCCGCGTCCCGGGGAGGGGACCCTGTCTCCCCGGGGGTCCCTGGCCCCGGGGAAGGGTCCCAGGGGGGGGCGGGGGGCCGGGGTGTCTGCTCCAGCGATGGGACGAGTCGGGGGGTCTCGCCGGGCGTGCG
>NW_010972611.1:398803-410409 GCF_000737465.1 Haliaeetus leucocephalus | reverse complement strand
CGCGGCACCGGCCGGGCGGGCGGCCACCGGCCCTGGCAGCCTCCGGGAGTCCCGGCCCCGTCCTCCCCGGGCCGATGTCTCTGGCCGGCGGCTGCCCTGGGCTGCGTGGTCCCCGAGAGCGGCGGGGCAGGGGGGGTGTCCCGTCCGGTGAGGCTGGGACACCTCGGGACCCTGCCCAGCTGATGGGACGAGGTGTCTTGACCCTGGACATGGACCCCACGCACAGACCCTGTGTGTGGCTCCCACTCAGAGACCCCCCCCAAGCCAGCCCCCATACACAGACCCCCTGCACAAACCCTGTGCATGGACCCCCCCCATGTATGGCACCTGTGCACAGGCGCACCCCCCCACACACACCCCCCGTGCAAGGACCCCATGTACGGATCCCCCCCCCACACCCATGCACAGCCCGATGAGAGGGAGGGCACGGTCCTGGTGCGCTCGTTGCCGCCGCGGCTGCGGTTCCCACCACACCAGCGAAGACCTACTTCTGCTGGCTGCACCGAGACCTCGCCGGAAAACCCCAGCTGAGCCCAGCCATCTGGCTTCCTGCCGGGCTGGCAGCTAGGCTGTGGGGTGCCCCTACCCACCCGTGTGCAACAGCACAACAGAAAGGGATGGGGATGGGGTTTTGCAGGTAAAGATGCTCCCCCAGGACAGGGCTGCCCTGGTTTGGGGCAGGACACGAGTTCCTCCTGTTTGCAGGGGCTGGAGAACATCCCAGGGACCAGCCAGCTCCTACCCATGGGGGTTCCTGCTGCTGTGAGGGGGCACTGGGAGAATGGAGCCTGACTCGGCAGGGATGGCTGGTCCCCAGCACTGCACCCCACCCCATCCAGGTGCTGGGCAGCCTTGAGCAGCGGTGCAGGATTGCCAGCAGCGCCATAGGAAGTGGTGGCAATTTCCTCACCAGCGCTGCGGTGGCAAGGTGCTGCTGCTAGGCTGGCGCTCAAACTGGCGGTGGGATATTGGCTGGCTTCAGCTTCGCCTTCTTGAGGCCAAGGAAAACTCCGTGCCTGCACCAGTAAACTCGGGTGCTAGCTTGGTGAAAGGTGCTGGTTCGTTTTCTTTCTTTGGCAGATTTAAATACTCCCTCTTAATCTTCCCGGGGGCTTCAACAGCAGGGCAGAAGCGCAGGCAGCACCGTCTCAGTGGCTTTGTGCTGCGGCAGCATTCCCTGTGGCGCGCCATCCATACGTCTCCTTTGGGAAGTCTCTCTCCCTGTCCCCGTTCCCTCCCAGCTCCCGCAGGGAAAGGCTGTGGGAGTGTCTCCGGCAGCGGTGACAGATGGCACAGCACACCTGCTTTCCCGAGAAGCCAAAACAAGAGCTGAGCCAGCATGGTGGTGATGAGCGCTGAGCTCATCTCAGAGCAGGATGGATGACGGATCCTGACGCTCGGGTGGGTGAGAACAGACGGGACAGGCAGACGCCTGCCAGACACCAGCTCGTGCTGTTCCTGCCATGCTTCTAGCCTCAACGCCTGCCAGGTCAGCATCCAAGTGACAGAGGGTCCTGCAGGGCCCTGTTCAATTCTCCCACTCATCCTGGCCCAGAAAGCCACCAGGATTCAGGAGTGCACATGCCATGAGCTCTCCCAACCACCTCAGTATACCCAAACCCAACCCCATCACTGGGGTCAGCAGGTGCAGCCCCCACCTCACCAAACAGCAACACCACAAGCTTTTTAAACCTTCATTAAACCATCTTACCCCCCCTCTCCAGCACGTTCCTTGGGGCTGATTTAAAGAGGGGAGTGGAGTGTGGCTGCCTCCTTCCCCCCAACCGGCACCAGGAGCAGGGCTGGGGAGGGTCCAGGACCCTGCTGGATGCTGGTCCAGGGCAGAGGAGCAGAGCACAGGGCAGGGCAGAGCTGCTCAGCATCACAAACCCTCCTGTCCTTCAGCAAAGCACTTAAAAATAATCCCCGGCCGAGGCCAGAGCCACTCCTGCAGCAAGCACAGAGCAGCCACCAGTAATCCCTCTCCTACAGCACCTTTTTATTCCAAGGCTTGGAGCAGGACAATGCCTAAAGAGGGGAACAGCTGCCTGAGGAGATAATGGACTTCTTCTGAGGCCCTTTGATTTTCTAATAACTTTTATTCAAACACAGTGAATTAATACTGATGGTCCAGCTTTGACACTAATGAGTCAGCTATGCCCTCCAGCCAAGAACACAGCACCAGAAGTTAGAAGAGCTCCAACACCCACATCCTTCCAGCAGCCTCAGGCCAGAGCAGCAGGGATTTGAGCAAGGAACAGGGACTGAAGCAACAGGGCATGACTGCAGCAATACCTTCCACCAAGGGCCAGGGCTCAGCCCTGTGGCACTGACCTAAGCAGGAATGATGGCTTGAGAAGGAAAAATAAAATAAAACCCTACAGAACCAGACCCCTTGCTACAGGAGCAAGTCCTGGGCAGGGATGACAGCAGCACTCACATCCAGCACTGCCCACACTCCCCTGCACTCAGCAGCTTTCATGCATAGCACAGCAATTACAGGTACAAGGGACTCAGCCACCTTCTCTCTTCTCCACATGTGGTTAGTGGGGAGAGACAGGGCAAAGGAGCCAAGCCTCCACTCATCTCTTACCGCTTGGCAAGACAGGACATGGAGAAGTTTGAGGTGAGAGCCGGCAGCCCTGGGGTACACCCACAAACCCCTCATCCACAGCAGGACACAGGAAAGCCTTCCAGATCTTCCCCTCTCCATTTCCAGAGGTGTAAGTTTGCAGGTTATAAAGAAAAGTCTGTTCTTGCTCTAGGGGAGAGAGGACAGAAGCCCTGCTCCCTTGTTGGAAAAAAAAAAAAAAACCAAACCAAAACAAACCAACGTTTTCTGGTTTTCTTCTTCCAAGGCAGCTGTTCCAGACCCTCCTGCGTGGCTTGTCCTGGGGCTTTGCAGCCAACACCAAGAGGCCTGGGCCATTCCTATGCCCTGACCTCCAGCACAGCCCCTCGGCTCCATCCACCAACCCACCACAGGCTGAAGATGCAGCGTGGCACAGCCACTGCAAATAAGTTTGCTTCGTGCTGCTGCCAGCGCAGGGTACGATCCACCCAAGAGCAGGTTGGGGGGGGGGGGGGGGGGGAGTAAAAAGAGCACACTCTTCAAATTAACAAACTGTAATTTTTCTCCAAAGATACATTTTCCATACACATCCATCATACACTGTAACAAAAAAAAGCAGTGTACATGAAATAAGAAAATAAATTAAATCCATAGCATAGGTAAGGAGGACGCTCTAGACTGGAGTAGAGTCAAAAGTTTCCAGCGATACAAGAGGCTCAAAAGTTTGTTTTAACAAGAATGCCTGCTAGCAAGGGTCCAGCAAGTGTTTTAGGTCAGTCCAACTGCTTACACAGTTTTATTTAGAGTTTTTAACAGCCATTATTGTCCTGCAACAGGCAAAGCTATTACATCCTGGGAGAAAGCCAAGAGGCATCGTTTAGATCCAAGTAGAGCATCCAGAAGATAATCAGATTGGTCCTGCAGCATCCATGCTAGCCGTCCTCCTTGGGCGGTGTGTACCAGCCTGAAACAAGAAGAGAGATCTGTGAGGGATGAAGCTGCATGGGGAACACAAACCTACACCTGGAAATGCACAGCTGGAAAAGCTGCGGAAAGCACCAGTGCAAGCACGCTATGTCCCACTTCCAAAGGGCCACAACTCCAAGATTACTGGGAGGCTTTCTCTCTGGGTTACTTCCTGACACCACCCGGACAAGGATGCGCTGTCTCTAGTTATAGCTGAAGGAGTCCAGCACTGACCAGTGGGGAAGGGCAGAGGGATGCTGCAGCCCCACACTCTGTGTTAGACAGCGGCTGCCACCGCCGGCTCTCATCTTGCTCCAGGTAATCTCTTCACTTGCGGCAGAAAAAAACTCAAGCAGCTCGCCTGCACACTCAGCCTAGGGGAGCCCGGACCAGCAAGAGGAAATGCACACCCTCTCCCTCAGCCCTTACCATTCTTCTCGTGGATCTGAACCAGGGACTTGTAGGACTGCTGTGCTCTTGTCAGGCTGTACTGATTCTGCAAGGGAAGACAGGGTGACCATCAGTTCAGCTAGAACCCAGTACGAGCCATCCCACGTCTTCCCTATCCGAACCAAGCTGCCAGAGCTGGTTGTCCGCTCATCTGCCTCCATCCCACTACCAACCACTCCTCGAGTTCTCTTACACTGACTGGGCCCTACCTTATTGGCTCCAAATTGTACTCGCGCTTTCCCTTTCACCAGAGTTGCGCTGATCTGCATAATCACCGACTCGATGGAGTACGCGCTGCTCCAGCCCTGAGAGACAGAGCGCAACAAAGTGAGGCCAGCGTGGACAGGACCCCCACTCAGGGGTTGCATTTCCCCACAGCAACGAAAGGGTTCCCCTTCCCGAGTCTCGCACAGGCATTGCAAAGCCATGCCAGGCAGCTGCCAGCCAGGGGAACAGGCAGGATTTGGCTGCCAGCAGGCCCGAGCAGCAGGAATACAAAGCGTGGCAGACAGCAGCAGCTACCCAGGTCCACGTACCAGCCAGTACCTACCTGTTTTGTAAGTAGCTCCATGCAGATGGCACCGCCACCCAGAACATACCTTGGGGAAGGAATTGGGCAAAGTTATGTCAGAGACAGACACTGCCTCACCCATCTGCTCCTCCAGAGATGAATCATTTTGTCAGAGTAGATCTCAGATGGAAAAATGCACCAAAAAAAACCCACCAAAACCCACCACCTCATCTGTGTTTCCCAGGAGAGCTACTTTTGCAGTATCAGGGAGATAACAGGACTGGGCAGTGCTGGATAAACTCCTTGTGAAAAAACTGTTGCAGGAAGCAGTGCTGGAGACCTCAGCAAGCAGAGACAGGCAAACAGTTACTTACCCCCCTGACAGCACCGGTGACACGACCCTTACGAACGGTGGATCAAAAGGAAAGTTATCCTGGAACAAGAGAAGGGAAGCAAAGCCATTGAGAAACGTCTTCTCTGATGACTCACTGAGGCAGGCGTATCTCGAGGAGGGGGAGGTATGGGAAGCCTTACTTTAAAGGAGAAGTTTAGGAGGATGAAATCTGTTCCTTCTTTCTCTTTGAGGATCTGGAGATCATTGTGCAAAGCGCTGTCCTCGTCAACCCTGCCGAAGGAAAACCCCAGAGGGTCACAGTCAAGGTCATGCACCTTAAGTTGGCCACGCTCACTGCCACCAAACCCCAGAGCTACCGTACCTGCACAACCTGGCTGCCACGTGGGCCCTCAGGTTCTCACCCAGAGGGCAGCGACAGCATGGGCTGTCAGCATTCTGCTCCCGGTTTGCAGAGAAGACCATCACACCCTTTTTGCATGCTGCCAGCTTAAAAATAAAGACTGCCTGGCCCAAGGAAAAGGCAGCACTGGTGTCTGGAGGGTGTGAAAGCTCGGGGTTTTGTCTGATGCACCTCTTCCAGGACTCTAGGAACAGCAGACAGACTTGCAGAGCCCTCAGATTATCTCACGTTTCTCTGGAGATGTCATCTCCTTTCTGATGTGGAGACAGCAAGCAAGCTGCCCGAGAGAGGCTAACCCAAGGTCTGCCAGGTGCTCCCCTGCCCTGCTCACTTCCCCTCTGGCTCATAGGGACATTTTGGTCCCACCACCAAGATCCACCACAGTTGCATTATCCCAAGCTATGCCACCTACTTCAGGAGTTTGACGTTCCAATCGTACAGGCTGTCGTTCACTAGTTCAACTGCATAGTATCCTGCAAGGCAGAGAAGAGGTGTGTCACTACAGGGACAGACTGAACAGGGGGTCAAGCCACCACGCAGATTTCAAATTCCCTTGGCCCTGCAGCACAACCCCAGCCTGGCACAGACACCTCCCACCCCCCCCCGGAAAGGAGCACTTATCCAGAAGGACCATCCTGAGGGCAGCGGTTTTCCTACGACTGCTCTTTCCCAAGTCCTTTGGCTTGGGAAAAGGGTAAGAGCACCATCACCCTCAAAGCCAGATAATCATCCCACCCACAGCACACTCCTCACTTCCATCCAGCACTGGCAGGGAACAGAGATGATAAAGCAGTTTTGCTTGCTCTTGACAGAGCCACAGTCACTGAAGGCTCTCCAGCTGAGAAGAGCAGAAAAGCTCTAAGGCCCATTAGGTGCCACCCAGAACAACGAGGAAAACCCTGGCACAAACAGCAGCCCCTTCCCTCGAGCTCCCCGCAGTACTTACCGCCCTTGAAACTTGGTGATCGGTAAATATCCCTGAGCTCCTTCATTAGCCGGTCGGTGGCCTGCACAGACCCAGACACTGCACCCTACAAGGAATTTGGGAGGAGGGAAGTTGCACGTTACACTGCACCCACCATGGCCATTGCTTTACGAGGCCAACACCTGAGCTAGAACTCCCGTCCAGCCTCTAAACTAGACCTTACCATGTCCCCCACCTCTCAGTCTTCCCCTTTCCCCCTACAGCAACTTCCCTTGCCCCAAATACGCCACCCCAGGCAGTGCAGCTGCAGCAGAAACGCCTCCGTGCCCTCTCAACTGTGTAAGAATCTGAGCCCAGGAGTATAAAAGCACAACCCACCAGCCATCTCCACAGCCCAAAGTAGGGTGCAGCTCCTGGGAGCAGAGGGGAACCCCAGATCTCACTGGCAGGAAGGCTGCCCCACATAGCACCAATGCCTCAGGGCACCCGAGGCCCACACTTACTTCCCTGAGCTGCACAGGCAGTTCACAGACTTCTCTGCATCAGCCATGACAGCCCCTGAGAGCCACTGCTGTACCTTTGGCCAGAGACAGCCCCTTTGATTTAGGGCTAGCAGGTGCCTCCATCGCTCTCACCCTTGGGTCCCTCTGCTTCCCCAACCCGCCATCCCGCCGGGTGACACGTACATTTAAGTAATCTTGCCTCTGGTTCTTTTTTATTTTCTCTAAAATGGCCAGGTTTTCCTTCCCAATGCCTTCGTCCTCTGTCTTCTTCCCATCTGCCGGCTCTTCCTCTTTCATCTCATAGTGGTCCAAGTCCTCAGTGTCCTGGGAAAGGGAGAGGAGAACTGGTAGAGACAAGTCTTCACTCCTCCCTGCTGGAAGTACTGTGGACAGAAGCTGCCCTAAACCAGGAAGAATTCCCAGTGCAACTCTCCAGTTGTCTCAACTCTCCACAGTAAGTCCCAAGCCCTGATGCAAGGCACAAAAGTGGCAGAAGACGCAAGGCCTGGGCATGCTCAGTGAACAAACTTCAGCCACTGGGCCCCTGCCGCCCTCCCATAACAAAGCCAGCAGGCAGAGCGGCACACTTCCCCTTCCAGAATTAAATTGGGCTCATACAGGCTCTTTGTTTGCCGGATTCTTCCCTGCCAGCTCTCACGCCTGTTTATAATTAGCCATTAATCTTATATATGCTCCCCAATGAGCCCCATGCAATTGAAGGGCACTTGAATCTCAGCACGCACGTGGCTCAAACAGCCCCGTGCCACATTTCTGGATGGCTGGAACAACTTGCAGACACTTGGCACAGTGCTGCTGGGCTGCGTTGTTTCCCCTTCATGAGCAAAAAAACTAACACAAACACAGGTCACTGGCATGTGAAGGAGACCCTCACACAAAAAATTCAGTGGCGCAGGATGTTTTCCCCTCAAAAAGATGTGACGTTTCACAGTGTGTCTGGAGTCTCCTTGTAAATCAGCTCAGCCCCGCCCTGCACAGCACACCCCTGACGCTCTCCCTAAACCCAGCAGAGGCTCTGCCCCTCATCCCTTTCCACAACACTCATCGGGCTGATGTGTACAAGACCCCAGTGTTAATAACCAGTAAAAACCAGTCGCAGCAATCGGGGGCCACTGCAGAGATCTCTTGCCATGCACAGTGACTACTGCACTCAGGGTTCAGCTACCCAGAAGCTGCCTGCAAATGGCTGTGGGTACACACAGCTCCAGGGCTGGTATTAATTCCTCTGAACAAGTGTTTACTTCGGCCTCTCCAAGCTAGCTACTGCTATTCTGGATGAGCAGCATTTTTGGAAAGGCTTTGACATTTTTAGACTGTCACATAGGAGAATAGATCCTCCTAGAAAATCCCTCGAGTGGATTAACCTGCATAATGCATCTCCGCACCAGGGCACGGCTCTGCTGCTCTGCTCTTCTGACAGCCCAGCAAATCCAACTGCTCAGCAAGAAACCTTTGCTCTAAGTGAAAGCGTTGTCCCTGAACAACGATGCATGGTGTTAGCAGAAAGCATGAGCGGGAACACTCAGTTTCCAAGGATTTCTTTCCAGTCCACAGGAGCGGGAGGACTCACAGACCACAAATTTGCCACAAAGCAGCAAGTTTGCAGATATGCAAGGTTACACTGGTACCAGTTTAAGCCTCCTCATTTTCTCTGGGGACCATGGTGAACGACATCCTTGATTTAGCAAGCTATTAACTTTGCAAAAACCCCAACAACTGCCAGGCATGCTGCTGCTAAGTGACCTGCCCCCAGATTCTGCAGTGCTGCTGACTTGGTGCCCATGCCTCTCACACCCCAGAAGCGTGCGAGGCATCACTAAACGTCACCATGGAGATTCAAGATTATTCCACCCACTTCTAGAGATCTCTAAACCGCAAACCAAACAACCAAAGCCTGTGGGTTTTGCAGCATGATATTCTCAGCCTGCAGTGAAGTATGGTTGACTCTGCCACTCCTGCCAATTAGCTCGCTCACATGCTCAGCCATCCTACCTAATCCTCTCTGTGGGAGTTCCATTTTCATGGTGTGATTTCCCTGCCAGCAATGGCAACCCGGAAATCCCACCGCTCGTGTGTAAATTTCAGGCTCTAGAGCACAGCAGCGTGAGCTGAGAGAGAAATTGTCCAAGGGGCTCCACTCTCAGCTTATCTGCATGCCTTTGGAGGCCATGGCTATGCCTCTCAGCTGCTGCGGTCCCCTGTGGTTTGTGAACACATCACTCCCATCCATGGCTCAGGACCTGGGTCCCCAGCAGCAAAACACTAAGAACAATCTAGCCTTCGAGCCAAACAGCAGGCTCTTCCCTGTCTGGACTCCACGAGCTCCTCCCAGACACAATCCCTGTGCCCTCGCACCTTTCAGCAGGCATCTCCCTGTGCTCAGCTCTCCGGTGTACTTCCTCATACGGCGAGGCGGCACTTACCTCTGGCATCTCTTCATCTTCCTCTTCAGAGGACACCTCTTCCTGTGTGCTCTGCAGGGACAAAAGGACAGAGACGAAGATTGCACTGTCAGCTTCCTGTGGCAAGGCTCTCCCGCCTTCCCAGACCCTTCTGAGGCAAGGTTAAACAGGGATTTACAAGCAGAACCAAGTTAAAAGCAGAGTGAAGCCAAGAACCTTTACAGGAAACTACACCAGAGGCCCAACAGAGCAGGATGGCATCACCCAGGACAGGAATCCACCCCAGGGAGAAGAGATGAACACCTCGCCTGCTGCATTCCTCCTTCAGGGATTAGGAAGCCTCAGCCTCTAAAGCAAACTCCAGGGAACTCGTTTTATGAGCTTAAAAAGTCTCCTCCCGAGTCACTCACCTGTTCTGCCGGCAGAGGCTGGTCCAGCATTTCAACATCTGGATGTTGGGGGAGGTTGTAGAGTTTGCACAGGTCAGAGATTATTCGCTTCAGGTGCTGCAAAAGCTGTCCAGAAATGAGACAAGCGTCAGAGAATTGCAGAGACCCATACGCCAAGCTAAGCGTCAGCTTAACTGCCACACTTTCCCTCACAAATGAGCGAGCAAAGGCCCAGAGGCTGCCCCTTCCTGCTCCAAGCAGCAGTGGGCATGGGGGAAAAAAAAAAAATCACACCCCAGCATCAAATTCAAAAGAAGACAGAACCGCTCATCCCATATTTCCTGAACCCTTATGAGACCAGACATACCCCCTGCCTCAGGTGGTTGGAGGCACGCAGCAAGGATTTTACCCTCCCGAAGCAGCCAGCCTCTCCCCACCTCTCCCCTCTCCCCACGCAGTGTCCCCTCACCAGCGTGTTTCCTTTCCTGACTTCCACCAGCCTCTCCAGGATAGCTGCCAGGTTCGGATCGTCCGACTCCACAGACCATATCGGGGGAACAGCTGGATAAGACTCCTGGAGAGAAGGAGAAGGTGATGTTTGTGCTGCTGCAACTGCTTCTGTCCCACCAACGCAGCTGGCAGGGAACAGAGCAGCGAACCAGGCAGGACAGGGAGCTGCAGCCCCACATCTCCCACAAACACATCCCTCCAGACTGCAGAGATCAGCAGAACGGCCCACAAGTGACTGCATCCACCCTCCAGGCTAATGCCGAGGCCAAGGGCAAAACAAACCCTCGCTCCAACCACGCTGTTGTGGCTCAGCACTGTGCCACTTCCCCCCAGCCCAAGGGAGTGGGGTGGAAGATGGAGGGTGGTGACGCTTTGGCCACCCCTTTGGTCTCCAGGGCCCTTGGGTGTTTTATGCTGCCCTGCAGGCCTCTTGCCTTGCCAGCTCTGGACCAGAAGTGCTGCAGGAGAAGAATCAGGCGTGCATGACCCAACAGCACCCGCGCAGGGGCAGATGCCAAGTAGGCACCTTTAATCCAGGGCAAAGCTGCTGACAGCCTTTGACAATGCTCCCAAGTTGCCCCTCTGGAAAATCACTGACACCGGCCCTGTTCAGCATCCGCACCAGGGGCTTTCCACACTCTGCCACTCCTCGTCTGGAGCTGCAACCCCAGCTGTAACTCACCACGAGAGATGGGATCTGTGCCCCATTGCAAACCTACCCTCAATCAGGATCCCCTAAAACCCAGGTGAGGATGAGCCACAGCAGATGCGAAGAGCCCGACAATGCTGAGGCCACAATTACCCCCTCCTCCAGGCACCACCGGTCAGGGCCACCTGGGAAGCCCCCCCCCCCCCCCAAAAAAACCCCGGGCAAAGCAGGGAAAAGGGGTGCACATAGAGTCTCGCACAGGGGAGGAAGGGGCCATCAGGACAGCAAGAGCAGCCCATGTTCCCCCCGGCGCTGCCTGTGCCCACCGGTCGGACATGAAGGCTCCGGGGTTTGCTGTCCTGGTAAGGGAAGCTCCATGGAGCTCGGGGCCCGAGCGCGGGCTGCATCCCACGCACAGGGTCCCGGGGAAGGTGGGGGACCAGAGGCAGCTCCCCCCGTGGCCACGTGAGCCCGGCCTCAGTCCCCCCCGTGCCCCGCGGCCAGCCCCGGCCACCCCGGGGGACGGCGGGGCCCGGGCCCAGCTCGCCCCAAGGCGCATGGGCCGGGCCGTGCCGGGCCGGTCCCCGCAACGCCGCCGAGTTCCAACGGGCCGCGGTCGCCCAATGGCCGGCAGCCCCGGTCCCCGCTTCGGTCGGCTCCCCGAGGCGGGTCGGTGTGGCCTCTCGGTCCCAAGACCGCTCCCGCCGGTGCCCCCTCACCCCGCCGCAGCGGGCCGGTGCCCTCCCTCGGGCCTCACCGTGATGTTGCAGTGGATGCGGACGGGCCCCGGCGGCGGCCCCCGGGAACCGGAGGCACCGGCGCGGGCTCCGGCCCCCGGGACGAACTCGCAGCTGATCTCGTCGGGGCAGGCGCTGCCGATGCGGAACCGCTCGTGGCCCCGGTGGAAGATGGACTCGAGCAGCCGCAGCTCCCGCCTCAGGAGCCGCCCGGCGGGG
>NW_010972611.1:398418-398732 GCF_000737465.1 Haliaeetus leucocephalus | reverse complement strand
CCCCGCCCGCTGCATCTTCCCATGGAGGGACCCACTCCGCCGCCGCCGCCGCCGCAGCCCCCGGAGCCGGCCCAAGATGGCGGCGGGACGGCCCCACTCTCCGGAAGTGACCCCTCCCGTCGCCAGCGGAAGGGGCGGGGCCTCAACCGCCGGAAGCGGTCGCGGAACCGGGCGAGGCGCCGCCGAGCCGGAAGTGACGCCTGGGAGGCGCTCCGGAAAGTGAGGGGGCGGGGCGAACGGGAAGGACGAGCCCCGCCCCTGGTCGGGAGGGGTCACGTGTGGGTCACGTGTGGGTCACGTGGTGGCCTGGGGCT
>NW_010972611.1:378837-397377 GCF_000737465.1 Haliaeetus leucocephalus | reverse complement strand
ACCCCCCTGCCCTGGGAGCAGCCTGCACGCGGCTGTGACACCCTCAATCCCCGCACCCGCCCTCGAGCTGCCAGGCCCAGACCCCCAGGGTGGGCACAGGCTCAGCCCTGGGGAGGTGTGTGGGGGGGTCTGGATGCTCCCGGGGAACCCTGGCCGCCACCGTGGGGCTCAGCCTCCTGCTGCGCCCCAGGGAGCCTGGGCACGGACACGGAGGAGCGGCTGGTTGAGTATCTGCTGGACCCCGCGCGCTACAACAAGCTGATCCGGCCGGCGACCAACGGCTCCGAGCTGGTGACCGTGCAGCTGATGGTGTCGCTGGCGCAGCTCATCAGCGTGGTGAGTTGGCCGGGGCTCTGCTCCCCCATCCACTGGGAAAGGGAGGGGGCCCTGCAGCCTTCCCCCCCCCTCCCTGGCACACCAAGTAACCAGCCCCCGTTCTCTCCACAGCACGAACGGGAGCAGATCATGACCACCAATGTCTGGCTGACGCAGGTGGGAGCCCTGCACTCCGCCATGGCCCCGGGACCCCCCGTGTCCACCCTGCCCTGCATCCCCCCTGCACCCTGCCCTGCACCTCCCCTGCACCCTGCCCCGGGGCCCTCCATACACCCTCTGTGGGACCCCCATGTCCACCCAGTCCTGACCCCCTGCCCGCCCCACTATATACCCTGTGTGGGACCCCCATATCCACCCTGACCTGACTGCCCCCCCATCCCAGTCCCCCCCTACACCCTGTGTGGGACCCCCATGCCCACCCTGCCCTGAGCCCACCCCTACCCACGGCCGGCTGAGCTGAGCCTGCCTGCCCACCCACAGGAGTGGGAAGACTACCGCCTCACCTGGAAGCCGGAGGATTTTGACAACATGAAGAAAGTCCGCCTGCCCTCCAAGCACATCTGGCTGCCTGATGTGGTGCTCTACAACAAGTAGGTGGTTTTCTTGGGGGGGCCGTGTGTGCCCCAGCCCCACCCAGGGCTCAGGGCGGTGCCATTGCACAGCTGGGGCAGGGCCAGGGCTGATGGCACATCCCTTCACCCCAGTGCTGATGGGATGTACGAGGTCTCCTTCTACTCCAATGCGGTGATCTCCTACGATGGCAGCATCTTCTGGCTGCCGCCGGCCATCTACAAGAGTGCATGCAAGATCGAGGTGAAGCACTTCCCCTTCGACCAGCAGAACTGCACCATGAAGTTCCGCTCCTGGACCTATGACCGCACCGAGATCGACCTGGTGCTGAAGAGCGAGGTGGCCAGCCTGGATGACTTCACGCCCAGTGGCGAGTGGGACATCGTGGCACTGCCGGGACGCCGCAATGAGAATCCCGATGACTCCACCTACGTGGACATCACCTACGACTTCATTATCCGGCGCAAGCCGCTCTTCTACACCATCAACCTCATCATCCCCTGCATTCTCATCACCTCCCTGGCCATCCTCGTCTTCTACCTCCCGTCCGACTGCGGCGAGAAGATGACGCTCTGCATCTCCGTCCTGCTCGCCCTCACCGTCTTCCTGCTGCTCATCTCCAAGATTGTGCCACCCACGTCACTGGACGTGCCACTAGTGGGCAAGTACCTTATGTTCACCATGGTGCTGGTAACCTTCTCCATCGTCACCAGCGTCTGCGTCCTCAATGTGCACCACCGCTCACCCACCACGCACACCATGCCACCTTGGGTCCGCACCCTCTTCCTCCGCAAGCTCCCGGCACTGCTCTTCATGAAGCAGCCGCGGCAGAACTGTGCACGCCAGCGCCTGCGCCAGCGCCGGCACACCCAGGAGCGCGCCGCCACCGCCACCCTCTTCCTCCAGGCTGGTGCCCGCGCCTGCACCTGCTACGCCAACCCTGGCACTGCCAAGGCTGAGGGGCTCAATGGCTACCGGGAGCAGCAGGGGCAGGCGCCAGCCCCTGCGGCTGGCTGCGCCTGCGGGCTGGAAGAGGCGGTGGACGGCGTGCGCTTCATCGCCGACCACATGCGCAGCGAGGACGACGACCAGAGTGTGAGTCAGGGCAAGGGCGGGCAGCACGCGGTGGGGTGGGCAGGGCTGCGAGCAGGGCTGCTGTTGGGGGGGGCAGGGCTGTGGGGTGCAGGCAGGGCTGTGATGTGCATATATAGCTGTAGGGTGCAGAGCATTTGCTGGTGCACAGCTGCTTCCCAGGAAGGGACATGCACAGGCACCAAGGGGATCCCTGCCCAGCCTCATGCCTGGGGACCCCCTGCAACCCCTGCCTGGGCCCCTGACCCACTGCTGCAGCCCCAACCCAGAGCAGTTGCTCTGGAAACCCAGGAGGCTCCTGGGAGGCCTGACCCTGTGGGGGACTGTGAGGCTGCAGGTTTTGGCAGAGCCGGCCCCAGATGGGGCTGCAGGGCCAGGGAATGCTGCCCGCTGCCCCCAGTTCAGCTCACTAGGGAGATAAGTTTCCCGGGCTTGGTGGTCTGGGTAGCAGTGGGGGGAACGAGCTCCGCGGGGCTCATGGTGGGCTGGCAGGCAGCCCCAGGAGCTGCAGTGCTGAGGGAGCAGATTTGGAGCTCTGTGGACCGCTGAGCTCTCAGTCCAGCTGCCTGCCGGGAGCGGCACAGGCAGCACTGGGTGATGCTGGAGGCCTCGGCCCCACCTGGCATCTCTTCTGGCCCCACACAGGTGAGCGAGGACTGGAAGTACGTGGCCATGGTCATCGACCGTCTCTTCTTATGGATCTTCGTCTTCGTCTGTGTCTTCGGCACCGTCGGCATGTTTCTCCAGCCCCTCTTCCAGAACTACGCCACCAACTCCCTGCTGCAGCTCGGCCAGGGCACCCCCACCTCCAAATAGCGCCCAGGTGGTCGCCCGCCCTCCCCGCCGGCCCCAGGGACAGCGAGGGACCCTGAGCTCCGCACCCTCTCCCAGCCACCAAGCCAGGGGCCAGCCGGTCCCAGGGCCAGAGCTGGGTGCTGGGCTCCAGGCAGCCTCTGCAAACCAATAAATACTCACACAGGAGGGGGCTGGTTCAATTTAGTGTCATTTCATCCTGCACCACTCCCCACAGGCAGGAGGGAGTAGGATGCAGCTGGGGCTGGGGTGGGCTCTGGCTCCCTATGACCAAGGGAAAAAGCCAGGGAATAATTGGCTCTGGAGGAGCAAAATCCCAATAGCCGAAGGAGGGAGCACAGCAGCATGAAACTGGCCCCACGGGGATGCTCCTGGGCGCACAGGCTGCTTGCCGCATCTCCTCCCACCAATGCAACAACGCAGGGCTATGCAGGGCCGGGGCAGGTGCCGCAGCCCCTACGGGCAGCCCCCAACCCTTGCCAGACCCCTGCACATTCCTTGGGCTCCCAGGAGCCGGGCAGAGCCTCAGGATGCAGCAGGAACAGAGGCATGGGGAGGAGGATGGGACTGCTCTGCTCTGGCTCCTCGAGGTGAGCATGTGTACCAGGCAGGAGGATGCTATTTTTAGGTCCTACCTGCAGGCAGGGCTAGGGCAGCAAGCGCCAGGGGCCGCTCCAGGCTGCGACAGTGCCACTGTCCCCTGCTAAACTCCAGGCTCAGTGCACTGGAGCCAAGACCAGCCACGAGATGAATTGTGCAGGGGAAAGGAAAATACAAATCCATTGCAACTCGAGCCTGGAGCAGCCGGCAGCCAGGCCCCCGCCACCGGTCACACAGGGGAGCCGGTGTGCCGGGTTGGCAGCCTTGGCCAGTCCGGCAGCAGCGGCAGCACTTCCCCTGCTCTCCCTTGCCGGCAGAAATTAGCCTCATCGGGGAAAATTGAAATGGAGCGTTTGCTATAAATACCACTAATCCTTCGTGCTGGGGGGAGCGTGGCGCAGACGGGGGCTGGCAGCACACAGTGCCAGGGGAAGCCGCACGCTAGAAATTAATTTAAATCCCAGCACTTCACCCAGCCAGAGAAATCCCGGGCTGCTCCAGCTGATGCTCCTGGACCTCCTCCTCTCAGCGGCCTGCCCCAATACTTAAATGTTAAGAGCTTTGCCCCTAAACCAGCCCTGCGCCAGGGCTTGTCCTGCTTTGTCCCACCTCTGCAGCCCCTCTGCTGTTGGTGCAGCCCTGGGTGAGTGCAGGAATGGGGGGTCCCGCTGCACCCCGGTGGGGGGCGGAGACCCACAAGTCCCAGGAGAGCAGGAGGGTGCAGATAGCACAGCAGGAGCCCTGAAAGCCCCAGGCACAGCACCCTGAGCAGCTGGCAGCATGAAGGAGGGGCCGCCGCAGACAGAGGAGCCCCCAGCTCTGTCCTTGTGCCATTGCTGCCACCGGGGCCCTGCTCCGTGCGCAGGGGAGAGCAGAATGCCAAGGCTGTTGCCACCCCTTGCAGCTCTGCGCCGCAGTCAGTGTCCGAGTGCCGTCTGGCAGCTGCAGGCAGGGTGAGCCCATGACAGCCAGCCTTTCAGCAAGCGTTTAACCTGCTTGGCCACAGCACATCTGCCCACTGGCATCCTTTCCTGCTGCACGGGAATAGATGCACAAGCCTGAGGCACAGCCACAGCCAGGGCCTTGGTCCCCAGGCTGTGCTCCCCCAGCCTCAGGACTTCTCTTCAGTTTGGGCTACACCTCCATGCTAACCGCTTTGTGGTCTCTTTGCCCAGTCTCACTGGTGTCAACTGTCCCGTCCCAGGCAAAGCCAGCACACACTGTGCATCGGGAAAGGGGCTGCTCCAACAGGAGGCTGCTCTACAACATCTAACAAACTTTACTTCCCACCTTCTACAAGTGCGTCTGGCATGTGGTTGAGCTCAGACAAAGCAGACACACAACATGGCCTGCAGCCACCACCAGCTGCCTCCCAAGTGACCTCCCAAGACTGGAGAATCGACACCCCATCCTAGAGACAGAGGTGGGGGAAGGAGCCAGGAGAACCCTGCCCTGTCATTTCAGGGCATGCTCAAGCCCTGTGAAGGCTCAATTCTGCCCAATGAGCCCCTGGGCTTAAGGCAAGAGGCTTAATTCACAACTGCCAGTTCTACACAGACCCACTCATCGTTTAGCAAATGATAATTCACCTCTGTTCCTCTCCAACTCCCACCCAGGGCCACTCTTTCACTCTGCAGGAATTAACACACCCACAGCACAAAGCCAGCTAATACTACAGAAATTTTCTTTTTTTTATTATTAACGCAGAATGTTACGCTGGTCCTGCTGGCATCTTGCAGAGATCAGTCCCATGTCCCAGCTCAAACAGGCTGCCAGCCACCTTCTGACAGAGACACATAAAACCAGCCAGTCGGCCTTTTTTTTTTTTTCTCAAAAGAGAAAATTTGCCTCAAAACCTGCCAGAGGGATCTGTAGTGCACGGTCCAGAGGTTTCAAGCTCACAGTCTGAGAATCCCTCTGGTTTCTTGTGCCTTCTTTTAAAAAATGAGGAGACAAAAAACATAAAAGCAAACGGGGACTGAGCCTGCCCTAGCTTAAAAAAAAGACAGTAATTTTCATGCATGTTCTAAAAAGAGAAAGGGCAGGGTCTCAGAGTAACAAGAGCAGAGAGAGAAGGCAGCCAGGCCTACAGGGGAAACTGCTGCACACTCCGGATTCCACTTCAAAAAGAAGGTGGTGAAAGAAGGACGCAAACACCCATGCACACGCCTGTGCACTCTCACCCCCCCACACGCGCAGGGTGTCTCATTATGCATCAGGGAGAGAGAAATTATCTTCCTCTTGGGGTTTGCGGATCCAGCTGCCATAGCCCATCTCTTCCAGTGTGCTGAAGAAGCACTGCTTGGCTTCTTGGTACGCCGTGGCTGCCTCCTTAGCATCTGCGTACACCGAGAGGTTCTGCAGGTCTTTGCAGTTGTTCTTGACACATAACTGCTGGAACAGGGCAAACATTTTCCTCTTGGATACACGAGACACCTCTAGCTTTGGTCTGAAAAGGAAGACAAATGCAGCAATGAAGGACGTGATGCTCAAAAGAGCAAAGAGGAGCAGAGGGCTCAGGGAAAACCCCACAATTGGATGCCTGCAATATTTCTTGGCTCAGCAAAGCTCTGTTGTAGGGGCTGGGCTGGGCAATATTTTGTTTTGCTTCAAGAGCACTCGCTCATGTCAGTTTGAAATGCCTCTCTCCAACCCTCCCCACATGTAAGGTGCTGTAACAGCACACAGCGTACTCACGACTTCAGAGCTGCCCCCCTTTCCCCAAACAGAAAAGCAGAGTCAGGAAAGGCTCTTCTTACCCATCTACTTTCCCTTTTGTGCCATCCAACACTTCAACTTCGCTTTCATCAGCAAGACACCAATTCACCGAAGACTCCTTTGTCTTGCCCGTCTGCCTTGCAGAGTCGTATACGCTGACTCGCCCAACCTGCGTAAGAGGTAAGAGGGTTTCTTAATGCTGGTCCTGCTGCACAAGCTCGCTGGTAAGGGGAGCCTCTTGCCTCTTCCATCCCCTGCAGGCAGGGGTTCAGCTCATCCCAAACTCCTGAGAGCAGCAAGCCCTAGGTTCTTACTAAGCTGAAGGCTACGGGGGTGGCTGTAGTCTCCTTATTCCCAGACCAAGTCATTCCCAGTAACCCCCAGGCACTGTGGGATGACACAGAGGGGGCAGGTTTCTGGCCATTAACCTCCTGACCCTGGCTGGAGAGCTTCTGCCAGGTGACCCCCCTGCAGAGCACCTTGGTGAGGCCCAAACCCAAGGGCGGAGGTGGAAGGGGGGGGACAGAAGGATGAAGAGGTGCCAAGCCCGCACTACCTCAGGATGGTTAATGTGATACGGAGCCTGGAGCTTTTCCTGCAGCACGTTCCCATCTCTTGCCACGCGGCAGCAGATTGCACGTGTTAAATGACCCTGACTGTACAAGTAACCTGTGAAGACAGACATGAAGGCATTAGGAAACAGGAATGGCATGGGTGATGGACAGGCCAAGCCCTGAGAATCACAGCACTTCTCACAAGCCCCAGAAAGCTCACAGGCATGTGGATCAGCAACAGCTACGTGTATCCCAGGTGTGTAAGATGAAGGTTTATAGACTGCAACATTTCTCACCAAAGACACAAATGGGCAATTTTTGTCTCGCCCTCCTAGATCACATGTGCCTTCTAAAAATCAAGAAGCTTGGAGAAAAACCCACTCCACCCACAGCATAAAATCCACAAACTCCCTTTTCACTTCCAAACAGCACAGCTCTGCCAAGAACATTTCAGTCTGTTACTCCTACAGCCTCCACAAACAAGCTTTTCCACCACTTGAGGAAGAGAGGTTACTTGTCACTGCAGCCCAGTTCTAAGGAGCAGGGCAGCACATCCATCCCAGCCCAGAAAGGATGGCAGGTCTCATACCAAGTGTAACAGAGCTGAGATAAACCGGTTCTATGAAGTGTGACAGCAGTGCTCCTTGCAAGCCAAGTATATTCCAGCGTAAGATTTTGTCACTGCAGGACATGGTTCGTAACCGCTCCCCATGCTGGATCCCATCCCATGTGGGCACAATGTCACTCGACTCCACAGGAATGGTACCTTCCCCTGCAGAAGAGAAGAAAGATTTTCTGTAGAGTCAGGTATTCAATAACTCAAAACCCCATTAGCAGCAGCACAAGAAACTATCTTTTATGCACAGGCATGGAGTGACCTCTGGAGTCAGTCTGTCACCAGGTTCTGAGAACATTTTAGTATCACATGAAAATGGGAACTTGGTATTGATTACAGGCAAGTCATTTTAACATGGCTGAAGCAGAATGAAATACTGCTTGAAAGGGAGGTCAGAGACATAGAAGCTTTGCAGCAAACTTCAGCTGTACTCTTGCTAGTGTGGCAGTCCAACAGACATAGTTGGGAAGGAGAAGGGACTCTCTCTAATGCCCCCATCCCTTTCACCCACCTCCTTTGGTTCCTGAATGCTTCAAATCCCACAACAGCACCACACAGAGAGGGATAAAGAAACTCTGGGGCCCCAGAAAGGCCCAGAGGAGAGGACTGGAGCCACCTCACTGTAGAGGGAGCAAATGCACTCACCGTTCTCCACCTTGGTCCGTAGCTTGCCTTGCTTGGGGTTCTCAAAGAGAGGCTGATGCTGGGCTGGCCCTACCACGCTTGCCTGATCGCTGCAGGATTTATCAAAGAGTGCCCCATCTCCACAAGGTGCTGTGCTAGAAAACAAACACTCCCCAGGTTAGCGCTGACTCTCAGTAAACAGCCAGGGCCAGGGGTGCAATGGTGCTGCTGACACTGGTCACTCCCTGCACAAACCTGACGTAGAGGTGAAAGGTAACATTGCTCTTTATTTTGAGTCTCTTCCCTCCCGCTGGCTCAAAAATGCTCTCTTCTGCAGAGGAAGGATTAGACGGGTCATACTTCATCAGCTCACTATAGAGAAACCTGAAAACAACATCGTCACGTCAAAAGGCTGCTTTGCTCCTCAGACAAGGAGCACTTCAACCACTGCCCATGCCCAGGACAGGCAGGGTCCCAAGCTCTGCCTCTGTCGCACCAAGTCACCTGCTCCTGCCGCATGGGAGAGCAAAGACCAGGAGCCATGGCTGAGAATACTTGGAAGCCAATGAATAGCATTTGATGCTACAAAAAAAGGCATGAAATCAAGCAGGTTTCCTGCCATGCAGAGGACACGCAATAGAAAATAAGCATTCTGTCAGGTGAGCAGAGGGAAGCACTGGCAGGAGAAAGGAGCCTGGCTGGCTGCTGCTTGCATGCATATGATCCGAGCGTGAAGAAGACTTCAAGGTTGTTAACCTAGCACCTTTAGTCAGCACCAAGTTTGCATTAAGAGTAAACAGCCCCACAGGCAGCTGAATGCAAGTGGTATTATTAGTGCAACCCCACGATCTGTTTACAATGACTGGGTCTTTTATGGCTGCTTCTGTCCGGGGACAGAGAAAAACCCTGAGGTCTCCAACATAGCATCAAGGACTACAGAAAAACTGCAGCTTCATAGAGACTGCTGAAGTAGAGCCTGTGCAGGGATTTATTTTGCAAGGAAAGGTGGAGCTCACTGTTCTTGTCTCTGACAGTCTGCTGTGCCAGAGCAGCCCAGCAGCCACAACCGTCAAGATTAACAGCTGAGACAGACAGTAAGCAAGGGTGCAATCCTCTGACTTTACAGCTTCCCAGGGACCTGCCCTCAACACCTTCCAGTGCTGAGGAACACACTGACTATAATGGCAGCAGGCAAAGGCTTTAAGAAAGCAGCTGGCCTTGCTGTTCATAACTGGAAGGGCAGACATTAATAAGGCTAGTCCAACTTCATTTCACTTCAGTTTTTTTTTTTTTAAAAAGTGCCACACTGAATGTTTATGAAGAGAACAATTGTGCAGTTTAGTTGGGAAAAACCTTTCCAACCGGTGAAAAAGGTTTTCTGACTTACCAACGCAAACACATTCGATATGTTTTCCTGAAGCCTTCTACACCCAGACCCAGAAAGGCCAAAAGGGGACCTGGCCTGCAGATTCCCCAGCACCTTGGCTCAGACAGAGCTGTGCTCAAACTGAAACAGCGTGTTGTGCGCTGGCCAAGCAGCCTCTGCAGGATGCTTTATTTTAAGTACATCAGATGCAGCCCTTGAGCTCTTGGCAAGTTTCCAGTTCAGTACTAATTTGGGCACCATTCAGGCATGGCCCCTTCTTATCAGAAATAACTTCCCTCTGTTTAACAACACAAGGGTAAACAGTAGTGTTAAAGGATCACAGCCTCTCCCAACACAACAAGGAATTGTCACAGTGACATCCCTCTAGAATGGGTCAGCAACTCCAGGCAAGCCCCTCTCCCTCTCCTTCAGGTTTCCCCTTCTCTCACCTCACAAAGCCTCTTCGAGAAATGATTTCTGCATGACAGTCATTCACTGTCTCCCCTTTCAAGCTCAGCTCCTCCCCTTTCACGCAACGATTACCTGAAATAAATAAAAAAAAAAAAAAAAAGCAAGTGTCGAAGTCAACACACAGCTTCACAGAAAGAGGGAGGGTTTCATCTTACTTTAAGTTTTACTTCTTTGGGCTCCTGAGCAGCAGCAGCACCCTATTGACTATTAAACCATTATCCTGATCCAAACAGTTAGGAAAATAAAGGGACAAAGAGCACACACTACTTTAGGGACAGCAGAGACTTAAATTGCCACAGGTTTAGGGGCAGTGTCCCTTCCCGAGTGCTTTTCAGCCCACCACTCCAGGTGGAAGCATGGCAGATAACTAGGAAGGGAGCTAAGGTACATGCAGCTGAGATAAGCTGGGGGACCTTGTGCGGTACAATGCGAGGAATCCAGGCTCTGATGCACAGACTAGCGCATAGCAATGCAAGCAAAGATTAAGAGCAATACAGCTGCAGGCACATTCGCTTTGTTTTCTCTCTATAACCAGATCACTTGTGACACCACACGAGCCCTGGGAATATTTCTTGCCCTCTCTGAAGAAGCCTACAGCAACAGCCATTCCCTAGTCATAGCTGACAGGGTATCTAGTGGGGAAGTGAGAGTTCAGCTTACGCTGGAGAAGAAGCAGCTGTTCATACCCGTTCCAATGCTGACCACTGCTCCCAGGCCCTTATTTCCTTTCCGCATGATGATGGCAGCCAGGATCTTCCGCCCAAGCAAACTGTGCTGGATGCGAGCAGTGAGGGTGTTGAAGCGCTGGTGGCTCAGCATAGCCATCTGATCATGTAGGGTACTGCCACTCACAGGGAGCTGGAACAGGGACACAAGACCAGGATTGCCAAGAGATCATGAGTAGGTCATGGAACTAAACAGCTCAAGAAGTAGCTAACCTGAAGTGCAGCTATCCAAGCAGAAGGCAGGAACACAGAAAACATGAGCTACAGGCAGCACAATTTTGGGTTGAGTGCATGGACACTATCGTGTCAAGGGGTGAGTGAAGTTCTTTTAGATATTCCTGAGAAAACCTTGTCCAACGCTTTTTGTTCTGCTTTGAGCACTTTGATCATTAAGAGATAGCAGCAAGCTGTCTTCCTGGCAGCAAGCAGAATGGGCTGAGGAATGGCCTCCCAAGATTGCCAGGGGAAACCCCCATCACAAAGGAACAAAACCCATCTTGCCTGTTCCCAGACACTCAGCCAAGGAAATCTGTTATTGGCTTTGGAGGAATTCCTTCTCTGGCTGCCTGTGAGGAGACTGCGCAGTCACTCCCATTGCAGACGGGCACTTGCCTCCTCTAGCACTGCTGACTGACAAATCCTCCCTGATGGCTTTTCTATTTAGAGCCACAGCTGCTGTGCTCAGCTGTGCAGCCTGGAACACGGCTTTTAAGAGATCACAAAACTCTAACTGTCATTTAAAGCAGCACAGGTTTGGGACAGCCATCCTGACACAACCAGAGCTTTGCTCTTATCTGATGTATGAGTTTTTGAGCTGACACACAGTTTTTAATGCAGCATGAAGGAATCTGGAAGGAGGAAAAAAAGAAAGTCACAGAATTAAAAATTGGCATGTTCCTGCTCCACCACAGGAACACACTTCAGTAGCTTGTGGAAGAATCTGATGATAATTTAGCCCTAAAGCAAGAGGGAGGAGTATGTCTGTGCCCTGAGGAAACATCTAACCCACTTCAAGAAAATATCAGCTTATCTACACCTTCAGACAACAAAGATCTCACAGTTGATCTTGAAGGCATTTTTCTGCTGGACTGATAGGCACAGGACAGGCAGGGCTACAAAAGAAGTCCCAGCTTTGGAGGAAGGGGATTTACCTCAGTGATGTTCATCCCTTCCAGGCGCTCAATCTTCTCTGTTTCCCCAATCAGGACTCTAAGCGCTGCATCAGCTGCCTCCTGCTTGCCCTGCTTTTTATTGTGTGCAGTTACAGCTGGGAACCAACGGCCTCCAACCTTTGCCTGATAGACAAACCTATAAAGACAGTAGCGCACCTCTGAGAAACCAAGGAACCTACAGATTTCAGACTAGTTTTTAAATTCTCTCAGTGGAGAGACTAGAGGAGTAGAGGTAGCTTATTGTCATCCAGACATAAGGTTTGGCAGAGACAGCAGCTCAGCCTGTTGCCATCTCAAACTGCATCAGGAATTTTCTCCAGGGCAACAGCAACAGTGCAAAATTTCCTCCTGGACAGATGCAGCTACTTACTTGGGGTCATGGGGAGGTCCTGACTGGTCAATGAGTTTGAACTCTGCAGCAAACCCATTAGAGCGGGCGTATTCCAGCAGGCCACTGACAGGATTGACATTAAGGTATTTGATGAGCTCCCCAACACCCTTTGCTTTTGCCACCTTGGATTCATCTGGAGTGGCGATCCATTGTCCACAGCTGTGCATGGACTGGTCACCATGGGGCTTCACAACAGGCTAGAGCAGAGTTAGACAGGAGAAGGCTGTTAAATACTGAGCAGTTGGTATTACCGCAGGCCAAGGGCACTCAGCAAACCTCTGCTAGAGCCAGCACGTGACCTTGTGGGGTGAAATATGAAATAAAGGGGAGGGGACCCAACCCAAACAACTTGGGTTTTATAAAGAAGCTCTTTGTACCTGTTCAGGCAAGACATGGGGTACAGACTCTCCAGAAAGAATCTTCACAGCAACTTCTGCTGCCATTTGCTTCGCTCCTTTCTTGCTGTTTCCTACCACAGCAGGGAAAATTTGGTCACCCATTTTCACACAGTAGCTGAACCTGACAGGACATTATAGCATATGAAAAGTGTTAAGCATAGGCATCTCGATCTGTTTATTATCCCCTTCTCCCAGTTCAAGCTAAACCCTTCTGGGTTATCTGAAATTTAAATCTACCACAATGGCCCTAAATACTCCCAGTAGAGCACTACCAGGTAGGGTACAGGACTGGAACCTGTTCCTAGTCTGACAGAAGAAACAGCATCCTTTCTCTGAAAAAGGGCGTTGGTTTTGGTCTCTTTCTGGAGGCAGATGTCTTGGAGGGAGGAGCCATGCCCAGACTCCTCAGATAAGAGGAGCACTCAGCTAGGTCAGTGACGAGTCCAGGAACGTAGGTAGCATGCTGAAGAAGGACATTAAAGAAAGGGTTTCTATCCTCCCCAAAGCTGACAACAATATTCCATACCTAGGATCATGAGGTGGGCCTTCCTGAGAGACCAGCTGGAATTCAATCGTGTTCCCTGATTTTTGTCCGTACTCCATTAATATGCTGATAGGGTGCTTCCCAGGAAGCAAGCTGAGATGAGCTGGTGCAGATGATGGCTCTGGCTCTGGATGCAAAGGCTACAGCAAGAAGATAGAGGAAACCAGTTTCAGACTAAACACTGTTTGACCAGCCTCACAAGTAAAGAAAATAAGACTCACCAATTCCGGTTCAGAGTTGTCAGAGGAAAATGCCTCTTCACATTTAATTCCACCGTGTCTTCCATTCTCTGCTTCACTCATCAGGACCTTCATAGCATTAGCTGCTGCCTCCTGTTTAGCAAGTTTTTTGCTCCCTGCTTCTGCTGGTGGGAATCGGCGCCCATTAATCACTGCCTGGAACTTAAATCTTTGAAAGAGAAAACCAAAGAGGTAAATTGAGAGGCAAAAGTGTGGTCTTCTCAGAGCAAGCAAGTAAGACTGCTCTTGGAATTCAAGTGAGAAGGAACAGCTAGCTCCTGGCTGGGAGAGCAAACCCAGGCTGCCATGTGCAGAAGACAAAAATACCAAGGGTGTCCCGACAGCTCTGCATCTGGGCCTCATTTCATCGCATTTTCAGAGCTGTTCGTGACAGAGGAGCAGCTCCAGATTTTGTTCTGAAGGAACAGGATGAATTGCCTTGTTCCACAAGTGCCAGAAACATGCAATGGCTGTATGCAAAAAGCAGTTCAGTTATGTCTCCTGCACAAGGATGAAGAAAGTTTAAAAGCAGCCTGCACTGTTCCATCTGCACCTAGTCATTCGGGGTCACTCATCCCTCTGGCATTTTCCCTGGCTATCCAGTGCCTTCACACCATTTCAGAGAGGTGCTGCCTCACGTAAACCTCTCACCTTTGATTATTCCCTCTCCTCCCTGTGAACTCTAACTAACACAGCTTCTCTTTTGTCCTCTAGCCCTATACAGAGGAAACCTGCTTCCAACAAGAATGGGTCAAACCAGATCTGGAGAGGGGTTATGGGGCTGAATCCATTCAGATCCCTCCTTACAAAAAAACAAACAAAAAAACTGGGACTCCATCTTTAGAAATTAGGCCAATTTTCCTGTCTAGCGGATCTATTGACATATTCCACTGTGGCACATATGGTGCTCTTCAGCGTCTCACTGGTGCTCAGGAACAGCCATGATTTTGCAAGGGGAAGTGGGACTCCAGAGACTGACTCCACAAATCCTAGCGTCATGCTACGTGCTCTGCTCATGGAAGCCGCTCTGACCTGCTACACCACAGAAACGTCCAGAGTGGGTTCACCTCGTCTAACCCAAGATATCTGTACCCAAGCACCTTGTTCTGGGCTCCCTTTACACCACTTCCAGGGTGACGGCATCCTGAGAGGTAGCTTAGAGATACCAGTTTCCCCCTATACAATCAAATTGAAAGCCAAGTGATTAAATCAGATGGGACCTAGCTGAAGAGATGAATCCCACCTCCACTGTTCAGAATGAGGTGCAGGTTGCCAAAACCGGGCTCCTGCGGCTAAATTTTAGCCTTGTTTTGGTTTTTTTAAGCTGCTGCAAGGAATCAAACAGGCTAATCCTTCTAAAAATGAAGTAAACATTAGTGAGCAGGCCATTCAGGACAAAGTTGAGTGGGTGAAGTTAGTTGAAGTCAGATCATTTTGAGCAAAAAGACAGCTCAGGAAAAGCAGGAGATTTTCTTACCGTGGCTCGTGAGAGGGTCCACTCTGCTCCAGCATAGCAAATTCACAGTGCTGGTACGTGTACTGGGAATATTCGGTAAGGCCACTCACTGGGTTCTTCTCCTGACAAGCCATCAGTTTCTCCACAGGCGTACATGGGAAAGCAGTTTCAAACTGGGCAGCGTAACTGGGGGAAGACTGGGAATTCATGATGGATTCTGACTCATTGGGCTGCTTTTTGATAGTGTTCAGATTATCTGGGATATCATCTGTGGCCCACTTGCCATTTTCAGAGTTATCATAATTACTCAAACTGGAGAATCCAGGCTTAGTGTCCTCAGGTGGGGCTGCTTCCGTGTCACTGGCATCGCTCTGATCAGTTTGCCCCAAAGGCTGCTGTCCGTTTTCTATACTTTCTTCTTCCGATGTTGTCACGGCTGGTGAAGCTACAGTCATCTCCTGGGGACAAGAAGGAACAGAGGAAGGTGGAAAACCTGACTCAGGTGTGGGATCTGCCGTCTGCATTACCACACTGGCCTTCAGCCTCATCTGCATCCGCTCGCGTTTCCTATCTGTCAGGGACCACCGTGGGGGGCTTGTGTTCTGCTTGTGGACATCTCCCAGCTTTTCCAAAGCGCTAAGAAAGGCATTAACATCCTTGGCCCTTGAAAACCCAATGTTTTTGGCAAGGTTGAGCGCTGTTGTTTCTGCCACACTGAACAAGTAGTTGCAGATTTTGTCCTTTGTCTCAGCCATCACGGGGTCAGCGTTTCCTGAGCCAACGGCACTCCTCTCTCCTCCTCTGCTCTCACAAGCTGGACCTGTGCAACCACCACTGTGGTCAGCGGGGCTTCTTTCTCTCCCTGTGCTTGGGCTAGCAATCCTCCACAGTGGCGGCGTCTCTTCACCTTTGTGCAACTTGCCTTCTCTGAAGAGTTTATACAAAACACGGTTGACCTCTTTCTTTTGAGTTTTAAGTTTATGTGCGAGATCATGAACTGTACAAGTCTTCCCCTCCCCAAGCTTCCTGAAAATATTCAGAATTTCTTGTTCACAGTCTTGTCCAGCAAGAGACAGTCTCTGGAAATTCAGCCTGATGGCGTCAGAATCTCTCTCCGAGTTCTCCTGATGACGGTACTGAGGAGGGCAATAACGTGGTGAAATCTCTACCCATGGACGCTTACTGGAGAACCTATGCCACCTTCCTCTGCTGCAGCTGGGTTGCCATCTCTCTGCAGGAGCTGGTGCCGCAGGTCGCACGCCTCTAATGCGTGATTCGTCGTGTGATCCCTGTCCCTGAAGCAAACAGACTTCAGTGTGCCGCTCTGTTAGGAACTGCTGGTGTAAAAAGGTTTCCTGATTAGCTTCTCGTGGGGTACGAGGGCGGTTAAAAAAAACTTGATTAGTGCTGGGGCAGTTACGTCTTGACCAGGTAAGATGTGAGCCTCTGCCTCGACCAGCGCCTCTGTTCATAGCGCACTGCTGGGACACACGTGTGAATCGGGCTGCTTACGTGCCAGAAGAAGGGGAGCTGCGATTCACTCTGCACTCTCCCGTCCTGAAGAGGTGCCTGCTAGGAGGAAAAAAACACAATTCAGAACCTATTTACAAAACTATAGGATTCCAGAAATGCAGTTTAAACAGCTTCCCTGCTACTGAGGCATTTCAAGCATCTTCACCTTGTCAAGCTTTCCTGTTTTCTACCGAGTCTAAATTATTCATGTAAACACAAATAGCAAACTCTGTGTCTGCCCAGCACAGAACTCAGCAGTTGGGAATCGCAGGCAAAGTTAACCACAAGAAACAGCTTTCATAAGAGCAACCCTCTGTTCCCATTGGACTGAATTTCAAGCTAGTTGCACAGGCGCGGTTTGTCTGTTCACGATGCCTTCTGTTGAAGGCTCACCTTGCGCTTCAAAACACAAGTGAGTTTCACTCCTCTGCCCTGAGGGAGAGAAGAATGTCAGACTCACTTTCCAATTGGAGAAATGGGGGCACAAGGAGGTAAAGCAGCACAAGGAGGTGAAGCAGCTCACACGGTCACACAGGACAGAGCTGCAACAGGCTTGTAATGGTTTTCAGACTCATGGCCACAAAAGTCTGAAACCCCCAAACGTCCTTTGCTTCCTGGACATTATGTGACCTGTAAAGGTAAAGCACCATGCCACAGGGGAAGTAAATCCATAACATGCACAGAAATTGGATAGGTGCGCAGCTGGCAATGGTATGAAAAGTTTTTGTGACCGCAGCCCAAATTAACTCATATCACACCCAGCTGTGCCACCCCCCTCGGGTACAGGATGTAAGTCTAAGCTTTTCATATGCTTTTTAAAAATAAGTAACCCAGCACAGGATATATTCTAGTTCTTTGACAACAGCTGGTTGTGAAACTGAGTGGATAAAAACATGCAACTGATACCTACTGCTAGGTACCCATCTACCTTCTTTCCAATTACCTTTTTAAGCGACCTATCTTCATAAAGATAGTTTTTCAGATGCAAGTCTTATCTTCATAAAGCTCCCTATCTTCATCAAGGCCACCTGAAGGCCTCAAAGCCAACTGAAATTTCCCTTTCATTAAACAAGTTCATTAATGGGCCCCAGCTGCCACCACCGTGGCTTATTTTACCAACCCAGACAAACACGGGGTCCACGAGTAGTGAGGAGGGTTCCCCCCTTCCCAGCTCCGGGGGGCGGGGAGGCCACTGCCCCCCTACTCAGTGAATTCGTTTTAAAAGTGACCTGAGCCAAAGGCAGGACAGAAATCCTGGCAGGCAGGAAGAGTTTTTTTTAAAAAATGCTCTTACCTCGGTCTCATCCATACACCAAATTCCCTTACTTTCTGAGAAAATAAACGGAGAAAAGAAACCCCGAGCCGCAGATCATCTCCCGGAGAGAGGAGGGGGCGGCTGCAGGCTACCAGTCACCCCGGCAAGATGGCTGCAAGCTCCGTTTCAGTTTCGGTTCCCGTTCCCGCTCCCATAGCAGCCTCCCCGCCCCGCCCGGGGCCGCCCCCTCGCCCGGAGAGCTCGCAGGGAGGAGACGCGGCTCTTCCCGAGCGGGAGGCAGGACTTAGGGCTTTCCAAAGTACCCTCGGCTTTGCGAGCACTCAAAGCCCCGAGCTTCCTTCCCAGCGGCGGCCACAGCCGGGCCTGGACCGGGAAAGCGAACGCCGGAGGGAGGGAGGGAAGCTCCTTCCCCCGGTCCCCGCGGGGACTTCCAGCCCCGGCCAGCCACGGGCTGCAGCTGTTCTCCCGGTTTGGAGAGGTTGCCACCTCAAACTAAACCCCAAAAAAGATCCCAGAGACCAAGGCAGGACACGTCCTGCCCCACACCCGCGGCCCTTCCCCGAGCAGAAGCCACCCCGCGCCTATGCCGGCAGACGACAGCTCCACTCGGCCTCGACCGGGCGAGGCCCCCCGAGGCCCGGAAGGCGCCATGCGGGAAGGCGGGCTGGGCCGCGGCTACCGAGCCGGCTCCTGCAGGCCGGGACTCAAGGAGACGAGCGGCACCGACGAAGACACTTTATTCCACGCGTTCCGCCTGCAAAGCGCCCGGGGGAGGCGGCAACCCCTCCCTACCGAAACCCCGGCCCCGCCAGGGCCCCGCGGCTGCTGGGACACGATCACGCCACGTCCCCGAAGCTCGCGGGGGGCTGCCGGCGCCCAGCGCATCCCCACCCGGCCCATGTCACCAGGCCCGACGGGAGTCGCGGTGACACCCGCGGACCGGGGAGGCAGCTCCGCCCCGCCCAGGAGGCCCGTAAGCGTCCCCGACGCCACTGAAGGCCCGGCGGGGCCCAGGTTTTAGCAGCGAGGCGAGACCTGGAGCCGGGCCTCCCCCCGCGGTCGTCGCC
>NW_010972611.1:347431-378822 GCF_000737465.1 Haliaeetus leucocephalus | reverse complement strand
CTTACCCCCTCTGCTGCCGCCGCTGGGGCTGCGGCCGGCGCAGGCTGATGACGCACGAGCGCCCTCCTGCGTCTGCGCAGGCTGCAGGGAGCCGCGCCGCCGCCATCTTCCCTCAGGGCAGAGCGCGGCGGACATCTTTAGGCAGGGCAACGCGGGGCTGTGCCGCCGCCGCGGGCCAAACGTCGCCTGGCTCACCATCCCTCGCCTGCTCCGCTGCGGGAGAGGCTGCACAACCCAACCCCTCCTCGGCCGGGAGGCAGCAGTCGCTCCCGCTGTATCCCGGGGCACCGCCCGCCACCGCGGGAGCGGTCGCCCGAAGCAGCGTGCCCGCGCTACTGCGCATGCGCCCTGCGCGCCGCGCCGGGGTGTAGGGAGTCCCCGGGTTTGGGGGCTATCGGGTCGGGGGGTGCCATCCTTCTTCCGTGGGCCCCCATCCCCGATAGCTCCGCCGTCCCCAGTGGGCCTTCCCATGCCCCGCGGGGCTTCCACCCTCCTCCGTGGGCTGCCTATGGCCCGCAGGGCCCCCGTTCCCTATGGGCCCTCCATGTGTGGTGGGGCTCTGCTGTCTCCTGCGGGCCCCCCATCCTTCGTGGGGATCCCCCATCCCATGGGCCTCCCCTTTCCCCGTGGGGCTCCTTCTTGTTCCATGGGCTCCCCACTTCCTGTGGGACTCCCCTCACCCCCATGTTAATAACATTCTTGTTAATGGCCCTCCATTTGAGGCTGGAGTCATGTCCCACCCTGTCCCACGGTCCTTTCCAGGAAGATGGAGATGTTCCTCTCCCCTGTCCCAAACCAGACACAGCCTCTGGTCCCGGCGGATCCTCCCTTCCACAGGCAAGACCCCTCCTAATCGTGGTATGAGTTAGAAAACTACTGGCAGAGAACAGATTGTTCCTGTCTGCTGCTTTGCTGCCTGCATGTAAATAGTTGTGTGTCATTTACCATCTGGCAGAGGGATGCGAGTACCGAGGCAGTGACTGCGCTGGGTGCCAGGCGGGAGGTGTACCAGCACCGCAAGTGGCTCATATGGCTCAGAGGCTGCCGGTGGCTCGGGGCAGCACCTGTTTGCTGCAGTGCAACCGGTGAGCGATAGTTACATCTAGGACCATCAGACTGGGAGTCCCCAGCCCCTCTTCTGCCAGGGTGGTGGATGCGGAGGGGAGCCGGGAGGGACAGGCATGGGCTCTGGATGCATTTTAGGGGGCCGTCTGCCTACACTTGCCCATGAATGAGCAAAATACATGAGGACAGGCTCCTCAGAGGACCCTGGTCTCCAACAGCACCTCTGCCCATCCCAAAGAGATGGTGGCTGCATGTGCCTTTGGTTGGGGACCCAGCACCCACCCTGGCTGCTTCCCTGCGGCTTTTCAAAGGCACTTCAGTGAACCTGGAGTCACTGCAGGCACGCAGAAACGGTGAGTCAGGCCCCACAATTGCCAGGCTTGGCTGCTGCTCACGTTCAGTGACGTTTTTTCAAAGCTGAGTCTGAGGGTTGTTCAGGGCTTGGTGTTTTTTTCAGATGATTTCTGGATTCTGAGATTTGGGGGCTTGAGTTTCACAGTTTGGTTTTGGTGGGGTTTGTTTTTTTTTTTACTCTAATGGGGAGACTCATTTTCTAAAAAAGGACCCCTCGTGCCAGCTGAAATTGCCACATCTTCATTCCTAGGAAGATTTGGGAGCGCAACCTCCCCTTGCCTGGGATGAGGCTCATGGCAGACCCGCAAACGCCAGGGGTCAGGCACTACCAGTCTACATAAGCAGTGTCTCCCACCCACTCCGCTGAAGCACAAATGACTCCACAGCACGCAGAGCACACGATGATCACCTCCTCAATCTGTTCTTCCCCCCCCTCCCCCTTTTAATTGCTTGTGATCATCTCACGCTTTAACCCAGCCTTGGTGAATGTGATTCATCTTGGCTGCTCTTAAGGCAGAACGGGAAGGTTACAATGCTGCTCTCCACTGTGTTGATGTGATGTACCCTGCCCATGAAATAATCTATAGCTGGTGTTATGGGGCCATGTATCTTCTTGAATTGCAACACCTTAAATGCAACAAATAGCCACTTAATCGATACGAGTTCGTTCTCCTTCTTTATGGAAAATTGGGCTGACTCCTGATCTGTTTCCATAGGAACGGGCTGGGAGACTGGGAGAGCCACCAGCTGCCGAAGGCCCGGCGTTAATGCAGCCATGGCATCTGCTTCACACCACCAGAAGCTCCAGCTCTCAACATCGTGGCCACGTAAAGCTGAGTCAATTTGTGCCGGAGATAAGGAGCTGCCAGCTGATAACTGGCTTACATGCGGGTACCTGCGTTATTCCCGCAGATTTTGGTGGAGGATGGAGGGGGCTCCTTTGCTCACCCAGCACCAGCATGGCCGGATGCTGGGGCTCATCCTGCCCCGCTGCTTCCGTGGGGGCTCCCCCAAACCCACCGTTTCCCCGGGGCTGAGCAAAGGCTTCCCCGCGCGATGGCAGCATTTGCTAAATCTCCAGCACAAGCTGGAGATGCCTCAGGTGTCTGCTTTGTTTTGCTTCCCTCTTATGAAATGAAATGAGAGGAAATAAATTGTAGCACAGCTCCCCCGCCCGACTTTCTGTTCAAATGCCAGTTCTCAGCTAAGGCTATTGTTCTGCAGAGTTTCATTTTAAACTGCTTTATTAGACACTCTAAAATATCACTTCCTCGCTCTTGAAGGCAGCCTGTTCCTACAAGGGAGATAAAAGCTGATGGCTTGATTGCAAAGGGGACGTTTTGTTACTCTCCTACATCAGCTGACTGCATTTTTTAATTGAAGGCAGCCCTGGGAGTGGTGGTGTATTATTAGCCTTGCCGGTGCCTGCTCCCCTCCACCCCAGGGGCAAGCTCTGCTTTTGCACTGCTGAGGCAAGAGGTTCAATTAGGTTTTGGCCTTCTTGCAGAAGCGCCCATCAAGCGCTCCAGGCTCCTCATATGTGGAGCGAGGAATTGGGCCGAGTCAGTTCCCACGTCCTCCCAGATGTTGCTTGCTCTTGTGTCTGGCCACAGACGTGCAGCTGGGAACTGGCATGGAAAATCTCCATAACTCCAGTGCCTTTAGTTCCCCTTGGAGGGGAAAAAATACTTCATTTTCTTCCAGTAGATTTTTATTGTAGCTATAAGAATGGTGCAGGTAACGCACAGGAGACACTGCCCCATCCTGAGCCTGGGGGTTCAGTCTGGGCAGCGCAGAAAGGTGCTGGTTCCCAGGAAGTGATTTTTTTTTCACCCGCTTTGCCCCTCCTGCTCCTGAGAGGCTGGTTCCTGGCTGGGGAAGCAGCAGAGCTATCCAGAGCATTGCACAACCTTTTTTTCTCAAGGCTCCTTGCCACTCAGTGAAGGGGCGAACCTGAGCTTTGATACAGGCCCAGCAGCTGCCATGTCTGTGCTCCCAAGACGTCAGCAGCGATTACTCATCTCGAGAGCTCCTGGTGCGGAGCAGAGGGGAAGGGGGAACTCTGCCACATCTCCTGGCACCTCTGTCCCCACGATGCTTATCCCCCTTGGGCACCAGTGTGCTCCAGGGACACGACGGCATGCTCCCGTGGCTTTTGTTATTGGTTCTGAGCTGCCGTGGAGCCCAGCAGGGAAAGGCAGGTGGGGCTGGCACAGCTGCAGCAGGCGAAGGAGCCGGCGCGGTGACTCCCACAGCAGCTGCAGCAGTGGGAAGCAGCATGTTTTTATTCTGGCTGTTACAAAAGGTACCCTTGGAAATAGGCAGGAGAAGGCAGACTGCGGCGCAGCCACCCGCATGGCAGGGGGTGCCATGTGAGCACGGCCTTCAACTTTAGCTCTTGGATGCTAAGAGGCTCATCCATCATGTTTTTGTAGCCATCACAGCCTCTGCTTGGCAAGACCTACCCTGTGGTGGTCTCCTCCAGCCCGGTGCCATGATGGTCAGGGGCTCCTTCAGCTCAGAGAGCGGTTGTGGGAACACTGGCCGCTCCCACCATGAAAAAGCATGCTTCAGATGCCAACATTTCTCCTTGGCATCGCTCCAGTCCCGTCAGCCTCTCCCTTACCAAGCTGTCATCTCTTGGGTGATGGCCAAAGCATCACTGCAGGGTGTCAGACGGGGACCCTGGACAGACCTCAAGCCACCCAGCACACCTCAGAGCTTGTACTTGGAGGGGGACCGGCAAGGAGAAGGGGGTTACTGTCACTGCTCTGAATTAGCGCACCTGATGCGTTGGTTCCCAGAGAGTGAATCAGTTAAATTAATGAATCCTCCCTAATGCCAGAATTCAAGGAGCTTCCTAATACATGTCAGCCAAGTTGGCATTAATACTCTCTTCTGTGACCTTTACATTGCAACCCAAGTCTAGGTTCCCCTTTTTGCCCTTTGCTATTCCCTTTCATATTTAATATTAAATCTGATTTATCTGCAAGATAAATCGTGTGCTCAGACAAATTGAAGGGATTTCACAATCGTCCCCAGGGCAGAGCCACAGATGGGATAAGCATCAGCCCGAGGGTAAAAGGCATCCTGGGCAGCCCCGGGCAGAGCTGCCGGCTGCTGCTCCCTTGCTGCTTGTCACCACGTCAGTGCCCGATTTTCACCCGCACCACTTGCAGTGCTTGCCGTGGGGCTCCCTGCTGACTCCACCATTTTCTTCAAGGTCAGCACCCAGCAAAGTCCGGGGGCCGCCCGGGGCGGGCAGCTGCTGCTCTCCACTCCTCTTGATTAATGTGCCATTGAGCACAGAGAGACTCTAATGGACCATCTCGCAGGGGAAAGCCTGGCGCAGCCGTGTCTCCGAAGGGCTTCCTTGTGTGTAGAACTCCTTTGTGCCTCCCACGGGATCCTATTACACCTCCTTCGCTGCTTTTTCTTTATTCGCTGCAGATTATTTTTTTCATGCAGCACAAACCAACTGCCAGAACGAGCAACACACACTGATGGAGAGGCAGGAGGGTGGCTGGAGGGAGTGATGGATGACACAAGAGATGCTGGTTGCAGATCTCAGGGACATGTACAGCACTTTAATTGGTCAGCCTGCACAGATTTCCTCACAACAGCACTTTTTAATCTAAAAGAAAGCAAGAAACTGGAACGTGTCTTGCTTCTTTCATGGCTTCCCTGGAGGCAGCAGCAGCACATTAAGGAAAAAGAGAAGGAGGAGGAAAAAATAGTCAGAAGCACCAGGTGGCTGAATATCTTGCAGCCTAATTGATTCCTCTTTAATTAGTACAAAACCTGTTGCTCTCAACCAATGTTCAGTGCCAGCTTTGGAGCAAGCAGCATCCTCCCCGGCCCCGTGCCAGCACGGCTTGGTGTGGCGGAGGGAGGAGAGGAGGTGCAGGGAACAGTGTGGGGTTGACGGTGCCTCTTCCGTACCTGGGAACGGGGCCACCTCCGGCTTCTACGACTTTCTTCGAGGCAGTGAGAGCAGGAAGGAGGAAAGCTGGCTGTGTCGGTGCCCATTGCTCACCAAGCCACAGCAAGGGGCTTGGATGGGACCATCTGGAGTAACTGAGACTTCAGGGGCATTTCTCTGCCTGTGCCTGGCCTCACTTGGGAAATGCTCACAGTTTCTCACCCAAATCCAGTTATTTTTCAAATGGAAAAGAGCTCAACTTCATTTTCAGTGAAGTTACTTTTCTGCTTTTTGCCTCCTGACTTTTGAAAGGATGTCCAAGCCCTTGCATGGCTTTGAAACCAAGCTCTGTGTTGCCAAGGACTGCTCTGGGTTAGGTGGTGACTTTGCCAAGCACATCAAAACTCACCCCCTGCAGCACACATCTCTAGTGCTTCCAGAAATGCTGCCTTATGGTTTTAATTCTTTGGTTCTTCTGACCTGTGCAAGGGCTTCCCCTGGCACAGGGTGGCTGTGGGGGCTCTAATGTCACCCAGCAGCTTCTCCCCAGCAGACCTGGGAGTCAGACCCTGCTCCTGGCCCTGGGTCTTCGTTTTTGTTGAAATATCGTCGCAGATGAGGTGATAACTTGTCTGCAGGTTTTACAGCAAAGCCCCTGCCACCGGCCGGCTGGCGACAGTTGCTGCTGCTCCAGCACAGCGGCTGCTCCCCAGCAGGAAACACAGAAATACCCATTTAGGTAGAAAAGTGTCATTGACCATTGCAATTTACAGCCGATTCCTGCTGAGAAACCCTTCTTACTGCGCGAGCATCAGGCCAGCAGGCTCTGGGAAATGGAGATGGCTTCTTCCACCCTGATAACTATGCAAAGGGGCACAAATGCCATTAACACGAGCCTGGCATCTTTTCGTGCAGACACATCCTCGGTGGGTGCTCACGGGAATTGCAGGTGTGTCTGGGAGAGAAGAGGAAGCTGATGTGCAAAAGCTGTGGCCTGAGCAGGAAGCTCAGGAGCTGAAATACACCCTGCCAGACCTTGCACACAGACCCAGCCTCACGTGTCACCACTGGGCAGGGAGACTGTGCAAAAGCGGCACCATCACAGGCTCTGGTAACTAACGAATCCCAGCGGTATGGCCCCGGAGCAGGAGCCTGACCATCCGTCTACAGGCTCTTGAGGACTCAGGAGCAGTTTTCACAGTGCCGAGCTGTTTGGCTGATGTTGTACAGACCTCTCTGAAGGTGCGATCTGGCCTGCAGACCTCACACCACCGCGCAGATAATTAACACTAACAAATGACCCAACCCCGTCGGTGCCTGGAATCCCGAGGCTGGGGTGATGAATTAGCAGCTGAGCAGCCTCAATTTTACATTGGAAAAGGAGTCCATTCAAGATGGAAATAGCTGCAGGACAGGCCCCCAGCTCATTTTATTTCTGCAGAAAGTGCAGGAAGGTGTTTGCAGGAGGGTTTTCTGCCTGGGTTTGGGACTTGTGGACCAGATCTGGATTACCCAGCTGGAAGCCACTGCTCCCCCTTGCTCACCGTCCACCCCATCCCCTCAGGAGCAAAAGCTGCTCCACAGGGAGAGAGGCTCACTGCTAATGAGCTGGGAAAATGCTGGTGTGCAGAAGCCGTAGCTCAGCACTGGAGCCATTTTCCTGCCTGCGTGCAAACGCAGAGCCTGATCCGAAGACCCTGGTCCCTTGCCTGCCCTCCGTCATCCCCGAGAGCTGCCTCCCACATCTCGCTCACTCCCAGCGGGCAGGTGCCAATTCAAACCCGTGTCTTGTGGAGCCATTTGCTTGTGGTTTTTGTCTCCCCTGTGGAAGGCCTGCAGTTCCCCACTGTTTATAAAAAGCTCTATCTGTAAGGAACTGTTGAGCAAAACAATAGCTTTTTATTTTTCCCCCTCTTTTCCTCCAAAGTGCGCTTCCCCTCCTGTCACTGCAAACACCAGTGATGCTGCGGGCACATCGCACTGGGATGGGTGAAGATGCCCAGACCCTCACACTGACAGCAGCATCCTCCCTCCCTCCTTGGGCGGGGAAAGCAAAGGGCAAATGGCTGAAGGGAGGCGGAGATCCGCGTTTATGGACATGATTCTCTTTCTCCTGGGAGAAGCCTTAATCCCAAGCCATTAGTAAAACCAGATTTCATACGGCACGCAAAGATTAAACGAATTTTGCCTTGTCTCCGTGGGCAGTATCAGAAATACAGCTGCCTTCATACGTTAGGGATCTGCTGCACTAAGCCACTAATACAGGAAATGAAGCTCCAGGGTTTTAATCACCTATCAAAGAGTCCCCCAGACTGTTAGAGGTATTTTTAGGATTTACAGGTATTAGCTCAAAAAAAAAAGAAAAGCCTAATTTATCGATTCATCACGATTCAACTACTGCACATCACCCCCCTCCTCCTC
Source organism: Haliaeetus leucocephalus (assembly GCF_000737465.1). Lineage (NCBI taxonomy): Eukaryota > Metazoa > Chordata > Aves > Accipitriformes > Accipitridae > Haliaeetus > Haliaeetus leucocephalus. The sequence continues at coordinate 371,060 of NW_010972611.1, read as the reverse complement.
TGCTGGCCCTGCAACACCCATAGCTGGGTTAGCCAGGGGGGTCGTGCCTGGTGGTACCCTCCTGGCCTGCATATGGGGATGCATTTTGGGGCAGCCAGTCCCTCAGGCTGCTGTCTTAGCGCCCACTCGCTGATGGAGCGAGCCAAAGCTTGCAGTGCAGCGTTGCCAGGCTCTGAGCAAGGCTTTTGACTCGTCGCCTGGATTTAGCAGCGCTCAGTGGGAAAGGATCCAGCTTCCCCTTCTCTCTACCAATGCGTTCCCTCTGTGAAAGTTGTTTTTTTGCCCTTTGCACCCCAGCTAGCTTTTACCTTTGTTTCCTTAGAGGTAAGGGATGAACCAAGCCATTAGCAGAGCTGGAGGGAGCAGCCCAGCTCTGATGTTTGGGCAGAGCCGGGGTGAGCGGGAGGGAAATCCTTGGGGAGCCTTGGTGCAGAGCCAGAGGAAAGCGCATCCACCATGCCTTCGAGCTCCTCTGCTCTCTCCTTGAGCCACAGCCCGAGCACACGGGAACCCCAACCCCCTTCAGAAAAGCCCTTTTGGGAGCAGGTGGCTGGAAAACACCTCGCTGCTCATGTAAAGCAAGGCAGCTGCGCGGGAGCCAGGGATTCTCGAGAGGCAGCAATTAGCGCATGTGGTTCTGCAAAGCACCCAGGAGCTCCCAGCTCTGGAGACGCTACCCCAGCCTCAGCATCCCCCCGCACAAGGGGATGCTTCCCCCTTGCCAGGGTCTCCCCAAAGCATGCAGATAGACCCCAAGACGCTTCCCGAGGATGCACGGGATTGCTCAGCACCGTTGGTGGAAGAACCACACTGAGCACAATCCTCACAGTGCAAGGCTTTCCTACGGCGAGGTGTAACCGCAGCAGAAACGCCTCCAACATTGCTCCACAGCTGGACCCTGACCCCAGTGGCAAAAAGAGAGCTCCCAAGACCAGCAAAACAGATGGGTCTGAAGCATTTATAGATGTACGTATATATCATATATTTGTGTGTGTAACTATACATAGATAGCTGCATACTTACACACCCGCACAGGTAAATATTTATAGATACTGACCTCTTCAGATTAAAGTCCAAGGCACTTTTTACAGTGAACAGGTTAAAGCCATAGTTTAAAACATGCCTGTTTCTGGGTACAGCTTGGGTTTATGGCAAGGCTGTGGAGACGGGCCAGTCCCCGCTCCCTTCCCTCCAGCCAAGAGATCGGACCAGAAGGAGGAAGCCCAGGGCCAGATCCTGACCACAGAAACACGCAAGCAGCTCCTGCTGGGAAGTGCATCGGCAGGTCAGGGCGTGCTGAGACCTCAGCGGGAGGAAGAACACTTTGGGCAGAAGAAGGAGCAGAGCTGGGCGCATGTCTTTCAGCACCCACAGCACCGGAGGTCCCGGCCAAGAGCACCCACCGGGCAAGCAGTGCCAGAGCCCTGCCCAGTGCCCCATGGGGCTCTGAGGCGGCTCATCCCACAGGGAAATAATTAATCCCACGGAGCAGCTTTTCCTCTCCCCTGCAAAAGCCCCTCTCTGCTGCCCTGAGCCCTCTCAGTGCCTTTCAGGAGGGAGCTCAGAGCTGGAAGAGAAGCTGGGACCAGTGCAGAGCCTTGAAGCAGCATCTTCCCCTTCTCAAACTGCTGAGGAATCACCTTCCCCACCAGCAAACCTACCCAGTGGCCATTACACAGGGCCTCTGAGCCAGCTGGGAGCTGCTGGGCAGGAGAAGCCCGAGGGAGAGCGGTGCAGAGGGCCAAAGCACCCTAGAAATCCCCAGGCACCCCCAGACCCAGCTGGCAGCAGGGGAGGCTCAGCCCTGCCCTCCCCGGGGGGAACCAGCCCCTCTCCTCTGGCAGAGCTATAAACCCCCAAGCTGGTCCCGGCCATGTCCCAACAAGGGGCAGCTGCCTCCAGCAACTGCCCCACAAGTGGGGCCAAATGTGTAGGGCAGGAACAGCCCCAACCAGACAATCCCAGGCAGCCACCATCTGCCAGCTGGTTTCTGAGGGGGGATTTCAGGTCTAGAGGACCAGCAAGGAGCCGCTGGAGCTCATGGCAGCTCTGACCCTTTGGGATTTAACTGGCCTGGGAGGGTCAGGCCAGCACAGCTGTGACAGTAATAACAGTGATACCAATGATGGCACGGCAGTGACTGCGACTCTGATGGGGAAGAGCCAGCATTGGGGCTTTTAGGCTTTCTCTGGGCAAAAGCAGCAAGAATTGGTCCCATAGGCGCTGCTCGTTCCTGGACGTGGTCACGTTCCATGTGGGAAGACTGGCCAGGAAGGAGCATCAGGGCTGCAAAAGAACATTTTAAGACTTATTTGCCCACAGATCTTGATCCAATGGGGATCAGGTCTAGCAGCTCAGGAGCTGGAGGTAAGGAAGAGAATGCTCTTTGAGGCTCGAGGAGTACATCAGCTGGAAGGCTGAGATGGAGCAGTCCCTGCAACCTCATCATGTTTCTCTTTCATGCTCAGGACTTTGTCCTCCTACACCATTGCAGCCTCAGGTTGGAGGGAGCAAAAGCTACAGCTCCCCAGAGCAGGGCACGAAGCCCAAACCGGACACCTCCCAGGCACAGTGGCTGCATTCCCTTGGAGCAATTCACCCCGGGAGAGCAGGATCGCTCCCGGGAGTGCAGACCTTGCCTGCAACAGTGCAGGTCACCGGGGAAGGGCTGCCCTTACCCCCATCCCAGAAATTAGGTGTTGACCTGAGAAGAAAAAGTGAGCATGCTATTTCTGCCTGTCTCCTTCTAAGCAAATGCCACACAGCCCAGCTCCACGTCTAGGGTGCTAAAGCAGGCAGGAACAGTCCTGCCTGCCTGCCTGCCTGTCACCAGGCGAAAGGCAGAGCAGCATGTTTCAGCAGCCAGTACAGTGCAGACCAGCACCATCACCCTTTCCTAGGCACAAGTCATTCCCTAGTTCAAAGCCTCCCTGGATCCTGCCCGTGCTGAGCCAAAACATGCCGAAAGTCTGGCTGGAGAAGGGGAGCATCATGCTCCACACTACTTCTTCCACAAGAGCCTGCATCCTGAGGGAAAGGGGGAATTTTGGCTCTTGCACAGCTCATGCCTAGGGAGCTGAGTCCCTCCTTCAGCTGGAGGAGATGACCTGGAGGGGCAATGGCTTTCCAGAAACTGCTGAGACCCCAGGAGAAAAGTGGGGGGCAGATCTTTCCCTAGGGAGAAGCAAAGCTCTGGTGCCATCAGCCTACGTGGATCTGGACCTGCTAAAGGCCAGCTTCCAGGTAATGGGAACAAATACCTGGGGGGTAGAGGATAAGGAGCGTGGGGAGCCTTTCTGGCTGGGGTCCTGCACCCCTCCTCTGCCACCCTGGCCTCCATCCTCACCAGGAGCAGCGGCTGTACTCAGAAACAGACATTTTTGGCAGCAGGCTGGCGTTGCTGCCTGCTGACAACCAGGTTGGGTACAAAACCATAATTGAAAGTTACAATAACTTTTATAATATAGCAATATATTTCATAGTTAAAATAAACTATTATGCTTTCCCCTATTGTTAAAAAAGAAGCGAGCAGTACAGAGGCAAGATGCAAACCCAGGTCGAAGCTCCTTAAGTCTGGACAGAAACGTCTGTGAGTTTGCAGAGAGGATGTGGTATTTTTCTGGCATTTCTAGGACGTTTCCTCGCAGGCAGTGCAGGGAGGAGGTTCGTGGAGCAAAAAACCCGAGGCTGTGCCAAAAATGAGACTGGCTGTGGCTAGGTGGGTCCTGGAGGGGCTTCGGGGTTCAGCCCTGTTGGCGCATGGGGTCGGATGCTTCCCAGCTGCAGAAGGTCAGCATCTCTTTGGGATTATAACTCTGCATCGCAGTTTTGTTCTTGTGCTTTTCCTCCACCTTGGTCACTGGTCCCAGCTCTTCTCTCTGCTTGTCCTCATGCCCTTTGGGGCCACAGGCTCCAAAATGACGTTCTCAGGGTGTGTAGACAGCACTGGCTGGGGAGTATTTACCAGAGCTCTGTAACGGAGACCTGCCGGCCGCTGCCAGGAAGGGAAGCTCCAGCTTGAGCTACCACGCACGCTCCACTGGGTGTGAGCTGGGGGGCTGCCACCTGCACTGAGGCCGCTCAACTGCTGGTGACCAAGAGCCACTTGCAGGGAGCAGGGCAGCAGCTCCAGGTGGGCACCCTGGTCCCAGAGAACCCCAGCACTGGGGGATGCCATGGGCTGGACTGTGCTGGGGGCTCCCCCCCATTCCTGCCCTCACCATGGCCTCAGGGCAGCTCCCCGGTCCCAGCAGCGGGGCTGGGGCAGGGGGTTAGTCTCGGTGCTGGCCTCGGTGAGGTCTGGTGAGCTCGGTGCTCAGGGCTACCGGCACCAGTGTTGAAGCACTGGCAGGGGTGAGGGTGCAATACAGGGGTACAGGCGGTGGGGTGCAGGGAGCAGGGTGGGGTACAGAGTGTAGGGTGGGGGCTGCAGGGTGTGGGATGGGGGCACAGGGCTGTGCAGGATGCAGGGTACAAGGTGCAGACCCAGGGCTGCAAGGTCTCAGGCAGAGGCCTCATCTGGGGTGCAGGGGTGAGGCTGGGGGATGCAGGGTGTGGGGTGCGAGGTGCAGAGATCATACCACCCCAGCCCAGCTCCTGTCAGCCCTGGTGAAATCCCGCTGAAGCAGTGCGTCTGCCCCAAGACAAGGATCTCTTGCACCCATTGCAATCCTGAAGCACTCACCACTGGCTCTTTACTCCCCTTCAGTGCCTCCGGTCCCAGAAAGCTGACAGGTCTTGACAGCAACCCAGTCTTGTCTGACTTGGTTTGATTTCCCAGACTTGATCATTAGCCCGTAAGGAGGTTCCCACTGGTGACAGAGATTCTTGAGCAGCAATACTTCCTCTGGCTCTCTGACACCTTCGGATACATCTTTGCACCTCACCCCATACACAGCCCCGTTACATGCAGCAGTTTGTTCCTGCCTGAACCCTGGGAGAGGTGCAGAAGCTTTTTCTCTGCTGGCTGCCTGCAGGCCAGTGAAGACGCTGCATTTCAGGCTCATTCTCAGAATTTGCAACCTTTTCTCCATTGCCACACTGGAAACCTCCTTACAGAGGTGGGCAGAAGCTTCTGCTGCCAGGGAGGTAGGGCTGAGGGTCACCTGTAGGCACACGGGGAGCAGCAGCAGGGCTAAGAATAGACCTTGGGGGGACTGCCAAGGTAGCAACGCTCTCCCAGCCATCCTGCCCACCCTGCAATTATACTAATGACAAGAGCTTGGAAGAGGGGAAGAGCAGCTCATTCCCAGAAGCCGAGTATCTCCTGCCGGCCGAGGATCAGAAAAGGCTGGCAGCAATCGCTGTGTGCCTCCTCTCCTCCTTGAATGTGATGGAAACGACCATGTCTTGCCACCCTGCTACCAATGGGCTCAATACAACCACCTCTGCAGCTCCGGGAGCTCATTTTGCAGTACTCCTGCTGTTGCCCTGCAGCCTTCCTCCTCCTCTTCCTCCTCCTGCCGCTGTCTGGGGCCAGCAGGGGGGAGAGCTCCTCACTAACTACTGCTTGTTTTCTGTGTAACTTTAATTGTAGGGCACAAAAAGTAAGCCACCTACCACTGGCAGCAAGTGGAGATTTGCACAGAAATTCCTCAGCATCGGGCTGATACATCCCTGCCTATGTACGCACAAAATCCAGCGTTATTTATGGAAGGGAAAGAGTTACAAAGGAGAAGATTACAGGCTGAGTATACCTGGAGTAACACAGTAACTTTGATTACAATTACTGACACTGCTGGGTGAGGTGTAATTAATATCATGGAGTAATTACATGGTTACTTCATCTGTTTAAAAATATATAAATAGCCTCTGCTGAGTTTTCATTGAAAGCAGCAAACACCAGCCCCAAAGCCGGAGCCCAGCAGCAGCAGGCAAGGCTCCGTGCAAGGATCCGGCAGAACCCAAACACAACCCCAGGGCAGAACTGGGGAGGAAAAAGGGGGAAATGGTGAAAGCGGAACAGAAAATGGCTGGTTCCAGAAGTAGCCAGGTGATGCCAAGGGTACCTCAGGAAGCTGACCGCCGGCAAAAAAAAGTAAAGCATGATGGGCTGCGCTTCAGCAGGCACAGGCAGCGGCTAATGCCGAGCACGGGCGCTGTTGCTGAGAGGGCACCGGATGGTGCCGCTGATCCCCACCAAACCCAGCAGAAGCAGCACGAAGGCAATGGGCTTTGTTTTAAACAGATGAAGTGCCTGCCCCCACTACTGCATCACTTGCCAGCAAGCCCCCACTCGACCCTGGTGGATTTGGCACTGCCGGCTGGGCTTGAGCACGGACATTCCTGGTGCAAGCAGAGGTGGTTGTAGCTGATGAGGTTTTTTCATCCAGCAGTTCTGAGGCCACTGCAAAGAGCCCGCTGACTTCCCAAAATGCTGGGGGGGCTCCTGGGTGGGTGGTGATGTGAGCACCTGGAGACCCCCCCCCAGCGTCCAGGCTGGCCAGCCAGCCCTGTCATTGGCCATCACCACATCGGCTGGGGGCAGCCCTGCCCAGCCCCGCATCCCCACATGCTTTAGGCACTGCTTTCCCAGCTCTGGCACATGTCTCCAGGCAGAATGTGACACCGAGGACCAGCAAGAAGAAGCGTCCCTTGTTCTGCCCAGGCAGAAAACACTCACAGCACTGGAGAACCCCCCGGGCAGGTTACGGCCAGACACTGTCACCCGCCCAGCAACATTGCAGGGGGTTCATGTGGGTCCTGGTAAGGAGATGGGATGGAGCGTGGGCAGCGTAGGTCAGAGCCTGTGCAAGAAACCACCACGTTGGCATCTGCCCGGCAGGGCTTTGTGATGGTGAGAGGGGCAGGGGGCGAGGGGAGTGCCCTGGCCCCCGGCGGGGTCCACACAGGGGAGGAAAACTCTCCCTCTGGTGTCTCCGTTGCTTCAGTGCTTCTGACTTGTTGTTTTGTTTTCAAATATGAAGACCTGAGATTGAGCGTGGGTTTTCCGTCTGCCACCGGACGCGGCGGTGCGGGCTTGCCCAAGGCGTTGTCTCCCGTCCCCTTCCTTCACCACGTGTAGAGGCACCTGAACGGGGATGCGATTCCCGATACCAAAGTGTTGGCAAAGCTCCGAGCATCGCTCGGCACTGCTGGTCCCTCCAGCTCCGGCCGAAGGGTCCTGCGGCAGTTTGCGGACCAGAAGAAAGTCCATGGAGACTTCGGGACCTGCGTGGAAATGCTTCCCCTGTCCGTGGGGGGGCTGAGGGGCTGCATTTTAGCAGCTGCTTGAGCTTGTGTAAGGGGTGGGGAAGGAGGTGGAGCTGACCCCGATGGGGCTCTCAGAGAGAGGAGTTTGGGGGGGGCCCACCGGCACACCAACCCCCCGCGCCTCCAGGACGGCAGCGAGCAGGCGCTGCTGCTGCTGGCGCAGCATGTCAGCCATCAGCAGGGGCAGGGAGTTGAAGCTGGCACTGAGTTGCTCCAGCTTGGACTCCAGGCTGCTGATCTGCTTCTCCAGGTCCTCGCTGCGGTCGTTGAGCTCAGTGATGAGGTCATACATCACATTCTGCATCTGGGGAGGGGACAGAGGGGACAGTGGAGGTGTTAGTGCCACTGCCACTGATAGGGTCGAGCCCTATAACCTCTTTCTGCAAGCAAAGCCCTGAGAACCGCCGCATCTCAGTCCACTCTAGGAGCTCACAGGGCACTGTGACCACAGCTTGGCTCGACCTGGGACATTAAAATGAGGAAACCCAGCCTCTGTGCAGGCAGAGGGGAAAGGGGCAGCCAGCCCTGTGCTGCCAAGCAAGGGTACCCCCAGCTGGGGCTGCAAAAAGGGGGTGCAGGGAGCAAAGACCTTTCCTGGAAGCAGGGTGACCCCCCACCCCCAGACCCTGGCTTGTATCTGTGTTTCCCCTCCTGCCTTGCACGGGCAGCCATCCCACAGCAGCTATTCCCAGCTGACATTTACCAAGCCGGAGTATTTTGCGAACAGCCAGGTCCGCTTTAGTTTTTCCAAGTGAAAAGAAACACTCAGGCAGCCTGGCTGAGCCAAGAGGTTGCTGCAGGAACTTGCCTTTGAGAGGTCGACAAGGGTGTTGGCTTGGTCGCTCAGCTTCCTCTGCTCCATCTTCACGCTCCGCAACCTGGGGAGAAGGAAAGAGCAACGCGACTACATCCCCTTCTCAAGTGCAAACTGCAGCTGGAGACCTGCCTGCATCCCAGGCAATGGGAAATTGTCCCCACACCCCTGCCAGCAGCTGGACCACAATTCCCCTGGGGCTGGGGCTCAGCATCCCCCCAGCCCCCCTGCCCAGCACACAGCCCCTTACTGGTGAATGGCTTGTAGGAACTTCCTCTGATGCTTCCTGACTTTAGCATGGTCGATCTTCTTCAGCAGCTTGGTGTGCTTATAAATGAGCCACGTTTCCCGCAGGACATTGGCTGCCGCGTTCTTAATCTGCAAGAGGAGAATTGGCTGCAGGTCACTGGCCCTGGCTGCACTGGCATATGGGATTTCATGGAGACACCAGTCTGGCTCTGCTGTGAGCCGCTGGTTCGTGAGCCAGTGCTGCAAGAGCCCTTGACTCACCCCAGCTGCAGCGAGGCGCTCAGCTCTGTTCCCACATAGTCTCCTGCACCTTTGCAAGGGATCACGGGCAGCTCGAACAGGAGCAAGGGCAGGCAGAGCTGCCCGCACCAAGCAGGGGATCTTGGCCCCCGGTGCACCTACATCCCCATCCTACCCTACACCAATGCTCCGCCACCGGGCTCCTTGCCCGTGCATGAAGCTGTACCCTAAGCCTTGAGAAAAAGAAAAAAATCCCAAAGTTTTTCTTGATTCCTGCATGCATCTGCTGCTCTTGGCAGGTCCCAGCTATGCTGCCAGCACGAGGACACAGCTTCTGCAGGCTTCCCCGGCTAAACTGCAGCTCTGCTGCTCACTCCAAGATGAATTGGCCGCCGTCTGCCTGGCACAGAGCCCACAGATCCATATCCATGGCTGGGGGAGCAGGGCCAACCGGCTGTTTGCTTTCCTGGCCCAGCCATGCCAAGGCCTTTGACTATCCCCAGAGCATCAGGGCTCCTGCCGGCGTGTGGCTTTGCCTGGGGCTCTGCTCTCTGGGGCGAAGTGGGGTGCCCTGGCCACGTCCCAGCACTGGGAGGTCACCCTTCCAAGGGCTGCAACGACGCTTGCTTTGACACCATCCCCTATATAAAATATCACTCCTGCCACAGGCAAGCAGAGCCCATTACATCACGCGGCGCTGTCAGGTTGCCGACGCTTTGCTGTGACGAGGCTGCTGAGACCAGAGACCTCCTGCAGCCCCCACAGGCTGCCAGAGATGTGATGCCGGACCCTGGCACAACCAGCAACCCCATGGACCCCCAGCCATGGCCACAGCCTCCAGATCCCTCCTCGGGAATGGAAACCACAGGAGCCTCACGGCATGGCTCTCCTATGTGGCAGGCGAGGCACTGAATCTCCAAAATACGGTTGTCTTCCTGACACCGAGCTAAGTAAGATCATGCTCCGCAAGAGGAGGGAGTCTGTATCCTCCCAGGGGAAAAAAAAAACCCCAGGCTTTTCATCTCAGGTGTGCAGCCAAGCATCCTATATCACCTAAATCCCCCATACAGAGCTGGTGCTATTTGCTTTCACTGTAACCCTTGTGCCTGTGCTGCATCTGAGGCAGTCAGACACCTTCCTCCACCACGGTACCTGTGAGACCCGCACCCAGAGGTGCTGACACCTTCCTCCCACCATCATACCCATCCACAGGTCCCTCCACACGGCACGGCCCCCCAGTCCTGCTGCTCCCCCTGCAGCACCTTACCCGCTTTGTCAGCTGTGTGTCCATCATGAAGTTGTGGACATGCTTCTCAGCTTTGGTAAGCTCCAGCTTCCTGGCCACCACAGCCACCACCAGTGCCGTGCAGCCAGCACCCTGTGCAGGGACATAAGTCACAGAAATGGTTTATCACCCTCTAGCACCCTCATGCAACAGCAGCACTCCCACCCTCACCATTGCAAACCCCTAATTAAGTAAAGCTCCATGGCCTCCCACCCACATTACCCTAACAAGGAGACATCACAGAGCCTGGGTGTCCTTGAGCAGTTGACAATGTGCCAGGTAATTAACAGAAGAGGCCGGGGGTGATTTATGAGGTCAGTGGTGATCAGCAGTGAGCTCTCGCCTCCCTGGTGCCTGTTAGAAATGGCCAGGCTAAGTCTGCTTACCAGTGCCACTGCAGGCCAGGGACCTGCCCTGTGCTGGTGCCCTGTGGGATGGGGACCCCCTCTGCTCTCAAGAGGGGTCCAGGATGGGAGAGCAGTGGGGAAGCACCAGGCAACCTGGGGGAGACTGGGGAAGGGGCCCCCCGAATGTCCACATCTCCCAACAGTGACAGCTAGAAGGTCGTTTATCCCAGCGATTAGGGCCAGATCCATGCCATAGCCATCATCTCTGGCACGTATTTGTCTTCAGAAAGCAAAGGTGCCAAGACTCTGCTCCCTGTGGTGCTCCTGCACTCTGCCTGCCGCTGCCCATACCAGATGAGCCACTTCCCCCCTCCCAGCACTCTGGCAGAGGCCCATGATCCTGGCAAATGATCGTTAATTTATTAAAGAGTCATTAATTAACATCATGCTCTGAGCTGAATCCTTTAGCATCCCCGAAGGTCCTGCTGTGTGCCCTCGGCTCCCACCACTTCTCTCTTCCCTGTGGGGCGGCTCACCCCAGTCCCGTGGCTCCAGCAGCCCAGGGGAGCCCCCAGCCCCAGCGGTAATGGGGGTCCCCAGCCCCGGCAGGGTGGGAGCTGTGCTGCCAGATGGGCGCCGGGAGAGGGGCATGCTTTGCTGGATGGTGTCTCAGTTCAAAGTTAGCACTGGCTGGGGGAGAGCTCTGGGAGCCCATGGCACCGGGACCCCCTTGACCAAGCCATTGGCCACTCTCCTGCGCTATGCTGCTGGGAAACGCCGCTTCCCCCCCCCAGTAGGGATTTTCTCCCTTGCTTGGCTCCTATCAGCAGCAGCATCCTCACTGATGCCCAACCTCATACGAGACAGGTCAAAGACTTGCAGTTAATATAAAATTAATACCCGCCGGCAAAGCCAGCTCAGCCAACAGCTCTTGCGGGGCACAGAGTGGCAGAGCCGAGCCCAGCCGGTGCTGGGCACCAGCATGGGCTGCCCCAGGTGGGAAAGGAGGGGAACAGCTCCACTCCCAGGGCCTGGAGCCAAAGAGCTGAGGTGCTGGGTGCTGGGGCAGATCCACAGAGGAGCTGTGACCGCAGGGCCCCCGGACGCTCCTTTGGCTGCCCCGGCTGGAAAGCCCTGGAAGCCGGGACATCTCATGGGCGCCTTGGAGCAGTATGCCAGAGGATGGTGACCTTTTAACCATAAGGAAACAAAGCCACGGCAGAGCGGTGATGCTGGCGGGAGTGCGGGGGAGTGGAGGGCTCCCAGCTGGTCCCGGCTTTCAACAGGAGCCAGCAGCATCCGGGATCGCTCCGGGCAATGGAAGCCAGGTGGCGTGAATGGGGACATCCAAGGGATGCTCAGGGGCCCCTCTGCTCCCTGGGGACATCCCCGACCCCACTGCAGTGTGTCCAAATCCACCCCGAATTCACCAGTGGGGACCGCAGGGCAGGGTACTGGCTGGCTTCCCACACTGCGCCCCGCAGGACTGCAGCACCCACCAGGCACACAGCCAGCCTGCACCCTCACCTCCTTAACCAAACTGCCATGTCCTGCTAATTACTGTGCTTACAGTAATTGCAATTACAGCTCTATCAGCATCCAGGCTGCAAGACCTTGGAGCTGAAGCCGTTATGCCTCATGCATGGACAAGCCAGCTGGGAAGAAGGTCCCCATAAAATCTGGTGGCCCTGCAGCCGTGACAGGGACAGGCAGAGCCTGAGGGACAGGTGACCAGCTCACCACGGCCCTTACCATGATGCCAGTGAGCAGGCAGACACCCTTCCCACAGTAGGTGTGCGGGACCATGTCACCATAGCCGATGGAAAGGAAGGTGATGGAGATGAGCCACATGGCACCCAGGAAGTTGCTGGTTACATCCTGCTGGTCGTGGTACCTGCCAAGGACACATGGGCATCAGTGTCATGACAGGGGATGGGGACAGCTGCAGGCAGCAACAGGGGCACCTGGGGATTAATAGGGATTAATAACGTGGCAGGCTGCCCAATAGCAGCAGTGGTTGCACAATTTCTGCCACCAGAAAACCCACATGGACAAAATCAAAGCAAAAACTCAACGGAAAGGGCTTCTGCTTTCGGTCAGACCTGTCACCACATCCCGGTCCTGCCGCCTGTGGCCCCGGTGCCACGTGGTGGTAAGAGCTGGCTGATGGGAGAAACAGCTGCAGCTCTGCAAAGCTCCCGACCACGCTAGCTCGCCGCCAGCGTCCTCCGCATCCCCTTGCTGCTGCAGCTTGGGCTGAGCCCATTCCCCCTGTGTTGCCTCGGTGGACAGTGCTGTCAGCAGCCCCAGCAGAACCACTGGGGATGGATCCTGCCAAGCCTCCGGCATGCACTTGGCTCTCGGACAGCGCAAGGGGAATGGCTCACATGCTCGAGACAAAGTACACATGGAGCAGCCACAGCTTTGGGGATACTGCAGACTTTCCATGGCCATGTCCCTGCTGAGCGGTCAGTGACCGCCCTGGCCAGCCCAGCATCCGGCTGCGGCTCTTCCAGCAAACATGCAACCAGGGGCCTCGGCTGCCTCCGGCTCCCCAGGGCCAGCACGAGCCCAGCTGAGCAGCGTGGGGATGCTTCCTGGGGGATGCAGGGGCTGGCCCAGCCCACAGTGGGACTCAGCCCCAAGCCCCAGGGTGGGCAGGAGCAGGCAGCACCTTTGCCCCACCACGGGCAGGATGGTCACCCTCCTGCCTGCATGCATCCCTCTCCCCGGCAGGCTTCTCCCTGCCTCCTCATGAAATCATTAGAGGGAAACCAGATGGAGCTTTTGGCAATGCCCCCTGGTTCATCCCGGCTCCTCGCTCCTGGAGCAGTTGGGTTTTCTCCTCTTCCGAAATGTTTTTCCCCCCGAGCAACTGGAGACTCGAAAGATGCTGGTGCACGAGAAAGTGCCCTCAGCCATGGCAAGGGCCACTGCCGCACTCTGGGCAGGGCTGGCCAGGGGAGCCAGAGCCTACCACCACAGCTACAGCAAGGGCTCCCCAAAATCCAGCACCAGCAGGGGCACGCACCCTCCATCCCAGCCAGCGTGTTCCCCTGGGAAAGGCGCAGCCCAGCCCAGCCCGCAGGATGTGAGCTCTCAAGCCACGGGGATGACCCCGGGAGCATCATGCTGGGCAAGGGGGTTATGGCACAGACAGACAGACAGATAGACAGATGTTTTTCTCTGCCAAGAAGCACTTTGAGCAGAAGGAGCTGATAAACAGGAGGAGCCGGCACATGCCACAGCCAGTGCGGGCAGGAAGAGGGGCCACCCGGTCACACCAAAGGCTGCCACAATCTGTTAGACCCCAGCGCCGGTTTCCATCGCCCCCTCGTCCGCCTGCCCCCCACTAAGGGCACAGCCAGTCCGCACCGGCGGGGCTGCCACGAGCATCACCCTGGTTCTGCGTCGCGCCACCACCGAGCGGAGCATCGCCACGCCAGGATTCTGTGGCACCGCTGGCTCAGTTGACCCGACCCCATCGGTTTGGGCAGCACTGCCAGGGAGCTCCGGGCTGGCTGCACCCTCACCCTGGGGAGCAGGACTGGCTGCACGTGCATGCACACGTGTAAGCACACGTGCATGCCGTCGGCGGGCAAGGCCGGCAGCACTGCCGGCACCGCAGGCAGCTCTGCGCAGCGGCCGGGCGAGCGGGCGAGGTTGCTAAGCAACTTGCTGCCTTTGGAGAGCTGCGGCCCCCCCGGCATGCACGGGAGGATGCCCAGCAGCGATGCTGAGCCCGCGGGCACTGGAGCAGCCCACAGTGCTGAAGGGACGTGCCATGACCATGCCACCCCAGGCCGGGGACTGTGTCTTGGAGCGGCACGGCCATTTCTGAGCTGTGCAGCCCCAGCGGGTGCTGGTTGGGATGGTCCTGCAAGCCACAGCAAACTGGTTTCCAGTGCCGGTGCGGCAACCTGCCATCACTGGGGACACGGGGACATGGCTTGGGTGGCCCTTGCAGGAGCTATGTGGCACCCAGGGCCAGTGCATGCCCCAGGGCCGGTGCATCCCTCGGGGACAGAGCATGTCCCAGGGGTTGTGCATCCCCCCAGGTCCTGCATTCCCCCGGGTCCTGCAACCCCCCAGGTCCTGCAACCCCCCGGGTCAGTGCATCCCCAGCCCGGCCGGGTGCCTGCCTGGGTTTGTGTCTGCCACTCTGTAGACAGACGGAGGTGGCGGCAGCTCATGGCAGCTGTGGTGCTGGTGATCTGCAGCGCCTCGTCTGCGTCATTTCTATCTTTTTTTTGTCACTAATGGTTCTTTATTTACATTGCATTTTCCAGCCTAAGCCCCCCAGGTGCAGAATCAACCCCCTGCACGTCCCCTGGGAGCCTGTCTGCCTGCTCCCTGTTTAGGAGGCAGAAATAAAAATCTCCCAAACACAATTAAGCAGCACACAACTATCCAGCACATCCTGAGAGCATCATTAAGGGAGGCAGGAAGGCAAATACAGCCTGTAAAAGCTTGTAAAATCTCAGCATGCCACTCTGCTCCGCTGCCACGGTACTTAAAGCTGCTCTAATGCCTCTTCACGGGGTGACCAGCACGATGGTTCCCACCCAGGGGAAGAGGAGGGGTGGCCTTCCTCCCGCCTTGCAAGCACCCAGAAGCAAGCTTGGGTGTCCCAGGGGACCCAGAGGTGCTGGCTGGTATGATCCCTCGCAACTCAGTTCCAAGGAAGGCACAAAGCTGCTGCAACAACTTAAAGGGATTTCACTTTGCTAATCCTCAGACACCAAGTCGTAATGCGTGCGTTGTTTTGGGTACTTTCCTGCAGACCAACCCCGGGCTCCAAGAGGCCTCCGGGGCAATTAGCCATGCTTTGATGGCAGTACGGCATTGAGCTCAGCCTCTTCGGGACAGGGATGGCCCTGTGCTGGGACAGGACACAGGACACCCTGCAGGGCACCTGCCCTCCCTGCCCCGGGATGGACGGGTGCCACCGGCACTTTGCACCGTGGCCAGGGAGAAACCCCTCTGGTACAGTGCTGGAGTGGGTTGGGGGTCCTCCACCACAGCCCCCTGGTTCCTCTCAGGGGACAAAAGGGTGCTGGCACATCCTCGAGAGATGGAAGCACAACAGTACCCACCGGAGCCAGTCGCCACAGCAACCCCCGCGTGCCGAGCATGCCGATGCCAGCGTGATGCCATCCGGCAGTGGGTTTGTCACTGTGGTGTTGTCATGGCAGTCGCTCGCAGCGACGCCAGAGCCCGAGCCAGGCACTGCCACTAGCCAGCCTTGCAGCACCTCTGGCCTCTCCCTGTGCACAGCCCCCGCCAGCTCCCACCGCTCCCCGCGTCCCCCACCTGCCCTCCTGGGGCTCCCGTGCTAGCTGGCACTGCACACCATTCCCTCGCGCAGGGATCCTGCCTGTCCCCAGGAATTGTGCTGCGAGGACAGGGCTGTCCCTGCCTCTGCCTCCTGCCCGGGATGGGGGCTCGTTGGTGGGAACCCGCAGCTGCTGAGCCCCCGGATCTCTGCATCCCTCCCACAGAGTGCTGGGACATCGCAGCTCCACTGAGCATCCTGAACCGCCATGCATCCCGAACCTCCCCATCCCCGCAGCCCCAACCCCTCTCACCTCTCACACACCCGGACCGTCCATGCAGCAATGATCCAGAGGGAAATGCTGAAGACCAGCAGCACTGTCCCGGGGCAGATGGTCATGAGAGTCTTCATGACAAAGCGGGTGTTGAAGTTGATCTTGTTGAGTGCCCCGATGCTGCGCGAGGAGGCATCAGTGAAGAGCTTGCTGTGCAGCAGCATCACCCGAGCAATCAGGTAGAGGCGCAGGAACATGGGGATGGACAGGATGATGTCCACATCTGCCTCTGCCCGAGAAGGTGTGTAGGAGAAAGCCAGGCGGGCTGTCCAGAAAAATTTGTACTCCCCGGGGATGGGGTGTATGGCACAAACCAGCATCTCCAGGCTGATGTAGAGGATGCGCTCGTACGTCATTGCTATCCGCCAGTCGTCAGCTCCATTGTCGATCACAAAGAGCTACCGGGACACAAAACCACAGAGTTACCAGTGGCCCTAGCCAACCCTGCCCCACCAGCATCCCACCATGTGCAGTGGCGGGGCATGGACACCAGAGCCCCGTGGAGCTGGGGATGCCTTCAGCCAGGAGGGCTGGGGAGGGCAGAGGAAGGAAAAGGTGGGAATGAGCCTTTGCCATCCACTCCGCTGCTCTGCCTGCTTGTTCAGAGGATGCTTACGGCACTGGGGACACCCCAGAAAGCTTTCATTTGCCCAGCCTCAAGCACACGCCCAGGCCCGTCAAGGAGACAGCTCCCTCTGACCCACTCCCGCACACCAGCTGGCAGAAGCCCACCTCCCAGCACAGCCTCCTCTCCTAGGGCACAGAGTCGAGTGAGCCATCATGCCACAGAGCACCAGCACAAGCCACCCCAGCCTCTTTGCTCCTGCCAGCACTGCACCAGTGTCAATGACAGCCACCACGCCCCAGGTGCCAGAGCAACTTTTGGGGAGGGAACACCACAGCCAGCAGACCCGGCCACTGGCAGTGATGGGATACGGTTGTCATGGCAACCACCAGTTCATCCTGGGTACCAGCTCCTCTCCCACTGCCAGCGATGGATTGGGGGTCTCTGCAGGAGCTGGGGGGGGATAGCAGCTTGGGCTGGCCCCTTTGGGACACCGCCAGACCCCTGGGGGTCACCCACCCCATCCTGCCTTGGCAGGTCTGTCCCGAGGCTGCCATCAGCTTGTCCCTGGTGCAACGGGGACACTGGTGTCACCTACAGCAGCGGGGACACGCTCGGGGCCTCTCTGCAAGCAATGCTTGGCAAAGACGCCGCTAGGAAGGGATCCAAGGGGGATGTGACAGGCAGCGCTACCGTCACCAGCGTGTCCTCGACCCTCCAAAGCACAGAATGACACTGGCTCGTCCCGGGGGGGTCAGGAACTCTTGTGGCCGCTCCAGCCTGGGCGGTGGGTGGGAGCACAGCTCTGGCTGGCTCTTCGCCTGGGAACAACCCTCCCACCCTGCCGGAGGCCCCAGTGCACCTGCGCCAGCCGCCTTGCTGGCACGACACAGCACGCAGGGCTCTCCCCGGGGACGACAAAAGCCGCCGGGACTGACTCACGGAGCGGCCGTCCCCGGCCACCTCCCTTTCTGTTTGGAAAGCTCTGCTCCTTTTAGCTGCTTTGTTTGAGAAATTGTTTATAAAAATGCTCCAAGCTGTCAAGGGAGATCCTCAGGCATTTAGCAAGCTGACAGCCCATTCCTTCCTGGAAAAGGGTGTTAAAAATAAACAAATTAGCAAGAGGAAAAAGGCAGGGAGCCTTTTGACTGCGTGTGGGGGGTTTTCAATGGGCCAGGTCAGGGAAGGGAAGGAGCAAGGGGGATTTGGGCAGGTTCCCCCTGCACCAGCCCCATTCAGCCCTGCACCTGCGGTGCATCGCTGCAGGTTTCCATGGAAACCCTGGCGCGGTCCAGCGGTACCTGACGGGGCACCCCCAGCACTGGCTCCAGCAGGGGAAGGAGCAAGAATGTTGGCCATCACAGCTCCAGACAAGCGAAGCACGAGGAAAGCTGCCGAGAAGCCACGCAGGTAAAAAAGCTTCACCAAACTAAATGCACGAAGAGCCCTGAGCATGCCGAGGGCAGGGATGAGGGGGGCTGTGCCCCCACAAAACCTCCCAGCTGGAGCCAGCAGCCTCACCAGCACCGCAGTCCATCATGCGCCGTGGCGATAAACATGGCGCTGGCAGGGGACAGCACGCTTTGTATGACGCCGGGGCACCAGACCCTGCTCCAGGGTGCAGACCAGAGTCATCTCCAGGGTGCCAAGCCCAGTGCCACCAGGAGCGGGTCAACCTCTGCCCATGGGTGCAGGGAAGGCGAGGACCTGGCGGCACTGCTGGCACCTCTCTGCACACGCTCAGCCTAATGAAGAGCAAGTGACGCACGCAATAAGCAGCAGCTCGTGGCCTTGCAGCAGAAAGCAGAGCCGGGAAGCCGGGGTGGGGGGCGCAGCTGGAGGATCTTGTTCACCTGCAGCCCTGGCTGGCAGGCGATGGGCACAGGGACACCCCGGGGACCCATGCCATCCCAGCCCATTGGGTGACAGTGGGTGTAGGCAGCCAGGGAGAGGACAGGCAGGACCCCAGGAGCTGGACCCAGGACTCCAGGCACAGCGATACCCCAGCCCTGGAGAAAGTGAGGCACAGGGAGAGCGGCAGATGTCCAGAAGGACTCAGCAATTAATGCAATTAAGACTGAGGGAAGAGGCTGAAGCCACTGTCAAGTCTTTCCTGAAGGCCAGGGAGGTCTGGCAGTGCCGCAGGGGGTAAGTGCAGCGCTCCCTTAGGCAAAAGGGACAAGAAGCTGAGGATTTACAGTTCTGTCAGCCCCACTTCCAACCCCGGCCGGATTATCAGCAATCCCTTTATAAGCACCTAAGAGATAATAGGGCGATCAGCAGCCAGCACAGCTTTGTCTGGAGCAAATCAAGTCAAACCGATCTCATTCCCTTCCTTGCCAGTGTAACCGGCCCAGCAGAGCAGCTGGAGCCACACAGCTGGACCATGGCAAGGTTTGGCACCCGCAGTGGCACGACACGCGTGCTCGGGGACCAGGACCCCGCGGGGGGGGGACAGCAGCAGGGACTTTGGCTCTGGAGAGGCGGGAAGCCCCACGCTGCTCGGGTGGACACTGTGTTTGCACAACCTGCTCCCAAGAACAACAAGTGGAGGAAGCCGGTGAGCGTCGGGGCATGGCCCGCCTGGCTGACCCCAGCTGCCACCACCCCGGGGTAAATATTATTCTAGCAAAAAACAGAACTCTCAAATATTTGCTTTGAGCAACCCCACCGTTGGGCTTGGTTCCCGTGCCGGCAGGCTGAGCCAGAGAGGGGGGCTCCCAGGAAGGTCCCTTGCAGGCAGGAGGCAGGCAGGGAGCGGGGCGCCTGCCTCCAGCCCCCTGGCCAGCAAAACTGCCCCAGCCCCCAGCCTTGAGCCGGACGAGGTGGGATCTTTCATGCACAAAAACACCAGAAACTCAGGGTCAGGGAACTTCAGCATCCCTTCCCAGGATGCTCCTTCTCCTGCCCGGCGATTCATTCCTCCTGTCCCCAAAATACGCTGGCATCGTGCCGAAGCCAGAACCCATGGGGAAGCGCAGCCTTCCTGGAGCAAACTGGGAGCCCTGTCATTTCCCAGCAAAGCCAGGGAGGGCTGGGAGGAAGAGAGTGGGCAGCCCTGATTAGGAAAGGATTTCACAGCTTTCCTTGGCATCTCAGCTGGTCCGAGCCCTTCCTGGCTGCAGCCTCCCCCAGCCGCCGGCAGCTCTGCCAGGCACGCTGCGCTCGGGCAGACCCCTCAGTGCCCAGCCTCACTGCCCCCTGAGACCCCAGCAAGGAGGGAGGAGGCTCCATGCAGGCTGTGAGCTCAGGTACTGCATCCCACTGGGTTGGGTGGCAAATCCCGCAGCCCGCCCTGGCCACCCACCCTGGCAGCCCATTGCTTGGCGCCAGTGACACCAGGACCTACCTGCACCTCCCGCGTGTGGTAGGCAATGATGAGACCCAGCAGGATGACTGTGGAGAGGCTGATAAGGCATTTCAGGGCCAGGGAGAACATGGAGTCCTGCAAGGCGAGAACAGGGCGGGCATTAGCGGGGACACAGCCATGGGACCCTGCTGGCGCTGGCCGCCACGCTGGGCTCCACACCCCCAGGGAGATGCTTCCCCCCCCCCAGCACTTCAGCTGCCCCAGCTCCCACCCCACATGGCTCGGCACGGTAGCAAGGGCACCACCAGCACCGCCAGCACCACCGGCACCACAGGCAAGAGCAGCCCTTTCTCCAAAATGGCTTTTTTAATCCGATTCTGCCAAGTGTAATTACCAGTCTCCCCTCGCTGGCACATGTGACACCAGTGCCCTGGCCGCATCCAGCATGAGCCCAGTATTATGGTACCCTAATGGATGGTCTAATTAGATCCTCCTGCTAATTAGCTCTATGTAAATTAAACCAGCCCCTGATTCACTGGTGGCTGAAGCGGCTGCTCCCCAGGACCCCACCAAGAAGAGCAGGATTCACTGTCCCCTCCCACGGGCTGCCCTCTGGACCCCATTTCAGTCACCAACAAGCTCATGCTGCTGCCAGACACGATCTGGCCCCACTGGTGGCGAGGCATCCGCCAACCACTGGCAGCCCCTCACCAAGGTGTTATCTCCAAACCAACCTGCTCTGCCACCGCACCCGTCCCGCACCTCCACCCCATCCATCCCCAGCATGCCGAGACCTGGCACACTCAAGGCACTCTGAGACCTGGCATGCTCATGACACACTGAGACCTGGCACGCTTGTGGCACACTGAGTCCCAGCACACTCATGGCGTGCTGAGACCCAGCATGCTCATTGCATGCTGGTACTTGGCATGCTTATGGCACACCGCACCCATCCTTTGCTCCCTAGCGTGCCGGGCTGCCTTCGGCCTCACTCCTGTCCCTCTCCCCATGTTCTCCATCCCCACAGGGTATTTAAACACAGAGAAGGGACTATTTGCCATGGAGGCAGTGGTGCATTGTTAACAACTTGGCTCCGGCCATACAATTGTGTGGATATAATGGCTGGTGCTGAGAGAAGTGCCAGGGACCAAACAACGGCTATTAATAGGCAAACTCCGGGGCAGGGCTCGTGCCAAGGCTGCTCTGGCCAGACCCTTCCTGGGGGCACTAATCCTGCCTGCCCAACGCACGGGGACCCCATGGGCCTGGTGGGTCCCCAGGAAGCCCAGCCGCCACAACCTGCCTCTGCACCTCCTGGGGACCCACTGGCCCTCCCAGCAAGCGTTATTGGCAAAGGCTGCTGCACACCCACCGCGTTTACCAATGCCTCCTGCCAGCACTGGGTCTGGAGGGACCCAGCAGGAAGAGCCGCTGCTGGATCCCACACTCACAACGAACAACGGGGGGGGGGGCTTGGCCAAACTGTGGCAATGCCTCAGCACCCCCGGCATGCATCCTCCCTGCACCATGCAGGTGGCAGGATGCTTCACCCCGGTGGTGCCGCACAGGCTGCTCATGGCTCTGGGAAGCAGCGGTGCCACCCTGGAGGCAGGAGAGGCCCCATCCTGCCCACACTCAAGGGACAGGCAGAGAGCAGGGAAAACCCAGCCACTGCATCCTCGCTTTCCGGCTCAGCCCCGGCACTCTCCGGCCTGGGGAGCACGCGGCGGCACGGCTGCCAGCCATGGGGCAGAGCTGGAGCCGGGCCAGGGCCGGCAGCACCGACATCCCCATCCTCACGACAGCTGCCGGCCCCGGCCCCAGACGCTCCTTCAGTCACGGCCACGTCCTTGCCGGCAAGCTCCGGTTTCCCACCGGGGGCTGCCAGGGGGGATTTATAAACTGTCGCCCACTGCTGTGGCTCCGGCCAAGTCCCTGGGGCGGCCAGGAGCCAGGGACCCCCCCCCCGCACCCTGTGGCTGTCGGCAGGAGCATGGCAATGAGCGGCAGGCGCCGGGGCAGGGGTCGGGGCAGCGGGCGGCTGCATGGCAGCAGCGCTGACTCACAGGGTCTTCCCCGGCTGACACAGCAGCTTGGCGTGCCGGGGCCAGCAAGTGTGGCAGCAGCGCTGCCGGCAGCCCAGCAAGGGCTGTCGGTCCACACCGGTGCCAGGCATGCGGGCCCAGGGAGTCTGGCGAGGGCAGCTGTGGCTCAACAGGTAGCGGGCGCAGGTGGGGGATGGCAGTTCGGCCTTGCTCCTACCAAAGGGGAGTGAGAACTGCCGGGAAGAGGCTCTGGCAGTGAAGCGAAGCAAAGCATCCTTCTGCCTTGGTGGGGGAGCCAGGGATGCGAGCTCGGCACGGAGGCATCCCTCTGCCTCGGCCGGAGCAGAGGGAACCGCTGCCCGCAGCCCCCACGCTCCCACCGATGCCGGCAGCTGCGGGCAGCCAGGGCTCAGGAGCTCCCCGGTGCTGGCCTGGCACCTCCGTGGGGAGGCAGCGGGGTCCCCCACGCCCACGGGACCCCAGCCGCGTCCCTCCCTCCCTCCCTGCCTCCACCTGCTCCAGCTCCATCGCCTCCTCTGCCCACACCACCCTCCCTACCGCCCGCGCCGGATAATGGCAGGAAGCGTCGAGCAGCCCCTTCTCAACCTGCTCCTTCCCCTCTGCCGGCAGCACCACGGCACGGGGACCCCCACTGGCCGCCCCCCAGCCCCCTCAGCAATGCCGTCCTGCTGACGCCCATGGGTGCCACGCATGCCCTGCCGGCGCGGGTGCCGATGCCTTCCCCTCTCTGGATAGGTATAAATAACATGACAGATGTCTATACAAAGAGTTATTCATATCGCTGCCAACCAGCGCAGCCAGGGAGCAGGAGCTGGAAGGGGCGTGGGGGGGAGAATTATAAATAAAAGACACTGTCCTGCAAAAAAAAAGAAAAAAAAATGGAAGAAAGGGGTGGGGAGGAGGGGGGGAGGGGGCTGCGCCGCACCACCGAGGGCACAGCGCCTCGAGGAGCGCCCCGCTGGGCTGGCGATGGGCACCACAGACCCCAGTGGGTCAGTCCCCCATGCCGCTGGCACATGGGGTGGCTCCGCCAGGACCCGGCGTAGCGCCCGCCCCGACACATGCCGGCCGGCACGCGGCCCTGGTGGCCCCCAGCCCGGCGCTCGCCCTGTCCAACACCTGTGGCCACAGTGTCCCCGTAAGGCCCCGGGGCCACCCCGCTGGTCCCCAGCCAGCCCGTATGGCCCCGGCCCACACCAGATGGGCCAGAGGGCTCCATGTTTATCCCACAGGACACCGTATGGGGCAAAGGGCTCCGCGCTCATGTCACCGGCCACCGTCCAGCGCCGAGGGCCCTGCACCCATCCCCCTGGACCCATCGGTACCTTGGAGTAGAGCCCCCAGGAGAGCTCAGTCTCGATGACCATGACGACGATGCCGAACATGCCGAAGATGAGCGCGTAGTCGCTGAGGCGCTTCCGCTTCTCGAAGAGCGCCCGGCGATGCCCCAGCCGGTAGCCGATGTTCTGCGCCTTGCGCTTGGGCCCCTTGGCGAAGGCGGCGGGGGCCGGTCGGGCGGTCGGGCGGTCGGGGCGGCAGGCGGCAGGCGCGTGGTTGTCTTCGCGCGAGACGACGATCTCGGGGGGTCCGCCAGCCCCGAAGAGCTGCAAAGGTTGCGCCTCCGGTTCGGCCTCGATGAGGTTCCTGCGGGATGCGCTGAGCCGGCTGAGGGGCTTCATCACCCCCCCGCTGTACTTGCAGGAGCTCATGGCGATCTCAGTGAAGGGGTTGCTGTCCCGCCGGTGGACCAACGGGCTGGGCTGCCGGTGTTTACCGCTACCAGGTCCGGAGCCCGCCGGGTGGTCGCCGAGGTTGAGCTGGCTGCCGTGGCGGGAGGAAGGGTGGAGGGCGGCGGGGGCGGCGGGAGGAGGAGGAGGGGCCCGTAACGACCCGGGCGAGGAGTGCAACAGGCTGTGCTGGAGCGGCGGCAGC
>NW_010972611.1:347180-347420 GCF_000737465.1 Haliaeetus leucocephalus | reverse complement strand
CGGCGGCGGCGGCGGTGGTGGCGGTGACCGTTCGTCCCCCGGTAAGGGGCAGGGACACCGACCGTCCTCCTCCAGGTCCCCCACGCCCGAATCGTGGAGATGCCCCGATGTCTCCATAACGGTGGGACCGGCACCGCTTTATCGGGCACCGGTTCCGCTTTACCGGGCACCGGCCCCGCGAGCTGGATCATGAATGGGCGCCGCGCGCTCGCCCGCTGCCGCGCGCTCGCCGCCGCCGCC
>NW_010972611.1:344888-346961 GCF_000737465.1 Haliaeetus leucocephalus | reverse complement strand
CCCCCCGCCCCGCGCCCCCGGTTCCTGCGTCTCTGCGGGGTCGTTCGGGACTTGTAGTCCACCGGGGTGCACCGGCGCCGGTGCACCCCGGTGGACTGCAAGTCCCGAACGACCCCGCACCGGTATCACCCACCCGTCCTCCCCGGGGGACCCCCTCGACGGCACAGAGAGGGGGCTGCGGGTCCCCGGTGGGCAGCAAGCCACCCTATGGGGGACCCTGGGCACCCCCCTTACCCCCCCCCCCCCCGCCTCCCCTTATATAAAACCCCATAATCCCCTTATGGAGGCTGGAGATTACGGGCAGCAATTGGAGTGGGTGCTCCCATGCTGGGAATGGGTCACCCCGTCTGTGTGTCCCTGTGTCCGTCCCCCCACCCCCACCCCGGGGATGGCCCCAAGGGGGATCAGGGTGATGCCAGGCTCCCTACGACAGCGATGTGGTGTGGGGGATAGGACCCTAATGCCCCTCCCCAAGCCTGCAGCCCCCCTCTCGCAGCCCCCCAGGACCCCCCCCCCCGGCCATGCCCAGCTGCTGTGGGAGAGGAGCAGGTATTAGGGCAGGAGCCGTCTGCTTGGGAAGCGGATAATCCGTGGGGAATTGGCCACTGGAAGCCTATTAAAATACACCACGAACAGCCAGCTGGCAACCCCCGCCCCAGCAGCAGGAATTAGACTGCACCTCTGCCCCCCCCAAAGCTGGGGAGCCCACCCGGGGGGAAGGGGCACAGCCAGAGGGGCATCGCTCACATTCCCCAGCCCCATGTGAAGGTGTCCCCCCCCAGGGAAATGAGACACAGACCCACGGTGGCAGCGGTTCTCCATGTTGGAGCTTTATTTGCAGGGCAAGGAGGGCCTGCACGAGGCGGAAGGGGGGATGGCGTGAGGCCGGGCAGGCGACACTGTCCTCAAACTCCGGCAGAGGGTCACTGAGCTATAGCCGACTGCGCAGCGACTGCAGCAGCATCTCCAGCTGCTCGTCCAGGGACCGCTCGTCCCCGTCGTTGGTGATCACCCAGTCGAAGGCCACTCCCTGGTCCAGACCACACTCAGACTCGGTGTCATCCACCCCTGGCGATGAGCAGAGCCCAGGTGAGGCCCCCGAGGTGGGTCAGGATCCGTCCGTTCATCCGTCCCCCTGGGGCTGGGGGGCTTTATCCAAAACCGCCAGCTCCCACAGCCAGGGGATGGCAGTGGAGGCGGCAGAGCCGTGCCCGTGGGGCAGCCGCGGTGCCAGCGCAGCCCCGGGTTTGGCAGCGTGCTCGGGGAAGCACCGCTCGCTCGCTCACCGGTGACGAAGACCCAGTTCCTCCTCTTCCTCGTCTCCTCAGTGGCCACCACCCGCACGGTCTGCACCACATCACCGTAGACATCCCGGAACCACTCCACGTCCGAGAGGCGGCGCGTGTCGCTCACCACCTGCGCAGGGGGGGCTCCGTCAGCACCCACCCTGCGCCCTCCACACCCCCTGTGTCCCCCCCACCGCTCACCCACACTGGCTGTGCTGCCCCCTCCACCGCTGTCCTGCAGAAGAAGCCGGGGTCAGCACAGCGCTTCTCCTCGCCCCAGCGGATCATGTCCTGCCGGTACATCTCCTTGTAGGCGCTGGCGTCCAGGAGCCGCTGGAAGTCCAGGCCGTGCTCCTGCGGGGAGAGGGGGTCAGCAGGCACGGCCTGTGCCATGGGGCATGGCGCGGCGTGGCGCGGCACAGCACGGCACAGCAAGGCTTGGTGCAGCACGCCATGGCACGGCAAGGCTTGGTGCAGCACGCCATGGCACAGCACGGTGCGACACAGCGTGGCATGGCATGATGTGGTGCAGCATGGTGCGGCATAGCACAGCGTGGTGCGGCGAGGCACAGCTCGGCACGGTGTGGCGCAACGCGGAGCGGCACAGCGTGGTGCAGCTCGGCGCAGCGTGGCACTGCTGGGCGTGGCACCGCGCGGCATGGCATGGCAGCGCGTGGCAGGGCCGGGGTACCTTGGCATATTGCTCCTTGAGGGGCCCAGAGAGGCGCAGGACGGTGCCCACGTCAGGGCCCAGCCTGCGGGAGAGCAGTCAGCGGCAGCGGCACCG
>NW_010972611.1:338754-344460 GCF_000737465.1 Haliaeetus leucocephalus | reverse complement strand
CCCGTCCCCGCCCCCCCTTTTTCCCCACACCCGCACAGCTCAGCCCAGCAGTGACTTTATTGTGGGGTGACAGTGCAGCATCACACAGCACGGCCCGCTGGGGACCCGGCCCTGTGGGGTGCGACGGCAGCCTCTGGGTCCCCCAAAAACGGCCCGTGGGGAGCCCTTGCCTGGGGGTGCTGGACGAAGGCTTGCAGTGGGGCAGCCGCCCCAGCACACTAAGGTGTTGCCCCCCACGGCTCTACCCCCCCGTGCTGTGCTGCCGCGTGGCTTTCCGGCCCTGCTCCTTCCCAGCGGCACTGCAAGAGAAGGGGGGCTGTGATGGGGTCCCAGGGCTCGGCCCCGCAGGACCCCCTGGCACCGCCCGCCCTGGCTCACCCGCCGTCCCCGGCGTAATGCCGCAGCACATACTCCTCGAAACCGTCGGCCGCCTCCTCGTTGCCTCGCTCCTGCCGCGC
This sequence comes from Haliaeetus leucocephalus, assembly GCF_000737465.1. Taxonomy (NCBI): domain Eukaryota; kingdom Metazoa; phylum Chordata; class Aves; order Accipitriformes; family Accipitridae; genus Haliaeetus; species Haliaeetus leucocephalus. The sequence continues at coordinate 344,002 of NW_010972611.1, read as the reverse complement.
CACCTCCTCCAGCAGCTCCTCCACGTCATCCACGAAGTCGACGAAGCGCAGGCGGTCGTGGGTGAAGGTGCCGTCGGCCCCGAAGGCGCCGTCCAGCTGTGCCGCCAGCCCTCTGAAGTGCCCCCCCCAGCCCTGCCGCCCCATGAAGCCCTCCAGCAGCCGCAGGAACTCTGCCTTCTGCACCGGCTTCAGCGCAGCCCCCAGCACCTCCCGGCCCTCCTTGCGGGCGCAGTCAGCCACCCCCGAGCAGCCCTGGGGTGCCTGGTACCAGCTGAGAGGGGGCAGCTTGCGGGGGCCGTGCTGGGGGGGACTGTGAGACGACTTCCCCCAGGTTTTCCCTGGCTTGTGCTCCCGGGGGAGCCGGTGGTCCTTCCTGGGCCTGTGGGCTTTGGTCTGCTCCCTCCTCTCCCGCTCGTGGGGGACCCCTCCGGCACCGTGCCGCTTGTGCCGCCTGCTCTCCTTCTTCTCTGCCTTGAAGGGCTTCTTCCAGGGCCCAGGAAAGGGCTTGGCCGCTTCCAGCTCCTGGCCCAGGCGCTGCTCCAGGGTGCTCAGCTCCTCCAAGAGCCCCTCAAGACCCCCAGGGCCCCGCGCCCGTTCCAGGGCACCCACCAGCTCCTGCCGCACCAAAGCCAGCCGGCCGTGCTGCCAGGTACCCTCGCGCCGTGCTGCATCCTCACCATGGGCTGAGGCACCCGTGCTGGGGGGCTGCTCTGACGCTGGCTCCCCAGCCCGGGGGCTGCCCGGTGACCCCGCAGCTCGCAGGTGCTGCAGCTCAGCTTGGGCGTCACGGAGCGCGGCGGCCTCCCGCTCCAGAGCTGCGCGCAGCCGCGCATTCTCCGCGGCAAGGTTCTGCTGCTGCGCCCCAGCCGCCACCGGCTCACCCTCGCTCTTCTGCAGCAGGGCGTGCAGCTCTTCCTTGTGGGCCTGGGGCAGGGGGAGGGAGTGGGGGGGCCATGAGTGAGGTGGGAGCGCGAGAGCAGTGCCGGGACATGGCACCTGGCTTCCCCAGGCACGACCACGCTCACCCACCTGCAGCTCCGCCTGCATGAGCCGGATCTCCTGGTTCTCCTTGGCCAGCTTGTCCAGGAGAAGGCTCACAGACTGCACGCTCTGGGGGTCCCCGGCATCCGACGAGGGGGCCTTCTGCTGTGAGTCCTGGGGTAGAGGAAGGATGGGAGCCCCGGGGGGACTGGAGACACTGCCTCCCCTTGGCCAGCTCAGAGGGGCTGAGCCCCGCTGCGGACCCCCTCCGTACATTGCCATCGGTGGACAGCGGCAACTCCTGCTCCCCGGCTGCCACGTCCTGGCTCACCACGTTCTCCATGGGACCTGGAGAGGAACCAGTCAGGGACGTCTGACCATGGCTGAATGTCCAGGCTGCTGCAGGGCTGTACCCTGCCCGGGCAGGACAGTCCCCCATACTCACCATCCGCCAGGTCGTAGGTGCCACCTGGGGAGAGGAAGGGACAATGAGGGGGACACCAAGACCCCTGCCCTGCCCCTGGGACCCCCACTCACCGGAGATGATCAGCAGCCCCACAGCCACCAGTGCAAAGGCACCCAGCAGGTACTTGCTCATGCTGAGCCCGTCCCTATCACTGGCATCCGGTGTCCCTTGGTGCTGGGCAGGCACGGGAGGGGGGGGCCCAGGACAGGGCTTGTGGCCCTGCCGTCGCCGCAGCCCCTCCACATCATCATCACTGCTGGTGCAGCTCCCCTCGTCTGTTGGTGGTCCTGGGGAGGGACGGGGGGACCTCCAGGGAGGGTCTGCACCCCAGCACTGCCAGCACGGACCCCCCCAGCCAGTCCCCTGCAAGGGCCTGACCTGCTATGGGGTTGTCAGGGCAGGGTCCCGGCTCAGCCTCAGCATCGGGCTCCTCCTGCTCATCGCCATCCGGCACACCGGGCTCTGTGGAGCCATCTGGGGCGGGCACCGCCCCGGCCCTGGGGTCCCAACACTCCTCCAGGTCCTGTGGGCACAGGCACTGAGGTGTCAAACATCCCCACGGGGTGAGCAGGACCCCAGCCCCTCCCTGCTCCCGGGCTTACCCCCAGCCCGCTGCTCTCTGGGTGCTGGGTCTGGCCGGGGAAGGCAGCTGTGCCATTGGCGGCCACGGCTGGGGAGAGGCAGAGAGCGGCGGTGAGCCAGCGGCACAGGGGAACACCAGGTCTGCCCTGTCCCCACGGCTGCTGCCTGCCTGTGGTGGTGTCCTGGGTGCCTTCCTCCTCCTGCAGCTCCTCATCCTCAGCCCCATGGGAGGCCAAATCCTGCTCTGGACCCACCGTGTCGACAGGCAGACCCTGGGAGAAGGGGGGGCGGGCGGGTGGCACCTTCAGCCTCAACCCCCATCTGCCTCCCTCTGCCCGCAGCCCTGCCTGCAGCTCCAGGCAGGCCATGGGTGCTGCCTCAGGGTGTCTCCAGCCCTCACCTCACCGCCCGCCAGCACCCAGCTGTAGTCCGAGACCCGGGAGGCTGTTTTCTCTGCCATGGGGACAGTCCAGAGCCACCTGCAAGGAGATGGACGGATGGAGGGACAGACAGAGGGACAGGTGGAGGGATGGAGGGACAGAGAGACAGAAGTAGGAATGGATGGAAGGGCAGATGGAGAGACGGATGGAGGGATGGAGGGACAGAAGGAGGGATGGACAAAGGGATGGAGAGACAGACGGACAGAAGGAGGGATGGATGGAGGGACAGACAGAGGGACGGACAGAGGGACGGACAGAGGGACGGAGGCACAGACAGAAGGACATGACCCAGCTCCCAGCACCGCCGGGATTTGACTGGGAGAAGTGCGGTCCCCGCTCCCCAAACCCTGCCCACCCCGGGGGATCCCCGGCTGCTGCAGGGAGCAGCCACGGCCGAAGCACCGGCCGCCCCAGGAAAACCAGACCCTCGCACCGCCCCCCCCCCCGCCCCCAGCTGCCGCCGCGGGTATTTTTAGCCGGGTGATGCTGCCCGACAGGTGGACGGAGGACGCGGGGCCCGGCATGGGGACCCCGGGGTGCCGCAGGACGGCGGCGGTACCGGGACCTCGAGCAGCCCCCGCCCTCCCCCCAGGTACCCGGAACCGGCCCCGCACGGTGACGCTCCCTCCCTCCCCGCCCCTGTGGCCTCGGTACCGGGCTGTGCTCGTTCAAGCCGCGCCCGCTGCGCAACTCCCGGCCCGGGGTCCCCGGACCCCGCCCGGGGAAGCGGACTCCGCCTCGGCGGCCCCCAGGGCCGGGAAGAACCGGGCGGTACCTGCTGCCGCTGCCGGCCCCGGCCGCGGTCCCTTTCCCCGGGAACTTTCCCCGGTGCCGGTCGCCGCCCTCGGGAAGGGGCATGCACGTGACGCGAACAGCCAATGGGGACGGGCGGTGGCGGCGACGGACCAATGGGATAGCCCGGGGCGGGCACGCGGGGCCCCTCCGGTACCGGACACCCCGCACCCCCGGTACCGGACACCCCCCCCGCCCCGGCGGGAGCGGAGCGAGACACTGAGACGCGGGTTTCAGAGTTTTATAGCGACGGTACAAAAGTTTCCATTAACGATCGGCTAAAAGGGGGGAGAGGGGTAACACCAGGACTGTCCCAGGCAGCAGGACTGCCCCGAGCATGTGGAAGGGACACCGGGACCGCTGCACAGCCCCGGGGGGAAGTCGTGGATGGCGGTGGGGACCGGATCTCACACACACACACACACACACATGCCCTCCAAGAGCACTGACCCCACGAGGCAGAGCTGGGGGGGCACCGGGGAGCCTCAGCCCCTACGGGCCAGTGCACCGAGGCTGCAGCCTCCCCCACAGCAAAGGGCTGGCAATGGCACAGCCAGCACCGGCCCCGGTCCCAGTGGCAGCTGGTGGAGCCACAGGCAGTGCCTGGCACCATCTCTGGCTGGTGGGGGGGGCGGTGGCAGCGGCAGCGGCTACAAAAAAAGGGGGTTTGGTCCTAAATTGGCAGGGGAAGCTGCTGGCAGTGGTGGGAAAGCAGCTCAGCCGTCGTTGGCGGCCACCAGCTGTCCCAGGCCCTCCCGGACATAGACCGACTGGATCTCCTTGGTCTTCAGGCAGAAGTCGCAGGCCCAGACGGCAGAGGCCTCAGTGGTGAGCAGCCCATAGGCATTCTCCGTCATCCCCGTGCACTCCCGGTGGAACCACTTCTGGCAGGAGGCCTCGCACAAGATGGCGTCTTGGTCGTCGTTCACCTCGTTGCGACAAGCCCCACAGGGGTACACCAGCCCTGGTGGCGGCTGGTGCCCTGAACTGCCGGCTGCCTTACCGGGTGGGGGTGGCGGGAGGCTGTTGGTCTCCGGGGTGCCAGCACCGCGGCCAGTGCTGCCAGGGGCGAAACCGGGCTGCGCCCCGTTGACAGTGGCGGGCGAGCCTGAGTGCTGCTCCTGGGCAAAGGTGCTGGGGGTGGGGTTGAGGTTCTTGCCCCCCTCCTCGCTGCCGGCAGGGAAGCCGGGGTCAGCCCCGGGGAAGGGGCTGGCGGTGGGGGGCAGGGGGGGCACGTTCTGCCCTGGGCGCTGCATGGGCGACTGTCCAAAGAGGTTGCCGGGTTGGCTGAAGCGCTGGGAGGCTGCCGGTCCCCCGGGGGGGTTGAGGGCTGGCCCGGGGCCCATGTCTCCCCGGGGGGGCTGCCCCACGGTGGGGGAAATCATGGGCCCGAAGCCCCCGACGGGCCCCTGCAGGAGCTGCCCCGCGGGGGGGCTGAAGTTCTGTCCGAGGGGCTGGCTGAAGGGCTGCCCCGGGAAGCCCATGCCCCCGGGCTGGACATAGCCAGGGTTCTGGGGGGGCATGCTGAAGGCCGGGCCCATCTGCCCAGGGGCGAAGGGGGGGGGCTGCCTCCGCAGGGGCTGGGGGCCTCCACCGTAACCGGGGGGCACCTGCGGTGACATCCCCCCCTGGACGCGGAAGCCGCCGAAAGGCACGGGGCTGCCCAGGAAAGGGGCAGGGGCTGCGCCCACCTTGGGGGCCCCAAAATCATCCTCGAAGGGGTTGGAGGCCACCAGGTGGTCCACCATGGGGGTGGGCGGCGGGGCGAACTCCGAGAGGTGGGAGTAGGCGGGGCCCTGCGGGGAGAAGGCGCCGGTCAGGGCTGCGGCCCCCCCGGCCCCGGCCCCGTTCCCGGCCCCGCCGCCGCCCGGCCCTACCTGCGTGTTGGACTTGCGCCGCTTCTTCTCGGGGCTCTTCATCTGCAGCCCTACGGGGACAAGCGGGGCCGCGTCAGCCGCAGCCGGGGCTCCCCCCCACGCCCGCCCGC
>NW_010972611.1:338086-338668 GCF_000737465.1 Haliaeetus leucocephalus | reverse complement strand
CGGCGGGGGCGGCGGGGGCGGGGCGCCGCCCTCCAGCTTCTCCGCGTGTGGGGCCGCCATGGCCCTCACAGCCGGCCCGGCGCCATGGGCCCGCCGCCGCTCCGCCTCACGGCGTACCCCACCGGAACCGGAACTAGACGCCGCGCGGAGCCAATCACCGCGCGCGGGGCGGGACGAGGGTGCTCGGGAGGCGACCACCACGCGTCTGGCAGGGAGGGGAGTCAGAGCAGACCAAGTGCACCGCCGGGACGGGAGGGTGCTGTAACACGACGAACCATAAGCCAGGCCCTAGCTTGCGGGGGGGGGGGCGGCGGCGGGACGAACCAACCAACTACATGACGCGGGGGCGGGGTAACGGACCATGTGTAAGGCCCGGGAGGGGGAAGAAGGGAGTCGAAGGAACCATGTGCCGACCGAGGGGGCGACGCTGGCGTCAGGGGCAGGAGGGGCCGTGGGCCCGATGTCCCCCCCCCTCACACCAGCCAGGGCCTAGAGAAATACCAACTTTTAATACCAACCGCCGGTTCCTTTGGTATGGGGGGGGCGGGGGGGGGGGGGGGCTGCGAGGGGCAGGGCTGCGCT
>NW_010972611.1:337623-337940 GCF_000737465.1 Haliaeetus leucocephalus | reverse complement strand
TCCCAGGAAGGGGCACGGCGGGGGCTGGGGGCACGGGGGGGGGGGGTGTCTGTCCCCGGCCCCCTGCCCCGCGGCATTGCATAAGAATGTGGGACCTGCGGGGGTCAAGGCACAGAGTTAACACGTAAAGTGATCGGGTACGGTGGGCGGCAGGGCTGGCCGGGCCTTGTGCTTGGGGGAGCAGACCCACCCCCCCACGCAGCCCCCCTCCGTGGCCCGTGGGCAGGGGACGATGCTGGGCTGCCCCCCGGCTCGCGGCAGAGGGGGGGGGGGTCGATTCCCCCAGCCCTGAGCCCAAGACCTCTCCAGAGAGCAGC
>NW_010972611.1:327858-337613 GCF_000737465.1 Haliaeetus leucocephalus | reverse complement strand
AGAGCAGCTGTGGCACGGCAGCGGGGCTGGGTTTTGGTAGGAGCTGAGCTGCTGTGCAAAGGCTGGAGCTGGGGGGAGGAGGCAGGGGCTTTGGCAAGAACAGCCCCCCACGCTGCAGGCAGCTCACACCATGCTGCCCGTGGCCACCACGGCCACCAGCTCCACGTGGCAGACGGGGACAGGCCCCGTCCCTGGCCAAGTCCACGCTCAGTCCCAGGCAGAGTCCAAGGGCTCCCAGGGGCAGGGAGCAGGGCTGGGGGGCTGTGCACCAGGGCCCCCCAAGCACTCAGAGTCTCCTCTCCACAGGCTGCTGCAGGCACATCTCGCTGCCAGCTGAGATGATGGGTAGGTGATTGTCCATGTGGTAGCTGATGAGGTGACTGACACTCTCGAAGCGGTGGTCTTTCGTCCGCACCTGGGGGGGCCAGGGAAGGGGCACTCGAGAGGCTGCTGATGGCTGCAGGAGGCCAAAGCCACCAGCCTCCATGGGCTTAGCACCAACTGGAGGGGAACAGCCCTCACCATCCCCCAAGCCAGCCCAGAGGCATCTCCCCCAAGAAGTGATAGGGAAGCCCGATGCCCTGGTGGCTCTTGTAACCACCAGGGCCCCCCCCAAGCTGTGCCAAGCTCTGTCCTCAGGGCGTTACGTGGACTCACCACTCCCTCGGGATCGACGAGTAGCAGATGCTTGGGCTGCCCACCCTGCAAGCCGGTCAGCACGTATTGGCCCGGGGTGGTGGTACTTTCTCGCACCAGGAAGTCTCCATTCACCTTCAGCAGCTTCTCGGCCTCCTTGCGGTTCATCTTCCCATGGTACCAGGGCTCCCGTCTCAGCTGCTCCTCCATGGAGGCCAGCACCTGGGCAGGGGGTAGCCCCATGGGCACAGACGGGGGGACACGCAGGGCATCTTCAAAGGGCTCTGCAGGGAGAGAGGAGCCAGGGGGGACCGTGACCGACCTCGCTGCCAACCACCCCCAGCCCAGACACAGCTGCAGTCGCAGTTCCACTCACTCATATCGAAGAGGTCTCTCTGGGTGCTGCCGTTGGCCGTTGCGGGGGTGCCAGCGGCCGATGCTTGGCGTGTCTTGTCCATGTTCTGCACGTTGACATAAGATGGGTCATCAAACAGGTCTGTGCGGCCGGATGCACCCACCGGAGCCGGGTATTTCTCTCTCCCTGCTACCAAGAGCACTGTGGTCAGCAGAGCTCCAGCCTGCCTCGGCCCCAACACCAGTGCCCACTGCTGGAGCACTTGGGGTCAAGGAAAACAGATGGGGACCGGCCACATCCATCGTGTTACCTTGGGCAGGAGTGTGCTGCTTCCGGGGGTCATACTCCCCACCAGACGACTGGCCGACAGGCTGCAGGGAGAGGTGGAGGGTGAGCCCCACTGCGCTCCTCACCCCTTCCCACTCCCAACATCCTGGGCTGCTAGAGGTGCCAGGGAGTCATGTGCCACGGCTCTCATGGCAGAATAACCCCAAGTGAAGAGCCCATGGTCCCACTGGGGTCCCTGCATCTCCCTTGTAACATGGAGCCTTCCCACAAGGATGCACCCAGAGCCTTACCAGCGTGGCCCCCAGGTGATTGGGGGTCTGAGCAGCCCCATCCCGCAGCCGCATGTCCACAACCCCCCCAATGGGAGGCTCCTTGCCAGGGAAGTCATTGTAGTACTGGTGATCCGGGGCTGGTTCCTCCTCTTCCTCATCCCAGGCAGAGCCATCAAACCCCGCCATCCTGGGAGGGCACAGCACAGATGAGCAGCTGACAGCAGCCAGGACTGCATCCCCACTCCAAAACCAAACAATCTCAGACACCCTCTCACCTTCATCCTTCCCACACAGCCCTACCCTTACCTGTCGTGCGGTGTCACCAGCTTCGGGGGGTTCTTCAGGTACTGCTTGAACCGCAGCTCAAAGGCCTGCCCAATGGTGCTGATTACATCCTGCGCCAAGCCCTCGGGGCACTCCAGGATATGGCAGGCTGGGGAAGGAATGGTGGGATGGGAGCACGGAACCCCAATGTTAAGTTCTCCACCGCTCAAGCCTGCCCTATGCACCCCAGAGCTTCCTCATGGGGGACCCAGTGCCTCCCCACCACATTGAGCTGTGCCTAAACATCCACGAAACAGCTCTGTCATTTAGCACCTCAGCAGCAGCCTCACCTCTCTGATTGACGGGATCTTTGGCAACATAGGCGACGTACTCTGCTGTGTCCTGCGGGCAAGACACCAGTGGTGAGACAGAGCTGCCAGGGAACGCGGTGCCTGAGACTTTGGGGAGAGGGCAGGAGAGGCACTGATCCCTAGCATGGGGCAGGGCATGCATGGACAGGGACTGTGTGTACTCACCGGGTCTCCCCCAGAAGCAAAAGAGATAGACTGCATGTGGTGGTTGGCAATGATCTGAAAGGCAGAGAGTTCGTTGGATGCAGCCAGGAGCTCCTCTGCACCCAGCCAGAGGCAACACCTCCTGCCTGTCACACTCCTCCCGGGGCTGGCCTGGCACAGGGGCTTAACAAGCCTCCAGAGCCCTGGTTATGAGCCACAGACCACCAGGAAAAGGGCTGGGACACCAACAGGGCCACTGGGAGCAGGGTGAAAGCCAGGAGACCTGTCCCCAGGCCAGGGGATTTGGGTCTCTCAGTCTCCAGGACAAATCCTGCCAAGCATGCAGTATATTGCTCCAACCTCTTCACCCTCAGGGACTGGCAGGAGGTGGGCATTCAGCAGGTCACACAGCCCACCCAGTCATCCCTTAGGGAGGCTGGGGACATCCCCTGCCCCAGCAGGGCCCGGGGTGGGGGACACAAGGATTCCTGCTTGTCTAAAGCCAGCCAGCCACCCAGCCCCTGGCACCTCCCCACTCTCACCTGCTTGCAGTCAGAAGCCATGAGGTTGAGGCTGCTGGTGGAGATGGTCAGGGTGATGGGCATGCCGGCAAACTTCAGGTTGCTCTTGCCCAGGATGGAGTTCAGGGAGCGGCCGCAGGGCTGGGGACAAACAGCACCATGGGGAAGGGGTTCCCCAGGCCGGACACAGTCTGGCTGCGAGGGGACAGGGCACATCCTGCTGCCCTCCACAGCAGAGACAGGGCATCTCGTCCTCACCACCGCTCCTGCTGAGCTCCGCTGGCCTGAGCCATGGTGGGAGATCAGAGCCTCAGCCTGCCCAGCCTGCGCATGGCCAGCTGAGCTGGGATCCGGCCCTTGGCCCCATGCCCAGATGGCCGAGCATGCTCCCCCCAGCAGCTCCCCAGCCCAGCCTCACCTTCCTCCTCCGCACAGCTCCCTTGGCACCGGGCACAGCCTCACACACCAGCCCGATGGCCTCCCTGCAGGGAGCACAGTGGGATGTCAATCCACCCCAGCACCTGCCCTCCCCATTCCCCCGTGACCCCCCAACCACGGGACCAAGGACGCGGGGACCAGCACAGGCAGAAGGGACAGGGTGACAAATGGGAAGCCCTCGGGCAGCGCTGGCTGGGGCTCTTCAAGCAGGGAAAGCATGCTGGTGTTAATATTTGATGGGGCTGCAGGCAGCCTGGCCCCCACCAAAAGCCGCACATGCCACCAGGGGCTTGTGTGGGGCTCAGACCCACCCTGCCCCAAAAGCAGCAGCCTGTGGGGAGGGGCAGAGCTCACCTGGTGACCTGCGTCCTGGTGTTGAAATCCAAAGCCCTCATGGACTGGAGGACTTCCACGCAGCCCATGTACTGGGGAAGAGAGCAAGGTCAGCCTGGGCAGCCCTGGGGTTTGCTCCCCACAGAGCTGGGGAGGGGGGCTAGGGCCCCAAGCCCTCCGGCTCCACAGCAGTGGCCTCCCTGGGAATCCCACTGCCCACCTGCCACCCTCAAGGAGCATGTGAGGAGGTCCCCAAATCCTCATCATGACCCTCCCCATGCCCCCCCAGTCCCCAGTACTCACCCGGACGTGGTAGGAGACCCCAGGGCCCATGACCTTGTCATCCGGGTGCAGCCAGCCACGGGTGGGCTTATTGACGAAGCTGCCGTGGCGGGTCCATTCATCACCCCCCAGCTGGCCGCCTTCCACCCGCGTCTTCTTCCCGCAGCTCAGCTTGTTCATATCCTGGGAACAGACAGCGACAGGTCCCGCTGAGTCGGGGCCGGCAGCCCCCCCCGGTGCTGGTTCCAGCATCTCTGCAGGGCTGGGCTCCCCCGGGCTGCTGCCAGCAGAGGAGCCCCGCAGGCTGAGCAGGTTGGCGGGGTTCGAGAGCTTCAGGTTGGCCATTTTGGGGAAGAAGGAGCAGAGGGTGGTGGGGCTGTCCTCTGACTCAGGTGAGAGCTCTCCAAGAGGTGCCGTGGGGCCGAGGGAAGAGGAGGACAGGGAGCCAGGCAGAGACCGCATGCCTGTGAGGGACTCCACTGGGGAGGCTGGGACCCCCACGCCCCCCACAGCCTCCTCCAGAGAGGAGACGGACTCGTTCCGCAGGTGGCTGTATTTGCTCTTCTGCAAGAGATCCATGCTGGAGAGAGGCGAGAAGGGCCAGGGCCGTCCCGTCCCGTCTGGCAGCAGGGTGGAGGCAGCCAGCCGGGTCTCATGGGGGCCCCATGGAGAGTCCAAGCGCCTGCAGCCACTGGGAAGCCACCCCCAAGCAGAAGCCTCGGGCGAGCTCTGCACCAGGTCCACGCCAGCCTGGCATGGCTGGCAGGGAGAGCCGGCCCCAGGACACCAGGCAGCAGGTCCAGGGGCTGCCCGGCTCTGTGCCGTTGCAGCTGATCGATCACGATTGGCGTCAGCAAGGATGCACGGATCCGGCCAGACGGAGAGCGACCCCACGCTCCCACCACGGCGGAGAGGAAAATGGGGCTGCGGCGACGCCCCAGGGAGCTGCTGGCACAGGGAGGGGGGGCTCAGCACACTTGGCCCCCAGCCTGGAGGTACTCAAGCCCTACAGCCCCATGTTGCTCCTGCACCGAGCCGGCAACAAATCCCATCGTCTTCAGCTGAGGCCGGATCCAGCCCCCTCTGCCCCACCGCCGGGTCCAGCACGGCTGCCCTCCACCCCAGCCGACTCGCTTCAGCCCCTGCGCTGCCCTGCTGTCGCCAGCCGCTAAGAGGAAATCAAAAGCATTAATATTTAAAGCTCTGAGACAAGGCAGCCACAGAGCGCATCCAAGCCCAGCCCAGCCCCACTCTGAGCACTGTCCAGGAGCGAACAAGGTCCTTCTGTGGCGGCCAGCGCTACGCAACCCACGTGCTAGCGGCAGGCAACTGTCGTTGGCTCCCCAGGCTCTGCTGGGGGGAGCGGCGCCCGAAGCCGGGGGGGCTGCAATGCTGAGATGCTGCCAGTGCTTGCAGCTGCCTGGGATGCGAGGACATCCAGTCCTTCGTGAACGCAGCTCCGGGCATGGATCCCGCCCGGAGGGCTGGTGGAAGAGGAGGATGCCCAGGAGCAGGATACAGGTGGGCTGTCGGCAGGGCTCAGCACGGGCCCCCGGCCGCGGTGGGGAGCCGGCAGGAGAGGTGGCTGCTGCTAATTGCTGCTGCTCCTTCCCGCATCGCAGCCGGCACTGAGCAGTGACTCCTCCCGTGAGAGGAGAAGGGGCTGCCGCTAATCGGAAGGGCCGTGCTGACTCACAGGCGGCGGGGCAGGCTCTGCCCGCGGCGGGGGCTGCGTGCAGGCTGGGGCGTAGCGCAGGAGGGGCTCCTGGCGAGGGGTGGGGACCCAGTGCCTATCTGGAGCGGAAGAATCAAGGTCACAGGCGGCGCTAGCAGGAGCAGGCAGTGAGAGCGTGCCAGGGGGCAAACCTCGGCCCTTTCTACCATGGGGAGCTGGGCAGAGCCGCCACCGGTGGGTAGGGGTGTCAGGGGCAAGTCTCCACTGCTTCGCCCCGTCCTTGACACACCGGCACACCAGTGGGACCTCGGCCCAACCCAACCGCACCGCCCACGCCACTCTTCACAGCCTCGTCCACCTCAGCCTCCTGGGGGTGCAAGAGCTCTCCCCCCTTCCACCTCCCGTGGGCTGAAGCAGGGATTTCAGGCAGCACCGCAGCACCCAACCCCTCTGACCCACCACGGGCCAGGGCCTTCCCAGGCACCAGGCACTCTGCAAAACCAGCCACCGAGCCAAAACCGGGTAAATCCAGCCTAAGGGAAGGGCTCTCCCTGCTTGGACCCGCCGCCAGGCACTGCTCAGCCCTGGTGGCTGCCCGCCCTGCTTCCCAAACACTGGCACACCGCCACGGGGACAGGGAAATGGAAGCCAGGACGGAGCTGGAAATAGCCTCCTGCACGGTGCAAGGGGCCGTGGCTCACAGCGGCGGGTCCATCACCCGCCCCCCTCCTGGTGCCAGAGCATCACCTCGGCCGCACACACCGCCTCCACAACCACCAGCCCCCACCTCAGCCACTGGCAGTGGTGGTCCCTCGGGCGCAGAGACTGCACCAGCCGTCCTGCGAAGCACTCGTCCCCACCAGGGGCCCCCTGGCCGCTTGGTGCTGTGACCTTCCCGTGGCCGGCAGCACCGCAGCTCTAAAGAAAAGCAGGAAGCCCGGGGCCAGGGAGCCAGGAAGCCGCCAGCCCCACGAGGGGCCAGCCGCAGCCCCCGGTTGTGTCGGGGGAAGCCCAGCTAGGTGGCATTGAACGGGCATGAAGCAGTGGGGTTTGCCCACGAGGGCCTGGCCGCTGGCAGATGTGGGGCTGGGGTCCCCCCACATGCCCAGCATGGGCTCCATGAGCCCCAATGCTTCCTCAGGGCCTTGCTGGGATAAAAGCAGGAGGGAACTGCGCAGGGGCAGGGGGGTCTCCTCAGCCCCTTCCCACTACCCCAGGCCCCGACCGTCGCCCAGACAGGCGACAGGGCTCAGAGCAGCCATCCCCGACACGCACGAAGGGGCTGGCATGCCCCAGGAGCCACAGCCCCCTGCTCAGACAGGCCTCTGCTTTTATAAGATGGAATGATTTCTGATTTTATCAGAACATCCTGAGGCCAGCCGGCCCACGTCACCCTGCCAGCCTGCACTGGCTGGTGAGGAGACATATTGCTGCTCCCAGCCCTTGGAGACCAGAGGTGTCACTGCCACGGACCGCCCCAGAGCCCACCCCAGGGTGTCAGAGACCCCTTCCCAGCAGGTTCAGAGTGCAGGAGGCAAACTGAGACGCGTGCAAAGCCGTGGAACAACAGCCCTGCCTGAACTGGCAGCCCTTGAGCCCCATCCAGCAGGCAGCAGCCCTTCCCCTTGCCAGACAGGCCAGCAGTGAGCTCCTGCCCCTGCAGCGGAGGACGAGCAGAGCAGCCAGAACAACCACCCCCAAGGAGCTCTGGGGACACATCTCGTGCCCTGGCAGCAAGGAGAGGGGCCAGATCCTCCCCGCACGTGGGAGAGACAGAGGGATGTGGGCTACTTTCGGGTGCCTGCGGCTGGGACTTCGTGCACAGCCCAGGGCAAGGAAGAAGAGCAGAGAGGGGATGCTCGGGGCTCTGCTACCAGGTCAGCGCCTGACATACTCCCAGGAAACACAAACTCGGAGCTGAGTCAGAGACCTGGAACACGCCAGTGGTTTGGCAAGAAATTGCAGCGAGGAGCAGGCAGCTGCACACCAGCCGCTGCCGCACGTACCCACCTCGCCTGGGGCAGGAGACCCCCTCGGTCTGACAGCGGTCACAGTGGAGAAGCAAAGAAACATTCAAATCCAGCCAACAGCTGATTTTTTTCCCCTGAACATCACAACAGCGTCACACGGCATCTACATGTTCCTGCGCGCAACCTCTCTGCCGCACAGAAGAGGGGCTGGGAGATGCCAGCGGAGACCTGGGGAGGAGGCTGGGGCCCTGCCAGCAGGGAGAGAGGGGAGGCAGGATCCACCACCGAAGCCACCTAGCCCTCCACCGAAGTCCTTACCACATACTCCATCGCCGGCGGAGGGCAGGGCAGGGCAGGCCCCAGGCAGGGAACAGAAACACACAGCCCCTCTCGTCTGGCACTCCAACCTGCGGTTCGGGGACAAACAGGGAGTTAGCCAGCCCTGCCCTGGACCGCCGAGGCAGTGGCCCTGGCGCCAAGAGGCAGACCCTGCTCCTCCTCGCTGACCACAGGCAGATGGGGCTGTAGGAGCCATACAACACGCTGCCAACACAAGGGGTGAGAGCGCCAGGGAAGCTTCCTGCTTCCCATCCAAGGGAGGACAGTGCTGGGATAGGAGCATGAGGCTGAGCCTGGCTCTGCTCAGACCTCGCCCACACCGGCAAATGGTGTCAAGGGCTGAGAGTCTCTCCATGACCCGACAAGTGTCGGAGCCCATCCCTACCCAGCCCCAAAACCAGTGCCCAGAGGCCACACACAAGCAGGAAGAGCAGAGACAGCCCAGAAGGGCAGAGCTTCCCCCTCCTGCCCACCTGCCACCCCCTCAGCTAGCACCCCACTGCAAAAGAATGTGCAGAGCCCCTGGGGCTGTGGCCCCCTCCTCACCAGGGGAGCAGTGAAGAAGGGAGAGGGGAGCCAGGAGGGGGAGAAAGCTCTGTGAGGGGAAAATAAGGCAAGTGAATGAGGAGCAGCTCCAGAGCCACTGCCCTTCTCACTCCCACAGCCCAGACGATGTGGTTGGGGCCAGGCCACCGAGCAGCACAGGGCAACAAACATGATTTACTTCCTTGCAGCAATTGTGCCCTTATCTGGGGCCTGCAAAGGCTGTGCCGGAGCCCACGTGGGCGCTAACGCGATTAGCTCAGGAGGCAGTGAGATAAGGAGGGCCCCGCTCAGCAAGCACAGTGGCACAGATCAGCCCTGGGCAGGGCCTGGCAGCACCATGCCAGGTCACTCACTACCAAGCAAAGGCAACGACGAGGCCCTTTGGACACCAGGAGCCGAGGTTGGCAGCAGGGAAGGAGGATCGGGACCCCGACCTGGGTGCTCAGCTTCACTGAAGCCTCCATGGGACCCAGCTGTATCCCCACTGAGGAGGGGACACTACCCTGCACAGCTCCCAGGGGCACAGGTGACCCGGCCACAGCGCTCCTCCACCAAAGGACTACGGGTGGATCCTCAGTCCCCGTTCAGCTGGGAAGAGACGGCATCTTCAACCCTCTGGAACAGACCGAGGCCAGGGCAACCCTAGGGAATGCTGCCGAGAGCTGCCCTTTGCCCACAGGCATCCACAGCGCCAACCCAGCGGGCAGGGCCCGGGTCACATTCCCTCAGGACCCAAGTCCAGGGTCTCCCTGGGCCAGGGCAGAATGCAGGTGACCCTATCCGAGAGATTCAACTGGAGAAACAAGAACAGCCTGCAAGGGACGGACAAAACACGCTGCCGGAGGGAAGGCAAAAGCCTGCAAGGGGGAATGTCTACCCCTGTCCACAACAGCCAGGTCTGCTCCAGATACTCTCCCCCTGCCTTCCTCCAAGGCATCAAAGCACAAGCAGGCTGAAGGCAAGATGGCAGGAGAGCGCACCCAGGCACCACAGAGACCAAGGATCCCTCTGAACCCAGCTGGTGCCCCATCCCTGCTGGGGGTCATGCCAGTCTAGGGTCCAGGGCTTTTCCCCAGGCCCCAAGAGCACCCCCGGAGCTGGCCTCACTCCCGTGCACCACACCGGCACACGGTCCTGAGCGCCCGGGACGGGGTGACCCGAGACAGAGCCCAGTGAGCGTCTCTGGGCACGTACAGCGGCCGCCACACCAGGGGAGGGTCCAGGGCACCGGAGCCACCCCGAGCCCTGAAGGCGACCAAGCAGCTGGCACGGCCCGGCACCGCCCCCGGCTGGGCCGCCCAGGGGAGGGGGCCGGGCCCGC
>NW_010972611.1:326107-327545 GCF_000737465.1 Haliaeetus leucocephalus | reverse complement strand
GCCCTCCCTCCCTCCCTCCCCCCTCCAGCGCCGCCACTCACTTCCGGCCCACACCCTCCAAGCGCGGCCTCACCGCGCCCCCGTCACGTGACGAGCGGGCCAATGGCGGGCCATACCCGACCCGCGGGGAAGAGGCGCCGCGGTCCCGCCCCGCCGTACGAGCGCCGACTAATGGGCTCCCGCTCCGCCTCGTGACGCGCGGCCCGCTCTGTGGCGCCGACCAATGGGGGCGCGGGGCGGCTGCGTTTGAAAGCGCCGGGGGGGGCGGGGACGCCAACGGGTCGACGGGGCGCTGAGGTGAGGGGCGCGGCGGGGGCTGCCGGGAAGGGGGCGGACCGCGGACCGCCGGCATGGCGCACAAGCAGATCTACTACTCGGACAAGTACGACGACGAGGAGTTCGAGTACCGGTGAGACGGGGGAGGGAGGGCCCGGTAACGGTTCCCAGGAGGGGGTGGGGACTGGGGGGGGAGGGGCGCGCCCCGGTGATGGCTCCCCGGTGGGGCGGGAAGGGGGTTGTCCTGGTAACGGATCCCCAGGGAGGTTGGGGGGGGAAGGGGTGTCCCGGTAACGGATGCTCGGTAAGAGTGGGGCGTCCTGTTAGCGGTTCCCTGGTGGGGTGGGGGAAGTTGGTCTGGGTAACGGTTCCCCGGCGGTGGGGGCGGGGGGAGGAGGCCGTTAACGGCTCGCTAGCGAGGGAAGGGGGGCGGGGTAAGAGGGGAGTTTTCCTTCTAGCGGCTCCCCGGTGGATGGGGCGGGGGGGGGCCGGGCCCGGTAGCGGCTCCCGGCGGGGAACCTGCAGCCGGGGTGGGGGGCGGGTCCTCGTTGCCGGCACCGTCTGAGGGTGGGGGAGGTCGCAGGCACGTGATGCTGCCCAAGGAGGTGGCCAAGCTGGTGCCCAGGACCCACCTGCTGTCGGAGTCGGAGTGGCGGAACCTGGGGGTGCAGCAGAGCCAGGGCTGGGTGCACTACATGATCCACGAGCCAGGTGAGCCCCGCCGGGGGGGCGGGCGGCGGCCGGGGGGACCCGGCCTGACCCCCCACCTCCCCCCTCAGAGCCCCACATCCTGCTGTTCCGCCGGCCGCTGCCCAAGAAGCCGGAGAAGTGAGCGGGCCCCGGCCCACCGAAGCCCCCACCGAGACTGCACCTTCCTCCTCCTCGCTCCCGGGGGGGCTTCACCCCGTGACCCTCGGGGCTGCCTGGGCGCTGCCCGGGGGGGGGAGCTCGGCCCCAGTGCCGGGGGGGCCCTTCCTAATGCCAGGCCTGAGCACACACTGAAGCTTCAATAAATGGATGTTTGGGAACAACTGTCTGCTGTGTCGGGGGGGCGGGGGCTCCCGGTGCCTCAGCATCCTGCTTTGGGGGGTGCAGGCATGCTCCCGGTGACCGGGTGGGGGGGCGGGGGGTAGGGGAGGGCTTCCCCGGGGCAGCCCTCCCC
>NW_010972611.1:325812-326097 GCF_000737465.1 Haliaeetus leucocephalus | reverse complement strand
CCCCCCTTCCCGGTGCCTGGGAGAGGGTGGGGGGCGGAGCTCCCGGTGTCCGGGGGAGGTGCACGTGCCACCGCCCTCCGCCTGCCGGGCGGACCCACAGCCACAGAGGGGGAGCGGGCGTTGTCCCCGCTCGCCGCCATGGTTCCGTCCCCGCGGCTTCCGCCTCCCGGCCAATCCGTACTGGCCATCCCTCGTGACGGGCGCGTTGCCCGGCCAATCAGCGTGGGGTGGTGTCGCGGCCTAGCCGGGCGGCGGCGGCCGGCCGGGCCCATGTGGGGGGCACTG
>NW_010972611.1:320679-325730 GCF_000737465.1 Haliaeetus leucocephalus | reverse complement strand
CCGCCGGCATCATCGTCATCGGCGACGAGATCCTCAAGGTGCGGCCGGGGCCGGGGGTGAGTCGGGCCTGCGGGGGGCGGGCCGGGCCGGCGCCTGCTCCGGGGGCGGGGCCTGCTCCCGAGCCGGGGCCTGGCAGGCCCGGGGCGCCCCGCCGTTACGGGTGTCTCCGTCCCCCCAGGGCCAAACGCAGGACACAAACTCCTTCTTCATGTGCCGGCGGCTGCGCGCCCTGGGCGTGCGGGTGGCCCGCATCTCGGTGGTGCCTGACGAGGTGGACGCCATTGCTGGCGAGGTGGCCGTCTTTGCCGCCCGTTTCACCTATGTGCTGACCTCGGGGGGCATCGGCCCCACGCACGATGACGTGACCTTCGAGGCCGTGGCCAGGGCCTTCGGGGAGAGGGTCATCCCCCACCCCGAGCTGGTGGCCCTGGTGCACAAGTTCTTTGGCAAGACGGACGCGCAGTGCCCTGAGATGAAACTGGCTCGTGTCCCTGAGTCCTCTTACCTCAACTACGGCACGGACAGGTGCACGGGTGGCACTTTCAAATACCCACTGGTCAGCGTGCACAACGTCTACATCTTCCCCGGCATCCCGGCGCTGATGGAGCGCGCCCTGGATGGCCTCACCCACCTCTTCCGCAGCGAGCAGACCCGCTTCCACACCCGCACCATCTATGTGGCGGCCGACGAGATCCTCATCACGCCTGTGCTGGACCAGGCCAATGCCACTTTCCAGGGCCGCGTCAGCTTGGGTTCCTACCCGGACTGGGCCAACAACTACTACCGTGTGAAGCTGACGCTGGACTCGGAGTCGGAGCAGGACCTGGAGGAAGCGTATCGCTTCTTGATAGAGAAGCTGCCGCCAGGTGTTGTTGTGCCATTGGTGACAGACTGCGTCTCTCCGGCAGCCGCAGAGGTTTATGGCCTGGCTGAGTCAGGTACAGGGAAGTGGTGCTGCAGCATGGCTCAGTGCCTCCACACTGCTCCTGTGCAGAGGGCTGGGGTAGTGGGAAGACTGGCCTGGGAGCAGAGCTTACCTGCTCTGGTGTGCTGGGGGGCTTGAGGGGTGCTCAGGCTTTGCTGGTGCTGCAGTGGGCTCCATCCCACGCAGGTAGTAATGGGACCTGTAACCACAGTTAGGGCCAGCCAGTGCCAGTCCTTGAGAGCACAGCCTGTGTTAGGGGAAGTGGTGCCATGGTTCCCCTGTGCAGGCAGGATCTCTGTCCCATCCATGGCACAGACCTCCAGGTTGCGCAAGCTCTTGGCTCCAGCCTGCGGTGCCAGCGGTGGCTCCGCGGTGCGTCTGGAGACAAGACGTGCCCAGAGGCTGAGGTGCCGCAGGCCCTGGGGCAGCGCCAAGGCAGCATGGCCCCGAGCAGGCACCAACTGTCTCCTCCTGGCAGGCTCGGCCCTGGGGCAGAAGGTGGCAGCAGCACTGCGGACCATTGAAGAGGCTTTGGACCGGTACAGCCTGGCCCAGCTCTGTGTGGGCTTCAACGGGGGCAAGGACTGCACAGCCCTGCTGCACCTTGTCCATGCCGCTGTGGAGAGGTACCCAGCTGCGGGGCTCAACCGGCCTGGTCTGGGGCAGGGGTGAAGGGGTCCTGCAGACCCTGGCCGGGGCTCCGAGGCTCTCCCCTGCCCCACTCCAGTGGGACGAGTGGATTCCTGGGACCCAGCTCACGGGGACTGGGCAACCACCCTGCTTCCAGTCGCTATCTGCCAGAGCCCAGCTGCAACGGGTCTCTCCCCAGGCGGTGGCCAGTGAGGCAGGAGAAGCTGCAGGTGCTCTACATCCGCATCATGTCCCCCTTCCCCGAAATGGAACAGTTCATCCAGGCGACCGTCCAGAGGTACGGGGCAGAGAGGGGTGGGCTGCCAGGCAGGGGGTGAGCAGCATCTCCCACAGCCTGGCAGGCAGCTGCCTGTCCTGCCTGTCCAGGTACAAGATCGAGCTCTGCACAGTGGAGGGCTCCATCCGGGAGGCCCTGGTCCACCTGAAGGAGCAGCAGCCACAGCTGGAGGCCGTCCTGATGGGGACACGGCGGACAGACCCCTACTCATGCACTCTGACGCCCATGTGCATGACGGACCCCAACTGGCCCCCGTACATGCGGGTGAACCCCTTGCTGGTACGTGGCCTCCACCCAATCTGGGGACGGGGCTGTCCTTGCTTGGTGGGGGAGTGAGCCTGGCAGGTTAAAGTGACAGGGCTGGAAACTGGCACTAATCCACCCCCATCCTGGAGGGCTTCCCTCCCAGTTTCCCTTCTCCCCAGGGCATCTCCTGCCTGTTGCACAGCTGTGGGTGCCCCTCGTGGCAGCCAGGCTGCCTGGTGCTGTCAGGCAGGGCTCATTCCTGCCCGCTGGGGGCTTTTCCTGTGTTGGAGGAACAGGGGTGCTCTGGGACCCTGGGGACCAGCTGGCTCTCCTGTGTGCTCTTGGGGGGAGCCAGCTACCTTCCCTGGGGAGGACGGGGCAAACTGCCTGGCTCTGTGGCAATCCCTGCCCAATTTTGCCTGCAGGACTGGACCTACCGGGACATCTGGGAATTTCTGCGCAAGCTCTTTGTCCCCTACTGCGTGCTCTACGACAAGGGGTGAGTGTCCAGTGCTGCCCTCTGCTTGGCACAGCTGATGCCCCTGGGCGCAGCCTTGCAGCTGCTTTCTCTCTGCAGCTACACCTCCCTGGGGAGCATGGCCAACACACTGAAGAACCCGGCGCTGCGCTACACCGACGCCCGGGGCCACGAGAGCTACCGGCCTGCCTACGAGCTGGAAAATGAGGAAGACGAGCGCACATCCCGCCAGTGAAGGCCTGTGAGCTGCACTCGGGGAGGCTCTGCTGGTTTGCTGCCAGCAGCCGGCTCCCCCACAGATGTCCTTGGTGCTGCCAGGGATGACACTGAATAAACCTGCCGCCTGCCAGCACTGAATAAACCTGCTGTGCTCAGCCTGCGGTCTGTGTTACGCTCGCGCTTGGCCGTGCCGGTCCCTTTGGGCCCCGCAGGGCTCTGGCAGGAGCGGGACAGGGGGTGAGGCCAGCTCTGACCGAACAAAAGGGTCCCCAGGCCAGTGCCCCCTCCCCACACCCGCTATTGTGGAGGCTTTTGAAGCCCAGAGAATGGAGCAGGTTCCAGCACTTGCTGGGGAGCCTCATGTCAGCGTGGCTGCCTCCCCGCATCAGACCCCGCTGATCCCTCATCGGCCATGCGCCTCCTCCGGACCACAGCGGCCCGTCCCCTGGGCACTCTGAGGCGAGCAGCGCGGGTGGTGGCACTGCCGGCACCCAACAATGCCTCCCTGGGGCTGCGCCTGGGCTCCTGGCTGCTGCGGCTGCTGCGGGAGTGCGTCTACCTCCTCCTCTGCAGCTGGTGCATCCGCAAGTTGCTGGACTAGGGAACGGTCCCCCCCCGATGCCACAGGATGCCCGGCACCCCCTGCCTGCCTCTGCATGATGGGTGAGTGCCCTGCCCTCAGCTGCCTGCTCAGCACCATGTTCCTGGGGGGTGACAAGGGCCTGGCTGTGGTGCTTGGGGGTGACAGGGTGATGGGGGCCCAGCCGTGGTGCTCTTGGGGGGTGACAGCGTGCAGCCATGGTGCTGGTAAGGGGGTCCTCACCCCCTGTGCCTTTCTCCCCTCTCCAGGACTGCTTGTTGCCCCATCCTGATGGACCCCCAGCACTGGGACCCTGCTCCAGCCTGCGCTCCCCCCGATCACAGAGACCCCAATAAATCTGATCAGCACCTGACCGGCTGGGTGTATTTGGGGAGGGCTCTGGGAACGTGCCCCCCACCCCTGCAACCTTCCAACCCTCGCCCTGGGTAGGACCCAGGTACCCCAGCCCACGCTGTCAGGGGCCGAGGAGCAGGAGTGGGGAGCCGTGGCTCTGCCTGCCCCTCCTGCCTGTCTCTCCGCCAGCTTTATCCCTGCCCATGACTCAGCCCCTTGTTTAAAGAGCACCTCCGCTTGTCCCCGCTCCAGGCCGTTTCCTGCCCCATCCCCGCGCGCCCAGCCGGCACCAGTGCTGCCAAGAGCCAGTGGGAAGTGACCAGAGCAAAATGTCCCCAAAAGGCCCAGCCTAGCTGGAGCTGCAGCAAAGGTCATGGCCAGCGGGACACGTGGAGAACTGGGGCCCTGCCATGGGGATGGCTGGGGGTCCCCCAGCTGGCTGAGCCCACTGTGCCCCAGTGCTGCCTGCGCCGGCTTGGTGCCGATGCCTGGCCCCGTCATGGGGGCTGCCTGCAGCCCTGTCCCTGCTGCGGGGGAAGCTCCGTGCGCCCCAGCCTTGGCGGCAGCGCCTGGCGCCAGCACAGTCTCCCTTATCTCGGCGGGAAGTCGGGAGCAGGAAGCGCAGCCTGGCGTGGGATAAGGGTCCCGTTTACATTAGCCGCTTTGTTGTGGAGTGGGTTCCCACCCTCACCTAGCGCCAGGGAGGGGGAGCTCTGGCCATGGGGAGGACTTGGGGGGCAGCACAGACTCCCACCTCGGATACCATGGGGGGGCTCAATTAGTCCTTGCAACCCCTGCGTGGACACAAGCAGGGATGGGGGCTGCTGGGATGGTGCCCTGTGGCTGCACACCACAGGTCCACCGTGCCCAGGTTGGCTCCTGCAGCCGGACCCTGCCCTGTGGCCGTGCACCGGTGCGGTCCACAGTGCCGCCTGGGCTCCTGGCTGTGCCCGGCTGCCCGTGGAGCCAGGCCGGCTCTGGTAGCATGGTGCTGGGCATCCCTGCCTGCCAGAGCCCACGTGTCTGGCGCCTGCCCTGCTGCTGCCCGTCCTGGCCTCAGCAGCGGCTCGGCCCCAGGGCTGGCCAGGACGGGGTGAATCAATGAATTCTCCAAACGGGGGAGGTCCGGGGGAGGGGAGAGCATCCCGGCACAGGAAAAAGTCCTGGCAGCGGCACACCACAGGCAGAACGGTGCCGGCCACCCCGAGAGCACGGTCCCGTGCACAGCCCTGGCTCCTCGCACCCAGCTCCGCTGCCCGCCGTGAGTGAGACCCCCCTTCCCCAGGGACCCTTCGCCCAGCCCCATGCCGGGGGGGGGGGC
>NW_010972611.1:317512-320669 GCF_000737465.1 Haliaeetus leucocephalus | reverse complement strand
GGGTGCTGCAGGCAGGGGTGCACAGAGCCCTGCCTTCGCCGTCCCAGCACAGGCGGGTTCCCCTGCACTGGGGGTTGGTTTTGGGGTCACCTCCCCACCTGACCTCCGGGTCACCCATCACCATGGGAGCAGCACTGTGTCCCAATGTGTCTGTGGGGACAAGCTGCCGCAAGCAGCGGCAAACCCAGGCACAGCAGCCTTGCCGGGGCCACGGTGGGGAAGGGGAGCGCGGCTCTGCCAGCACAGGAGATGCACCAGGTCTCCACCGGGGACCCCCACAGCCGCAGCACCCTCCCAGCATGGGGGTGACACCTGTCCCCATCCTGCAGGTGGTCCCTGCCACCACCCCATGTTCCGCTCGCGCCGTGCTGGACTGGTGAGGCGGCTGTGGCGGCAGCGCTGTGCAGCAGCCAGCCCCGAGGACAGCCCCGGAGCCCTCAAACCGGCAGCGCACGCCCTCTTCAAGAAGCTTAAGGACGAGGAGCTGGAGCTGCTGGTGCAGGCAGTGGAGAGCCGGGGCGCCTGGGAGTCCGGCTGCGTCTGGGCACCGCGGGGGGAGCTGCGGGGGGCCAAGCAGGCGCTGCCCCCCCAGGTCCTGCTCTGCCGTCTCTACCGCTGGCCTGACCTCCGCCAGCCCCACGAGCTCAAGCATCTCTGCTACTGCACCAGGGGCCGGGGGAGCTGCGGGGACACAGCTGCACTCTGCTGCAACCCCCACCACTTCAGCCGCCTGGCTGCACCTGGTGAGTGCCGGCGGCTCCACCAGAGCCCCTCATCGCCCACCCACTCTCTGACCTCTGGTGTCTGGGGCCGGCTCAGGACTCCGGGGGGGGCAGGATGCACGTCCCACCCCTCACCCCCTTCTCTCCACACCTAGAGACCCCTCCACCCCCCTACTCGAAGGCATCCTGCGGTCCCTCCTGGCCAGACGAGCCCCAGCACCCCGGCACCCAGTTCATGGAGTTCAGCTACAACGGTGGGGACTGGCGTGGTAAGAGGGTCCCACCATGCTGGGGGCTGCTCAAACCCTCACCCTTGCCCAGCAGGCAGGGGGGGCATCAGGCAGGACTGACTCCCTCCAGGCAGCTCTGCCCCCACCCCGCTGCTGGTCAGGGCAGAGGTGCAGGACACAGAGCCTGAAAATTGGGGAGCAGAGCTGACAGCCACTCCCAGCGGGAGGAAAGGCTCCGGCACGGGACAACAGGTTCCTGCCGGGGGACCAGCCCGGTCCTGGCCCCCCCACTGCGGCTCCTGTTATTTTTGGTGGCGCCAGGCTCCCCGCCGGAGGAAGCACTGCCCACGGGGACACACACAATGTGCCTTGACGCACACAGCCGCGGCTCCAGCCTGGCTGCTGGCCACCAGGCCGCTGGCTGCTGGGGCTCCACCTTCCCTACACCTGGGGACCCCCCTCACCATTGTCCCCAGGGACAGTGGCTGGGGACGGTCTGGCCCTATGTGCCAGCACGCAGCAGCTCTGGTGACTCGTGCCCCATGCTGGAGCCTGTGCTGGGACATCCCTGGGGCACCGCGTCCATCTGTCTGTCCACTCTGTGGGCCCCTGCATGAACCAGGGGACATGGACCCCCCCATGTCCTGCTCCCTCCCCATCGTCTCTCCCTTTGGCCCCTCCGGCTGCGTGGCTTGGCCATGCCTGTGCAGCAGTAGGTGGGTCTGCCTGGCGGTGACGGCTCTGTTCTCCCCCGCCAGACACCAGCCTCTCACAGACCACCGTTAAGGACGGCTACTGGTGCAAACTGGCTTACTGGGAGCACCGGACACGTGTGGGCCGCCTCTACGCCGTGCATGAGGCGTCGGTGAACATCTTCTGCGAGCTGCCACGGGGCAGCGGGTTCTGCCTGGGCCAGCTGCCAGCCGCCCACTGCAGCCGTGCCGTCCGGCGGGCACGCGGCAAGATCGGCCGGGGGCTGCTGCTGAGCCGGGAGCCGGGTGGCGTGTGGGCTTACAACCGCAGTGAGCACCCCATCTTCGTCAGCTCGCCCACCCTGGGGCCCCCCAGTGCCCGCGGGCTCACCGTCCTCAAGGTGCTGCCTGGCTACTCAGCGAAGGTGTTTGACTACGAGCGGGCGGGGGGTGTGGGGAGCTGGCGGCTCCCCGGGGAGGGCCCCTGCGACCCCCACAGTGTCCGCATCAGCTTTGCCAAGGGCTGGGGGCCCTGCTACTCCCGGCAGTTCATCACCTCCTGCCCGTGCTGGCTGGAGGTCCTGCTGAACCGGCCAGGCTGAGGGGCTGGGGCTGGCGGGGGCGGTGTGCCAGGGACCCCCCCTCAAGTGGGTGCAAGGGGGGCACAAGCTGGGGGGGCCCCTCTGCCACCCCCCAGCCTCTCTCTTCCAGGGCTGCACTGCAGTGGGAGGGGGGGCCATCCTGGCACCCTCTGCCCCATCCCCAGGAGGGGTCCAGTGTCCCCCATGCCTGGTTCACCACCCTGCCGGCACCCACTGTCCCCAGCCATGGGTCTCTTGCTGATGCAGGACACTATTTAATCTCTTTCTCTCTTTTATTTTTATGGTTAAATTTATTTTAATTTATCTTATTTTTGTAAAAAAAAGTGCAATGCAGGAGGCCCCCCGGCACTGTAGGCAGCCGGGGCCAGGTCTGGGGAGGGCAGCCAGGGCAGGGTGTGCAGGAGCCAGGCAGGGCCAGGGGAGGCCGGGGGCTGCAGGAGGGGAGGGACGTGGGGCAGACCCCCAGAGTGGGGGCGGGGAGGGGCGCTGGGGGGCTGGGGGGCATGGCAGGCATGGGGGGAACTGGAGTGAGCTGGCACAGCTGGGGATGTGGAGCCAGTGAGCACAGCTGGAATATGGGGCAGGTGAGCACAGCTGGAGTGTGGGGCAGGTTAGAACAGCTGGACAAGTGAGGGGCAGGTGCTGGGGCAGGTGAGCACAGCTGGACAAGTGAGGGGCAGGTGCTGGGGCAGGTGAGCACAGCTGGGGGTGTGTGAGGCAGATCAGCACAGCTGGAGTGAGTGTGAGGCAGGTGAGCACAGCTGGATGGGTGTGGGGTGGGTGCTGGGGCAGGCGAGCACCAGAGGTGTCGAGCAGGAGCTGAGCTCGTGGCCGGCCCCAGACAGGCGCTGGCGCCGGTGCAGGGTCTCCCGCGGCGGGTCCCCCGGCTGGTGGGTCCCCGGGCCCCTCCA
>NW_010972611.1:310947-315708 GCF_000737465.1 Haliaeetus leucocephalus | reverse complement strand
CACGGTCCCCGTGCGCCGGGAGCGGGGGGTGCTCCGCGCCCCGACCGTGACTGCCCGCGGCCGGTAGCCAGTGGACATGTCGCCCGTGGGGTGGGGGGCGGTCGTGCGTGGGCCCTTCCCTGTCTCTCCGCACGGAGCTGCGGGAAAGCGGCACCACCAGCAGGGTCCCCGGGAGCGGCTGCCAGACCTCCCGCCGGTGTCTGGTTGTGGTGCCACCATCCAGCCAAGGTCCCCCGTGTGTTCACCCCACGGGTGACGGGGTGCTGTCGCCATCCCACCACCCTTCCCGGCCCCGTGAGAAGCTCGGCTGCATCTCCGGGTGCACTGGATAGGAATGGCACCGTCGTGGCAGGGAGGCAGCTCAGGAACCCCTCGCCGCGCTGGTGCTGGTAGAGGCGGGAGCGGAGGGTGGGTGTCCTCACGTCCCAGCACGCCATGCCGGTGACCTGCTGGGCCTGGCACACTGGCAGCGGCAGTGGGTGCCTCGCTTCTCGCTGCTGGCAAGGGTCCCTACAAGGAGTGCCCACGGGGCCAAGTGGCTCGGTAGCACCCGCCAAGCATCGGTGGACTCTACCCCGTGCGCACCCAGCCCTGCTGTACCTGTCCCCCCCTGGCTGGCTGCCCCCAACCGGCTGTTTGCCTGGGGTGGGGTGCAGTATTTACCCTCCCGCCACGGCCCGCATCAGAGCAGAGCCGCCGTCTTGGGCCGCGACTGCCCTTGACCTGGGGCTGCTTTCGCCAGGTGGGGGGAGGTGGTGCTGGCTTTGGCGTGCGGTTGAGTCTCGGCATGCCTCGGTTTCCCTTGCTCGGGAGCAGGCTTGCGGGGAGCAGGCTGGGGTCCTTTGGTGCTGGCAGAGGCACGCGGCAGCTGCCGGCGACTCGAGGCTGCAGTGGTGATGCCGGTGCCGGGTGTGGAGGGAGGGGCTGGGCTCAGGAACTTGAAGTGGGTGCGTGGGGAAGGGGAAGCTGTGGGGCAGGGGACGGTGCAGAGCAGCGGGGCTGGCTGGGGCTGAGGTGCCCTTGCTGGGGACGGGGTTGCAGAGCAGGGGAAGCCCCCAGGCATGAGGAGGTGAGAGGCAGCAGGGAGGCGTCAGTGTTGGGTTGTGGGGACCCTCTGAGACCACTTGCCCCGGCACAGGCTGGCCAGCCCCCCCTTGCTGGCAGCGCTGCAGTGCTGAGCCCGAGGCCGTGGCAGCGCAGCTCTGCCAGCTGGTGCCGTGCACCCTCGGTGCACACGTGGCACGAGTGCGACGGGCCTGAGTGTGGCGGGGGCGGGCAGTGGGTGCAGCGGGGGGTGCAGGGCCAGCACAGCCCCTGCACCCCAGCCCTCGAGGGGTGGCCGCTGCCCTGCGCACGGAGCAGGAACTTCTTCAGGGCGGGCGGCGGATGATGAAACCACGGAGAAATCTCTCCTGGCAGCGCACGGGCTGCTGGCGGGAGCCCCCGGGAGCCCGTGCTCCCCCTGCGCTGCCGCCGCCTTTCCATGGTAACCCCACCGCGGGAGCCGGCGGGGTGCTGGCGGGGGAGGCCACCCTGTCTGGGGGGTTGGCGCCTGCCCGGCTCCCCGTGGCAGCGCTGGCGTCCCCGACATGCCCCGGGAGCTGCACGTCCACACCCCAGCAAGCCCCGGGGCGGCCGGAGGACCCGACGAGGGGCTGGGCTGAGACCCGTCAAACTCGCTTCGTGCCAGGGAGGTGATGCTTGGGTGGCCGTGCAGGCAGCGGGGGAGGTGGCCGGTGCCAGTGCTGTGGCCGGTGATTTTCAATGCACCCATACCCCGGCCACGCTCTGTGTCCGGGGATGGGTGGCCAGTTCGCATGCACGCTCGTGCGGCAGGAGCTGCGGGGCCCAGGTGCCCTGTGCCCCCAGAGCTGGTGGCATGACTTGGCGGGGCTGTGGGCGGGCGGGGGGACCGAGCCATGGCGAGGGAAAATGAAAGCAGGTGATGCGGAAGGAGAAGTAGGTCAGGCGAGCGCTGGCCTCTCCCGGCAGCCTCGGCTGTGCTGCGTGCTCCGCTCTGCCCCGGCTGTCCCTGCCGTGTCCCCAGGCCCCATGGGCAGCGGCTGGAGGGGGCGGTGAGTACAGGGTCTTGCTGCCAGGTGCTGGGTCCTGGGCAGGGTGGGTGCCAGACACTGCCTGCCCTGGACGCCAGTGGGCTGGGAAGCGCGGCCAGGCAGGCTGGCACGCGATGGGCACAGTGGTGCCCCAGCAATTTTGCTTCGGTTCTTCTCCTGCGGGTGTCCCCGGGGACATGGGGCTGGGTGCCACATTGAGGATGGGCAGGAGGCTGCCCCACTTCTGTCCTGCTGTGTGGCCAAGGAGCAGAGGGGAAGGGGATTCCCATCCCACTTGGGCTCTGCTGAGCCAGCTGGCGCGGCAGGGACATCCCAGTGGGGCTCGGGGCTGGGGACGGCTCTGGGACAGCCCCGCGTGCCGCATTGGTTCTATGGCCAGCTGCTCCCAGCTCTGCTCCACCACAGGGCTGCAGGGCTGGGGCCGTTGCCGTCCCCATGGCACAGGGCTAGCTGGGGTCTCGGTCACAGCGCTGCATGGGTTGGGGAGGCTGCATCGGGCACAGCCCTGCTGGCAGTGCTACGTGGGCTTGGGGGGGATTAGAGCTGCCTGCCCCCCCTTTCCCTCCCCCGGGATCAGCCGTGGGCAGCGGGGAGCTGGCAGCAGGCAGCTGCCGTGGGGGCGGAAGCCGGGCTATTTCGGGGGGTGTGGAGGGGGGGCTGTGGGCTGGCACTGTCCTTGCTGGGTGACCCCACTGGGACCAGCACTGCCCCAGTGCCAGGATGGAGCATCGGGGCCCATCCTGTGCCAGCTGGCAGTGCTCAGTCCCCAGGGTGCTGTGAGGACAGGGACCCCACATTGGGGAGGAGATTCCACCAGCCTGGGGGGCCCCCCAGGGCCATGCGGTGTGGCAGGACCCAGGGGGTCTGGCTGCCCTCCAAGGGGCTCCCGTGACTGTGTGCTGCAGGGCGAGAGGCACCGGAGCCGGCTCACCCTGGGGCTGGCAAGCGGGACCAGCTGTGGGCAAGCCTGCCTGTCCCAGGCTGAGGGCTGCCAGAGCCTCCTCCTGCTGCCATCAGCACCCCTTTGCCCAGGCCTCCGGGGTGCCCGCGTGCAGCTGAGCCTTGCTCCATCCCAGTAGGGTCCTGGCCAAGCTGGGCCATGAAACTGGGGCGTAGCAGGATGCCTGGCTCCGCTGTGCCTATCTCGGCGCTGGCAGGGGCAGCCTGGGCACCATCTGGGCTTGGAGCCCCTCCAAGCACTGCCCACCTCAACCGCAGCCCT
Source organism: Haliaeetus leucocephalus (assembly GCF_000737465.1). Taxonomy (NCBI): domain Eukaryota; kingdom Metazoa; phylum Chordata; class Aves; order Accipitriformes; family Accipitridae; genus Haliaeetus; species Haliaeetus leucocephalus. Next base: position 312,411 of record NW_010972611.1, on the reverse strand, counting down.
GTCCCCCAGTTGCTGGGGAAACCTGTGGGTGGGTTTTGCCCCGTGCCAGGGTGATCAAAAGTGGGGTTTGCTGTTGACCATTTCCTTCCTGTTCCCCCTTTCCCCGAGCTCCATTTCAGCAACCCCTTCCTTCCTTCCTACCTTCCTTCTCTCTGCCTGTTCCTGCCTGCATGTGGCCCCACTCCCTGGGCCGCCCTGGCAGGGAGCAGCCGGGGACAGCCCATGTCCAGCCTTTTGTGGCCTCTCCCTGGCATGGGGGATGGTGACGCTCACAGTGGGGAGCCCTGGGGATGACCCACAGAGGTCATGCACCCTTGGCCACATCTGTCCTGGCTGCCCATGGGCGAGCAGGTGGCCATGGGACCCCCTGTCCTGGCAGGTTAGGGTCCCCCATGTCGGGACATGGTGCGGGAGACGGGTATGCCCACGGCTGGGGTGCCCATCCTGCTGTCAGGAGAGGGGCTGGTGCCATGTGGGAGCCAGGATGCTGCTGGAGCCCGTCCTGGCTGTGTGCAGGATGGGGCCATGTCCCATCACTGGTGACACTGGTCAGGGTGCCACTGGCCCAGGCAAGGGCGGAGCGTGGAGGAGGATGGATGAAGGTCAGTCCATCCTCCCCAAAGGCCAGCGCCTCCACTGCCTGGTCCCCCCCTGGGTGGGCACCCTTGGTGCCCCCCGGCCAGGGCAAGCAGTAGTTTGCGGCCGGCGCGTGGGCGGTTGCGACACCCCCAGGGTGGGGGGATGTGGTGACTCACCCCAGTGGAGCCTGGCCACCAGCGGGAACCCTGAGTCAGGGCTGCGTGCCCATGCCGTGCCCCTCCCTGCCCGCCTCGCCCACCTTATCTCCCGCCCTTAGCACCTGGCACACCTGGGCCAGGGGGGGCTGGCGCCGTTCCCCTCCTTTATGGGGAGCAAAGGGCAGGCAGAGGGTTGGCAGGCAGGTGCCTCGTCCCTCCCTCCTTCCCTCCCGGGGATGCTGGCCTGGGGCTGTGCCCCCCACTGGGGTGGCCAGCCAGCCCGGAGCATCATGGCAGCATGGCAGGCAAGGCTGCCTGCACTGCCGCTGCCTCCTGTCCGCGTGCTGCCTGCACTCCAGGCCACCGGGCTGACCTGTGGCGGCACAGCCAGCACCCGCCTGGCATGCGGTCCCCAGTGATGGGGGAGGCGGGATACCATGCCAGGGCATGCTGGCCCGCATAGGCAAGATGCCGGTGCAGCCACCACTGCCCCTCTGCCCGCCTGCTGTCCCCGATGCCCGCCTGTGTGGTCGGGCTCTTGCGCAACCCCGCTCTTTCCGTGAACATTGCTGGGGCCAGAGGCCCCCTCCCTGCCCGGCTGTGCGGCCACGCTGGCGCAGGACTCTTCCCCTTTCTGCCTGGCCTCGTGCTGCTGGCAGCACCGGCAGGGCTGTCCAGAGCCTGGCTGTGGCCGTGCCAGGGCGCTGCGGCGGGGCTGCCCCCCGGC
>NW_010972611.1:305034-310937 GCF_000737465.1 Haliaeetus leucocephalus | reverse complement strand
CCCGAGCTGCTAATTGCTGTTTAGCTGGGGACGCAGAGGGTGTAATTACGGGGGGGGGATTGCGCGAACCTGCAGCCGGCCCCAGGGGCCTGGTGGGGGGGGCAAGAGGGGGGGCTGTGGTACACGTGTGCCCCTGCCCGGGGAGCGGAGGGGACCAGGCAGTGCTGTCCGGCCACGGCCATCCCCAAGCCCCCTCCCCCGGTCACGGCATCCCACAGCCACCGTGGGACCTCTGGGACCCGCTTCGGGGGCAGAGCGGGACGTGCATCTGCAGGGTTGGGGGGCGGCTCCGGGGCTGGCCAGGCAGGCCACGGCACGCCATGCTGAGCCCAGCCCTGCGGTGGCAGCCCCGCTCCCGCCGAGCGCAGGCGCCCTCCCAGCTCAGCCAGGCTGGCCGCGGCCAGTGGCGAGCACCCAGCACTCAGCGCCCTGCCTTGGGGCGGCGGGAGGGCGAGGGCCCATCTGACGCCTCGGCGCGGGGGGCTGGGGCAGGCGGCGGGGAGGCAATACCAATGGCGGGGAGGGGATGCCCGCGGCATGAGGCACCCGTCCTGCTGGCGCTGGGATTTTCCTCCCGCGGGAGGGGGCTGGGGGATGCCCCCTGCCCGGTTCCGCGTTGGCACCCCGCGGCACGGCACCAGCCGTGAAGGGTTAATGCCGTGTGTGTTCTGGGAAGTGGGGCTGGGAGGTGCGTGACCCGGGGTGTGGGCGTCGACTCCTTTTGAGGTGGGATCCTGCGCTCAAGTGCAGCGGGGAGCGGGGCCAAGTTCACACAGCACCCTGCCTTCCCCTCCCTGACGCTCGCAGGCCGCCGACCCGGCCACGGCAGTGCCGAGCCACGCCGGGACACGCGTCAGGTGAGCTGCGCGCCCACCGAGCCACCGCCAGCCGTCGTGGTGGAGAAGGTGCCGGAGCGGTGGGAACTCGGCGTGGTACCGCTGGGCATGGGGAGGGCCGGGCACAGCTGCTCTGGCACCAGTCGGGAGGCTGCCGGGATGCTGGCGTTGCCCGAGCCCTGCACCGCCCTCACTGCCGGTGGGATGGGATGGGACGGGACGGGACGGGACGGGACGGGAGGTCCCGGTCACCATGGCCGGCAGAGCAGGGCCCGTACCTTGCGGCGGTGATGCCAGGCAGCCGGACGCACCTCTGCCTGGCCCGGGCTGCAGGGAAGGTTTTGGCAGCAGGAGGGGGCCATGGTGCCAGCACGATGCCGGCGGGCAGAGGGCCAGTGTGGGGGCTCGGCTGGGCCGACGGCTGCTTGTCCCTGCTGCAGGTGCCAGGGTTGGTGCCGGAGACACCTCTGGTCCCGCAGCTGCCTGCTCCACCGTCGCAGGGCTGCCCGTGCCCAGCCTCCAGCCCGGCTGTTGTGCTGGGCTGGCACAGGGCCCCAGGAGCTGCACCAGGCAGCGCCGGCTGTGTGCGGAGGCAGACCTAGGCCACAGTGCTTGGACCCCCTTCCTCAGTGCTGATGGCTGCTGTGCCTTGGCCATGGCACACGACCATGCCCGTGAGGCACTTGAGGTGCCTGGGGACCGGGAGCTCTCCATGTGGCACTGCGGGCGTGAGGAGCCAGACAGCAGCAAGGGGCCAGGGTGGTGCCATGGGGCTCGCTCCCTGGTGCTGTGGGGCGGGGGGGTCTGTTTATCCTCTTCTCTCTTCAAACCATTTCCTTTTGTCTCTGCTCGCTGTTTTCTTCTTTCAAAGAGCAAGACCGCTTCCCCCTGCCACCTCCCCTCCAGCACCAGGACCCCCAGCACACCTCTGGCACATGCCCACTTCAGGGCCACCAGTCCAGCCAGACCCTGGCCCACCACCTTCCCCGTTGGGCAGGCAGAGGGGCTGCACAGCCCCCCGTCCTGCAGCCATGCCAACCCCCGCAACATGGTGGCCAGTGCCTGGGCCACCACAGCTCCCCACCAGCTTCAGGCAGGGCAGTGTGGTGGGGGGGGGGGATGCATGGCCCGGACACCTGGGTCCCCTTCCCGGTTCCCAAAGGGCGAGGGGCCCCTGCGGGGTGAGAGGCCGGGGGCTGAGTCGATGGCTGGCGCCGCACTCCCCTTCCTGGGTGACTCATTCTCCCCGGTGCGGCTGTGAAGTCCCTCGACAGCATTTGTGACTCTTGTGACCGAAAGCAGCGGCGCTCAGCAGCAGCCTGGGGTGGGGGCCACGCTCCCTGGGACCCCTGCCCACCTTCCCCATGGGGGAGCAGGTGGGGGGACCCTCCCAGGCACCCTCTCCTACCCCACATCTCCCACCATCCCCAAGCTGGGGCTGGTGCCCGGCACAGGCTGGCATCGTGCCTGTGTGCGGGGTGCCATCCCAGCTCAGCGGCACGGGATGTAGCCAGTCCCCACGCAGGGTGAGTGCTGCAGGGCTGGACCCCCACCCTGCTGCGTGCGGCTGTGCTGGGGCAGCCAAACCCCCAGGGCAGGGGGTAGGCTGGCAGGTGAATGGGGGCTGGCCACAGTTGTGCCAGGCGGCACGGGCCGGTGGCAGGATGTCAGGGTGACCCAGGCAGGCATTGTTCCTGCTGCCGTGCGCTCCGGCATGGGAGCTGGCTCAGCATGGCGAGCGACCCCCCCTTTCCCCAGCCCCGTGTAGCTGCTGCAGCCGAAAACGGGCCCGGCCGCAGGCATTGACGTAACCGAGAAAGCTCTGGTGCGGTGGGGGCACGGGCATCGCTGCCAGCCTCCTCCCTGGTCTGTGCTCCCCACGCCATCATCTCTGGCGCCGGCCAGCAATTGCCAGGGGGCCGGGGGTGGCTCTGGCACCCTCACACCTCGTTCCCCCCCGTTTCCTTATCGCCGCTGTGATCTCCTCGATGGCAGCACCCGCTCAGCATGTGACTTCGCTCCAGCGGGGAGGATGCGCGGGGGGGTGGGGGTGTTGGGGAAGAAGCCATAACGGGCGGTTTGGTGCGATGGAAAATCCCCCTCCTGCTGCCGCCTCGCCCCCGCCCTACCCCAGTCCTGCGCCCTCGTCCGCAGGCATCCGGCCCCGTGGCCGCTCCTGGGGGTCCTGGCTCCCTCGCTGGGCTGAGCTGGGCCTCCACCGGTGAGTTCTGCGGCACCAGCAGCGCCGAGGCTGCTCCCGCCTGCACCACGACACAGTGAGACCGGTGGCTTTGCTCGTTCCTTGGAGCACCCTGCCACCCGCCAGGGTACGGCTAGGGCCTTGGCTGCTGCACTCGGCCCGGGCACCCCCTGGTGCAGGAGCCCCCAGACAGGCACATGCTGGCGGGTTCTGGCCATGGCCCTGCAGGCAGGGAGAGCCCTCTGAGCGCCCCGTGCCTGGGTGTCTTGTGGAGCCGGGGGCGCTGTGGGGACCGGGGGACAGAGGGGTCCATCCTGCTGCCATTGGGGTTTAGCTGGGGGAGGCAGCAATGGAGGATACAGGTGCTGCCACCCCATCCCGGGACCACTACCTGTGACAGCCCTGGGCATCCGCAGGGCTCCAGGCCACCCTTGGTGGGCACCACATCCCCATCGTCCCCCTCCAGCCACCTGAGCCTTGGCGTGGGGCGCTTGCCTCCCCTAATCCTTCCCCCGCTGCTAATCCTGCCTAATCCCACCGGGGGCTGTCGCTGCCTGTTGGCTCCCGGGGCTCTGATGGCTTAATCACCCCTAATCCGCTCACCCCCGCCCTGGCCAGCAGCAGGGACCCCAGCCTGCAGCAGGATGGGCTCCTGGTGAGGATGGAGAGGGGCAGCCATGGGCGCTTGGCACTGACGCCGTCATCCCAGGCGGTCGGCACTGCCCGGCTCCCAGTTTCAGGGGCGGCTGCCGCCTGCCCTGCCGGTCGGGCCTGCTCGGCAGCGGCTGGGGCGGCTCCACAGCCGGTTGCTCCGGGGCCGTTCCCAGCCGCCTGCCGAGGCAGCCCCAGCTGGCGGCCGCCCAAGCGCAGGGAGCGGCCGGCGCGGGGATGGGCCCCTGCGCCGGGGGCCGCCGGCCGCGCCGCCCCTCCACAGGCAAGAGGGGGCACGTCCCCCGCGCCCGCCAACGGCACAGCGTGGCTTGGCACGGGCCGGCACGGCGTGGTGGGGTTCAGTTTTGATGGGCCTGGCACAGCTGAACGTGGCCTGCTGTGGCTCGGCGATGTCCAGTGCCACATGCCGCCATCTTCCGTGGCTTGGCTCGCTCAGCGTGGCGTGGCACGGTGCTGGCAGCACCGAGAACCTGGACATGGCGGTGCTGTGTGCCTGCCTCTGCCTTCCCCAGGGTGCAGGCTGGGCTGCAGCCACCAGATGGACCTCCCACCCCAATGTCACCCAGGAGCCCTGGTGTCACCCAGCAGCACCAGAGAGATGGGTGGGCATTACCCATGGCTGGGCATGGAGTTGCAGGCCAGGTTGCAGCACCAGAGATGCCACTGCTGCCCGTAGCCTGCCTGTGGGTCAGGAGGGCAGCAGGCTCCTTCTTCCTACAGGCTCCATCGCCCAGCTGCACTGGCTCCATGGGGACGTGTGGGTCCCCAGCGCAACACCATGGGGACCCCGGGTGCCACTGCCAGCAGTGCCGGGTTTACAGCTGAGGCCAAGCCCTGCCAGGCACAGCGTGGGAAAGGCCCGGCTCACGCAGGCAGGGCTTGACTGGGCAAGGAGTGGCCCCAGGCTGGGGCAAAGGGGGAGGGAGGGGGCAGGCCCTCACCAGGAGCGGGGGCAGGAACCGGCGGCGCGGGTGCTGATCCTAATCTGCGGTGGCAGGAAGCGTGGCCCCCGTTCCCAGCCCGGCTGGGCTCCGCGGGGCGGCCCACGGCCCTCGGGGCCCTCTTCCCGGCACTCGCCCGCCCACCCATCCCCGCCGCCGGCGAGGCCCGCGTTCCCAGGACGGGGCTGCCGGGAGCCAGCAGCTGCGCCTGGCCGTGCCGGGGGGCCAGGGGGGTGGGTGGGCTGGTGCAGGAAGCGCCGCGCCTCGGCGCCGTTCAAAGGCACCACGCCGAGATTTCCCCCTTTGCTGTGGTGTCGTGGGGGGCGGCGCGGGCGGCTGGGTGCTGGCGGCGGAGGAAACGCCGGGGGTTGCGGCGGGGGACCTGCCGCCCGCCAACCTCGGCATGGGGTGTAGAGGGATTAGGGCAGCCCCCAGGCCCCCAGCCTACCCCAGTTCGGTGTCCCACCAAAACCCCAGTCCAAGGTGCCACCACCAACAAGCCCTGTGCGATGGAGATTTCCTCGCACCCCGGCTTTGTGGCAGAGCCGATGCTTCGGCCGCGACGATTCCTCTGAGTGCTGTCTTTTGGCTGGTTCCCGTGCCAGTCGGTGAGCATCCTGTCCTTCCCACAGGTGAGGACGATGGCCAGCCCGGAGGACGACCTCATTGGCATCCCCTTCCCCGAGCACAGCAGCGAGCTGCTGAGCTGCTTGAATGAGCAGCGGCAGCTGGGGCTGCTCTGCGATGTCACCATCAAGACGCAGGGGCTGGAGTACCGCACCCACCGTGCCGTCCTGGCCGCCTCCAGCCGCTACTTCAAGAAGCTCTTCGCGGGGCCGGGGCCGGGGCAGGAGGTCTGCGAGCTGGACTTTGTGGGGCCGGAGGCGCTGGGCGCACTGCTGGAGTTTGCCTACACGGCCACGCTCACCATCAGCAGCGCCAACATGGGCGAGGTGCTGCGTGCCGCCCAGCTGCTGGAGATCCCCTGCGTGATCGCCGCCTGCGTGGAGATCCTGCAGGGCAGCGGGATGGAGGTGCCCGGCCCTGATGACGGCGACTGTGAGCGTGCCCGCCGCTACCTGGAGGCTTTCGCCACCCTCCCCGAGGGTGAGGCGCCCACCCCGCTGCCCCCCCGCCCCGCCGCCCGCCGCAGCAAGAAGACCCGCAAGTTCCTGCAAGCCCACAGTGCCCGGCTCAACAACCACGCTGAGGAGCTGCCCACCGAGGCTGAGGGCTGCGGCAGGCCCCCACCAC
>NW_010972611.1:303648-305024 GCF_000737465.1 Haliaeetus leucocephalus | reverse complement strand
CTACGAGAGCTTCGAGCTGCCGGAGGAGGAGGAGCTGCCTCCACACCCCTTCCCCTTCCCCTACCAGCCCCCCTTGTCCCCCGAGGAGGCCGCCTCCGACGAGGACACCATTGACCCCGACCTGATGGCGTACCTGAGCTCACTGCACCACGAGTCGCTGGCACCTGGGCTGGATACGCCCGACAAGCTGGTGCGCAAGCGCCGCTCGCAGATGCCCCAGGAGTGCCCTGTCTGCCACAAGGTCATCCACGGTGCCGGCAAGCTGCCCCGCCACATGCGCACGCACACAGGCGAGAAGCCCTTCGCCTGCCAGGTCTGCGGGGTCCGCTTCACACGGTGAGTGCTGCCAGACGGACCCCTCCCTGCCTGACGGGTACCCGACACCATCCCCATGGCACCTCTCCTGCCGGCCCTGCCAGTGCCTGGCCGCATCCCTGGCCTGGTGCAGTGCAGGTTCGTGGGGTCGTCTGCACCCTGTGAGCGCTCCCGGATGGACCCTCCCTGCCTGCCACCAAGGGTACCTGGCGCCATTCCCTGCCACACCTCCCCTGCCGGCACCTGGCTGCATCCCTGGTGTGATGCAGCACAGGGACCCGTTTCCCACCACCGCCAGTGCCGCAGCGGTCCCCGCATGCCCCAGCCAGGCAGCCAGGAGGTCCCCTGCCCTGCCAGAGCGCCCACACCCCCGCGCCCTGCAGAGCATCCCTGCCACAAATCCCCACCGCGGGCCTGCCGGCATCATCCCCCCACCTGCCGCAGCTGGGTGGCTCCCCCCCGGGGATGCTGGCCGCCCTGTGCCGACGTCTTGTCTGTTTGTTCCCCCCCCCGCCCCCCGCAGGAACGACAAGCTGAAGATCCACATGCGCAAGCACACAGGCGAGCGGCCCTACTCCTGCCAGCGCTGCAGTGCCCGCTTCCTGCACAGCTACGACCTGAAGAACCACATGCACCTGCACACAGGCGCCCGGCCCTACGAGTGCTACCTCTGCCACAAGGCCTTCGCCAAGGACGACCACCTCCAGCGGCACCTCAAGGGCCAGAACTGCCTGGAGGTGCGGACCCGCCGCCGTCGCCGTGACGAGCCGCCCCCGCCACCCGCCGGTCCCCCCGGCCTCGACCTCTCCAACGGGCGGCTGGATGGGCTGCGCCTCTCCATCGCCCGCTACTGGGGTCCGGGACGGCCCGAGGAGGAGGAAGAGGAGCAAGAGGGCGAGGAAGGGCCACAGCCGGACGACGCCGTGCAGGTGGAGACGGCGTAGGGCTGCTGCGATGGCGGGTGCTGTGCCGAGCCGTGCCGTGCCCGCCGGAGTTTCTGTTCCCGTTTTTCCCCGTCACGGTTCGTTCCCAGTTATGCAAAGGGGGAAACTCCCCCCTGG
>NW_010972611.1:298879-303638 GCF_000737465.1 Haliaeetus leucocephalus | reverse complement strand
GCCGGGGGAGCAGGGGACCGGCACTATTTGCCTAAAATAAGAGTTTATCTATATTTAAAAAAGATGATGTAATATATTCCCCCCCCGGCCCCTCCGCTGCTGCCCGCCAGCGCTGCCCGGCCCCCCGCGCGTCTGTCCCTTGCCATGGGGTGCCGGGAGGGGTGATGGGGACGAGGGGCTTGGCTCCTGTCATGGCTTTAAAGTGCCTTATGGTGAACTTGAAATTTTCGGCTACTTGAACCTCTCTGGTGTCAGGAACCAAACGAATAATTGGCAGGCGGCCGCCCCCCGCCCTGCCGGGTCGCCTCTGTCTGTCTGTCTGTCTGTTTGTGTTTGTTTTTTTTTAAACGAAGGCTGCTTGGTAATAAACGGAGAAGCAGGGATCCCCCCCGCGCCCGGCTGTCTGTCCGCCCTGCACCCCCTCCCTGGAGCAACGCTACTCAGGCCTGGGGGAGCGAGTGGGTCTGGGGGCACTGTGGGGATGCAGATGGGGACACTGTGGGGCTGGGGGCACCATAGGGATGGGGATGGGGGCACCACGGGGCTGGGGACGGGGACATCAAGGGGCTCTGGGCACCATGGGGATGGGGATGGGGATGGGTGGGGGCACAATGGAGCTGGGGGCACCATGGGGATGGAGCCAGAGGCAGCACAGGGCTAGGGGCACCACGAGGTCGGGACCATCGTGGGGGGCTGGATGCCAGCTCCAGGCACAGGGATGCTGCTTCCTTGAAGACCAGGTGCTTTATTCACCAGCCCCTCCCCACCCACCCCAGCAGCTCCTGGCTTCCACCACGCTGCTCAGGCTCCAGCCATGACCCCAGAGCCTGGCCCCGCATCCTCGCTGCCACATGGCACCGTCCTGCCATCACCGGGCCCTGCCCTGGCTGCTGGGCGGCCGCAGGGCCATCACCTCCTCCAGCTCGCTGCCACTGCTCTCAGGCTGCTCCTGGTAGCTGAAGTCCAGGCTGGGGTGGGGAGAGCAGTGTTGGTGACCAGCACCCCCAGTGCCAGGGCATGTCAGGGACATCGCCACCCCCATCACCAGCCCTCACCTGGAAAGCGAGCTGTCCTCGCCATCCACCCCACTGCTGCCCCCGTCGCTCTCCCCGCTCGCCTCCTCCTTCAGCTGGGCTCGCAGCCGGGCTGTCAGTTCAGGGGGCAGCCGCCGGCTGCCCCCCCAGCCCCCCACCACTTTGCGGATGTGCTGCTGCAGCAGCCGCCCTTGCTCCTGTCCCCGCAGCGCCCGCACAGCTCCCAGCCACAGCCCCACTGTGTCCTCGTCACTGGAGTCCCTGCAGAGATGGGGCAGGGGGGGTGAGCTGCAGACCCTCCCACCCACTGCAGCCCCACCAGACTCCAGTGGGCTCCCTGCACCCCTCTGCTCACATCTCCTCGTCCCCAGTGTCCCGGTAGCTCAGGGGGCCCATGCAGATGGAACAGATGTTGTTCAGGGTTTGGTAGCACTCAGTGCAATACAACCCTAGGGAAAACAGAGCCATGAGAGGGGCGGGAAATTCTGAGGGCAGTGTCCCCTGTCTGGGGGAGCTCCTACCTTTGCAGCTGGGTGTGATGCATGCGATGAAATCCGGCTGCTCTGCCATCCCACAGGCCAGGCAGCGTTTCTGCTGGATGCCCAAGAGCCGAACCAGCCGGGCAAAGGTAGGCAGCCTGCCGGCAGGGAGTTGATGCTCCATGGGGCAACGCCATCCCCGGGGGTCCGCAGCAAGGGCTTTGCCATTGCTGCAGACCCCCAGGGATGGCGTTGCCCTTTTGCAATGCCCAGCAAGGTGCTTATGGGGTTGGGATGGCTCCAACTCCATGCATGCATTCCCCAGGGGAGCTTACCTGGAGGTAAGGAATAGGAGCAGGTTGCCTTGCCCGGCGTCGGCCGTACGCTGCATGACAGCTTGGCGCAGGGCACGTGCCAGCCCTGCCCGCCGTGCCAGGATGGTGCTGTGGAGGAAGGTTGTGCGCTCCTGGCATGGCAGGGGTGGGGTGAGGGCAAGTGGCTGCCAAGGGGGCATGGGGAGGTGGGGGGGGCTTCTCACCTGCTCACGGCATGGGTAGTAGGCGGCACACACTGCCCGGCGCAGGCGTGCCACATAGCTGCCGAAGACAGCGATGAAGAGGCAGATGCCATACAGGAGTCCTGGTGGGAAGAGGATGAGTCACGCAGGGGTGACCTCCCCTGCACCCTCCCCCCGCTACCTGGCACGCTGAGGGTGCAGCAGCCCCAGTCACCCATGCTGAGGTAGGTGCTGTAGTCGGGCTCCACGGGTTGGAGGATGCAGCGCTGGGAGAGCACCGAGATGTTGCCCTGCTGCAGCATGCCGAAGGCAGAGACCAAGTCCCGGAAGATGTCACTGGTGTAGCCCGTCCCGTTGACACTGACACCCAGCACCGCCGGCGCTGCGGGGTGCACAGCTCAGTCCCGGGGAACGGGGCAGCTGCTGCCGCAAAGCCCTGGCCCCCAGCCAGCAAAGCACTCAAGGGTGCTGCTCCGGCATGGTGGGTGCTGCTCACCCCTGGCAACGATCTCCCCCCGCAGCTGGTGCTGGACCAGGTCAAGCAGCCAGAAGAGGCTGTAGTCGGCCAGGACGATGCTGAGCCCCAGCAGCACGTGGCGCAGGACCCCCACCAGCTGCAGCCCGTATTGTCGCCGTTCCTGCCGTGACAGCCACAGCCCGGCTGGGCGGGCATGGAGCGCCATGAGGCCATGCGGTGCTGGGACCCCCTGGCTCCTTGCTGCAGGGCTCACCTGGGGGATGCTCCCCCGGGTGTGGGGCTGACCTGGGGCAATGTAGCGGCCGCTCTCCCAGGCAGTCAGGGGCAGCACGGTGGGTTTGCCCTGCTCTGCCCGCCACAGATCCAGCTCCACGAAGCGCCGTGTGATGTAAACGTTGTCAAACGTGTCATCCCGCAGGTATCGGTGACGGTACCGCAGCGCCCTGGGGACACAAGGGGGATGCTAGGCACTGGCACACTGGGTTACCGTCCCCACGGGGGGGCTGGAGCGGGACCCCAGCCCACTCACTGGAGGTACATGTAGAGAATGGCGCAGAAGGAGACGTGCATGAAGAGCCCCAGGACCTGGCGGATGGGCTCCAGGCGCAGGCGCACGCCCTCCATGATGTCCAGGGCCACCTCCCCCAGGCTCTTGCTGGCGTTGAGGCTGATGTCAAAGCGGTGCACAGCCGAGATGTTGAACTCGAACTCCCGGTGGACGCGGTCCAGAGCGTCCCTGAGGGCTGCAGGGGTGACAAGGGGCCACGCGGTGCTGGGGGTTGGGGCAAGAGCCAGGACAGGGCAGAGGCAGGGCAGAGAGGGACCCTCAACCCCGCCATGGCACTGGGATACTCACGGTCTCCGATTTTCCTCTTGAGGAAGGACTGGATGTACTGCGGGATGATGCAGAAGAGGAGGGCAACTGCGGAGAGGAGGGGTCTCTGCCAGGGTGAGGGCCCTGTGGTGGGTATGGGTCCACCCTGCCACCTCCCACCCCTGCTGCAGAGGGACAGGGACCCACTCACCATTGGCCAGACCACAGAGGGGCCTGAAAATGATGATGATGTAGCAGAGGAAGAAGAGGAAGGGGATGGCGCGCTCGCACCTGTCCTTGGCCTCGTCGAAGAGGCGCAAGCAGCGGCGGTACGGCGTGCCCAACTCGTGGTTGCACACTCTGCCCATGTTCGCCAGCCACAGCCAGACATTGTGCAGGGCTCGGGCTGTGGGCAGGGAGCAAGCGTTGAGGGACAGGCAGCAGGCAACGGGGACAGGGACAGACTGAAAGCAGGATGGGGGGGTGCTGGAGATGGGGAGACCCTCGGGGACCTCCGCTTACCGACATGGCTGACAGAGTCCATGATGGAGCGGAAGAACTTGCGGACATGGTCGCCCACCACCTTGGCTTTCTGGGCAATGTCCTTGATTTTGGACAACACATCTGCAGAGAGGGGCGACCCCTGACCATACCCCGAAGGGCGAGGGCAGCCCAGGGCCGGCTAGTGCTGCTGGGGCTCCCCCCGGGAAGGGACCCTCCCATCCCACCGCATCCCCTTGGCCCCTCCTCTCACTCAGCAGCGGCTCCTGGGCGCGTTGCAGCCGCTCGGCTGTCTGGTTGAGGGCGAGCTCAGCCCCACACGACAGCGACTCGGCGGCCCGGGAGAAGTTGTGCAGGATGTTGGTGCAGGGGCCCTGCATGGCCATGCCCAGTGCCAGCAGCAGCATCAGCATCTTCCCCTCCCCTGCAAGGACAGGGGGGTCCTGGGGCTCAGCTGGGACCCGGCACCCCCCTGGCACTCCCCTGGCTCCCAGCGGCGGTACCAACAGCTGCTTACTGGTGAAGATGTGGGGCAGCGATAGCAGCACAGTGACCCGCACCTTGACAGAGAAGGCCATGCCCAGCCCCAGCCCTGCGCCCAGGCTGGTGGTGGTGACCAGGCAGTACCAAACATTGTGGCCCTGCGCCAGCAGCACCAGAGCTCCATACAGGCTGGCCAGGGCCATGCCCAGCACGAAGCCACTGGCACTGCGGGCTAATTCCCGCGCCTTGCTGGCCTCCTCTGGCTGGCGCATCTGCCGGGGCCACCTGCCCCCAGACCACTGTGACGGGCTCTTCCCCCAGCCCCTCAGTCCCTGCAGGGCTCTGCCCAGCCACAAGACCAGCCCCATGCTGGGCTGGCTGTCCCAGGCTCCTGGTGCTCTCCCAGGCTCTGGGCACAGGGATACGGCAGGGGGGAAGGGCAGCTCACAAAGG
>NW_010972611.1:295087-298622 GCF_000737465.1 Haliaeetus leucocephalus | reverse complement strand
GGGCGGTGGGAGCAGGGCCGAGCCTGTGTGTCCCCCATCGGCAGCGGAGTGGGCAGACGCTGAACGCCGAGGTGCAGAACATCTCACGCGCCTTTGTGGGGCTGAACGAGGAGGTGGCCAGCGAGGAGGGGTATGACCTGCGGCAGCGCCAGCACTCAGACCCCCAGCTGGCCCCCAGCACCCAGCAGCTGTACGAGATGAAGACCAAACTACGCTGCACCTGTGAGTGGGGTGGGCAGGAGGCTGGCAGCATGCGGTGCAGGCAGTGGCTGGCCAGGGGATGGGGCTACCGCAGCCCCCCGTTGCTGGCCTCACAGGGCACCCTGGATGGTGTTCTGGGCCAGCGGGTCTGGGGGTGCGTGGGCAGCTGAGGGCTCCTGCCTCCCCAGATGTGATCGAGTTGGGCATGCAGCGCTGCCGGGACTGGTTCAGCACCAAGCATGATGCTTGCATGGCACGAGTGGTTGTGCCCCTCATCAGCCACCTCCTCTGCCTACCCATGAAATTCAAGCTCCTCTGCCACATCGTCAAGAGTGGGTGATGTGTGGGACGCTTGCCCTGTCCTCCCTCGGTGAGGTGGCTCTGGCTCTGTCCCCTGCAGCCCCCTGGGATGGCAGCTGCAGCCTGTGCCAGGGCGATGGCCAGGGGCCCCGGCTCTGCCAGCACCATCCCCACTCTGTCCTCACAGTCATGCACAGCTGGTGCTGGGACAAGATCCCGGTGGAGGGCAACTTTGGGCAGATGTACGACCTGGTGAACAACTCCGTCAGCAACCTCAGCCAGGAATTCAGTGCCAGCGTCGTCTTCCAGGTGGGTGTCTGTCCCCTCTGCCCAGGGCCAGGGCAGGGGCCGGATCCCGCCTAGCCCCACGGTCCCTCTGCTGCAGGAGGAACACCATGAGATGCTGCTGGGTGCCAACGTGTCAGCGGAGCAGCTGATGGAGGAGGTGACCTTGCACCTGCAGCAGCATGGTGCCCACCTGGGCCAGGCCATCTCCTTCTTCCGCCTGCTGCTCTCCTGCACCTTCCTCCTCGTCTTCATCTCGTGAGCCCTGGGATGGGGGGGGCGGGGGGGGCACACCCCTGTGACAACTGCAGGGCATGGAGGGGTGGGGGGCCTCCTTTGGCAGCAGGTCTGGAGGGGCATAAAGACAAGGGAGGGGCCTGGGGGGCTGCAGCTGGTCCCTCTCCCCTGCCTGGACCCCCCCTCTTGCCAGGGCTTTCTCCTACACCAAGCAATACTGCCGGGATATCTGCTTCGACAACCTCTACGTCACCACCTACTTCCGCCAAATTGATGCCCGCCGCAGAAAGCAGGTGAGGGGGGAGAAGGGGTGGCAGGCAGCCCCCCACCCCCAGTGGGGGGTCCCAGGGAGCTGCACTGAGCCACCTCGCTCCCCCTCCTCCAGCACAAGCGGACGCTGCTGCCCCTGCGCCGGGCAGAGGTCTCAGCCGTCATCTTCCCATGCCGCTTGGCCGTGCAGCCACCTGAGCTGCAGAGCATGGTGAGGGGCTGGTGGGGCGGGCTGGGGGGCTGAGGGGCCAGGGCTGGGGGCCAGGCTGTGGCAGACCCTGCTCCCCGCAGGTGCTGGAGCTGCTGGAGTGCATCCCGCCCGTGCTCCTCCTCCTCCTCGCCTGCGGTCTGGACCACACACTCTTCACCATGCTCAGCATCATCCAGCAGCACTCCTTCGTGCAGTACTCCTTCCACAGTGAGCCCACGGCCCCACAGCCCCACTGCACCCCACAGCAATGCAAGGGTCATCCCCCCTTCCACCCTCCTACCCAGCCCCACAACCATCGCCCCCAACATGCTCCTGTCCCACAGGCAGCCACCACTTGGCCGTGCATGTGACGGGCACATCCCTGATGGCTCGGCTCCTGCGGAGCACCATCGGGGCCCTCAATACCTCCTCCGACACCCAGCTGGAGACGTCCAACCTCGGTGAGCCCCCTCAGGGGATGGGCCCCCCCAGCTCCATGGCCCGGCCACCCCTGCCTGCGAGAGGGACTGGGGGGGCTTTCCTCAGGGGGGCTTAGTGCTGCCACTTTGTCCCCAGCCTGCCTGCCGCAGCCCCAGGGCATGACGAGGCAGCAGTACGTGGGCAGCTGCCTGCCCCTGGCTGTGCTGGTGCTGCTCTGCCTGGCCCAGGTCTACACGTACCGCCTGCGCCGCGCCATCGCTGCCTTCTACTTCCCCAAGGTGAGCGGCAGCCCCAGCACCAGCCGAGGGCCTGGCACAGCCCGACTCGGCCCGGGGGGGCAGTTTTTGGGGTGGGCTGGTGCCCCTGGCTGCCCCTTCATGGTCTTTGCTGGGGCAGCGGGAGAAGAGCCGCGTGCTCTACTTCTACAACAAGCTGCTGCAGCAGCGGCAGAGCTTCGTCCACCGGCAGCGGAAGCGCATCGCCCAGCGGGCACGGCAGCACCCAGGACTGGTGAGCAGGGATGGGGACGTGGAGCTGGGACCGCACCAGGGTGCCAGGGCAGGGGCGCTTCACTGTCCCCTGATCCCAGGTCTGTTCCCCTGTGGGGCGGCCGCTTGGCCCGAGCCCCACATGGTCCTGGCCCCACTGCAGGGGACATCGCTGCTGGAGTGGTGCTGCTGGCGCTGGCCACGACTGCGCCGCTGGATGCGCCAGAGCTGTACAGTGTGTGGGGTGCCTGTGACCCCCCAGGACCAGGTCTGCCCCGTGCCTGCCTGTGGTGCCCAGTACTGCAGGCTGTGCTGGAGGGAGGTGGGCAGCGTGTGCCTCGCCTGCACCCCTGGGGACCCCAGCCTCACCCAGGACAGCAGTGACGAGGATGCAGGGTACGCAGCCTGAGGGCGCCTGGCAATAAAGGCTGTCACTCCCCCTTGCACGGCGTGAAGTGGGGTCTGTGGGGTGCGTCTGTGGGGGTGGGGGTCTCTGGTGTGGGGAGTGGTGAAAGGGGGTGTAAGGGTGACGAAGGTGGGGGGTCTTCTTTGTCTGGGGTGGGGAACGCAGGGGTCTCGGATGTATGGGTTGGGGAAGGTGGGGATCTCGAGCATATGGGGCAATGGAGGTGGGGGTCTCCACCGAATGAAGTGGTGAAGGGGAGGTCTCCGGTGGACCCCGGGGCGATGAAGGCAGGGGTCTCCGATGCATGAGGTGGTGAAGGCAGGGGAGTCCGGTGTATGGGATGGTCGAGGCCAGTGTCTCTGCTGTACAGGGTGGGGAAGGGGGGGGTCTCCAGTGTACAGGGTGATGAAGGCAGGGGTCTCTAGTGCATGGGATGGCGAAGGAAGGGCTGCCTGGTGTATGGGGTAACGAGGGCAGGGGTCTCCGCTGTATGGGATAAGGAAGGCAGTGCTCTGCGGGGCATGGGATGGTGAAGGTGGGGGGTCTCCGCTGTATTGGCTGATGAAGGAGGGGATCTCCGGAGCACGGGACGGAGCAGGCAGGGGTCCCACTCCACAGCAGCAGCGCAGGGGGTCTCCGTCGCAGCGCACCGGGTCAGTGGCAGCCGGCTCCCGGCGCACACGGAGCCGCCTCCGAGGCGCGGCCACCCGGGTCCGT
>NW_010972611.1:287593-294954 GCF_000737465.1 Haliaeetus leucocephalus | reverse complement strand
CGATGGGGGTGCAGGCTCTGCGGCTGCTCCTCCTTCTCCTCCTCCTCGCCGCGGGGCTGCTCCTCGCCGCCAGCACCGGGGCCAACGGGAGCGGCGCAGGTAAGCGGGACCGGGGAGTCCCGGCGGGCCGTGTCCCCCCCCGCCCCGGCCTGCGGGGGTCCGTTCCTCGCTTCCTCCAGGGCATCGCGCGGGGACCCCCGGGGACCGGCAGCAGCTGGGGGTGGCCGTGCGGGGGTCGCAGCCCCGCGGGATGCTCGGTGCCTCCTCCGCCTCGGGGACGGCGGTTTGGTCCCGCCGCGGAGCCGGCTGCACCGTGGGGACCGGCGCTCCCCGGCCTGGTGGGGCCGTGAGGGGCGGGGTCCGGGGGAGACCCCTGCCCCTCCAGCCTCCCCCGGGGTCCAGGAGGGCGGGGGTCCCCCGGGGAGCCGGGAGGAAGGGGGGGCTGCGGGAGGACACTGAGGCTGCTGGGCCGGACCTCCCAGCCCTCCCCCGGTCCCCGAGCTGGTTGTACCGGGCAGCTGGGCTGGGGCTGACGCAAGGCCTGGCAGGGGACCCCGGGAAGCCCATCCCGAGGCAGGGGCGTTCGCTCCCCATCCCCCTGCCACCTCCCACCGTGGGGTCCCCTCCAGGCGTACCCCAGGCTCCGCTGGGAGCCAGCATCCTGCGTGGTGTGGCTGGGGGATGCTCAGGGTTTTGCCTGGGGACAGCCTGGGAGCTGCTGGGGTGAGCGTGGGAGCCCCCTGTTCCGGCTCCCCACCCCAAACCCCTGCCCTGACCCTGGGGGGCCGTGCTCTGATGGGCAACTGTGGGGACCAGGCTGTGACAGGGGCCGGGGCTGTGATGGGTAACAAAGCTGTGACGGAGCAGCTCTGGGCCCTGTGCAGGTGACAGCTCGTGGCAGCGCCATGCAGAATTGGGACACTCCTGGCATGTGACCCCCTGGGTCCTGAGGGACAGCCAGAAGCTCAGCCTGGCAGAGGCAACCCAGGTGAGCCCCCACCCACATCCCTGGGGAGCCTGCGCCACGTAGAGGCTTGTGACAGTGGGGTGGGAGCTGCCTGCACCCCACCACCTCCTCCTGCCCCCTTCCCGGTGAAGGATACCCGGCATCCAGGTCCCCTGGTCCCATGTCCCTGGGGATCGGAGCACCCGGAGCCTCTGGGCGCCCCAGGGGCAGTGGGGAGGGGGCCCCCAGCAAATCCTCCTTCCCTTCCAGACCTGATGCCGGGAGGGACCTTGCTGGGTCGGGGTACCCACCCTGCGCCCGGCACTCCTCCCGGCTGGGGCGGAAGGGCCCAGCCCGCCCCACGGCCGTTGGGAGTCTCTCTGGCGTTTCCGCCACCCTGCACCGGGCAGGAAGCGCGGGGGGCGGCGGGAGCAGGGGCCCGGCTCTGTCTGACCCCCCCCTTCCCCAGCACAATGAGCCCGGGAGGGAGGGACCCTTCCTGCGGGGTGTGAGGGTGGGGGCCGGGGTGGGCAGGGGATCCCTTCCGCCCCCTCCCTCCGGGCACGTGCCAGGGCCAGGCAGGTCCCCC
The DNA here is from genome assembly GCF_000737465.1 of Haliaeetus leucocephalus. Classification (NCBI taxonomy): domain Eukaryota; kingdom Metazoa; phylum Chordata; class Aves; order Accipitriformes; family Accipitridae; genus Haliaeetus; species Haliaeetus leucocephalus. Next base: position 293,419 of record NW_010972611.1, on the reverse strand, counting down.
GGCCTCCTGCCGACACCCTGCTGGGGGTCACGGTGTTTCAGAGGGTGTGGGGGGGGGGTGGGAGGGGCCCCGCAGCTTGGCGCAGGGTCGGGTCCCCTGGGGCAGGGGGGGTCCTGTAACTGCTGCCTGTGGTAGGGGGGGTTCCCCGCCCGGCTGCGGGTCCTGCTGGAGCTGGAGGGGACACAGCTGGTGCTGGAGCTGGAGAAAAACTGGTGAGTTGGTGGCTGGCTGGCGCAGAGCAAGGGTGGGAATGGGATGGGGGTCCCCGGGAGTCCTGTATCCATGAATGGTGCATGCAGGGTGGGGGTCCCATGGGCTCTGTCTCTGTCCATGGTGCACAAGGGGTGGGGGTCTGAGGGACCCTCTCTCCATCTGTGGCACACATGGAGCGGTGGTCCCTTGTTCCTCATCTCCGTCCATGGTACACCTGGGGTGGGGGTCCCAGGGACCTTGTCTCCATCCAAGGTGTGCCTGCAGTAGGGTGGGAGGTACCAGGGTCCCCATTTTCATCAGTGGTATGCTCAGAGTGGGGTGAGCTGGGGGTCCCTGCTGCGGCGGTGATGCATGCCTCTTGCAGGGAGCTGGTGCTGGGTGCTGGGGCGCTGCTCTACTACCTGCCCAATGGCACGCGGGTGACGCAGGAGACCAGCGAGCAGGTAGGGCCTGGGTGCATCGTGTCTCTGAGGGCCATCTCTAAGCCCCAGAGGGACCCCAGTATGGGGCTGGCTCTGGACTCCCCTCTCTCTGCTGCAGGAGCACTGCTGCTACCGGGGGATGGTGCGGGGCTTCCCTGGCTCCTGGGCCAGCCTCTGCGCCTGCACCGGACTCAGGTGAGCCCCTGGTCCCAGCGGTCCCCGAGCCTGGCTCCCACTGTGCCACTGATGCCTCCTCTCCCCTTCCTCAGTGGCCATCTCTGGCTGTCGGAGACCAGGAGCTACGGGATAGAGCCGGATGCTGGCAGCCCCCCAGGGCAGCATGTCGTGTACCGGCCACGGGAGGTCCGGCTGGTGCCACGGGCCTGCGGGCAGGGCCCCCTGGCCCAGCCCCGAGCAGAGGAGAGGGAGCCCCCGGGTCCACAGAGGGTGGGTCACCCACAGGTCTTGCCCTGCCAGAAGGTCCCCTTGCCCATGCCCTGACCCCGTCTCTTCCTCAGGGCAAGCGGGCGGTGGCAGAGCAGTGGTTCGTGGAGCTGGTGATGGTGGTGGACCACACTGCGGTGAGTGCTGGGCAGACGGCCCTGGCACAGGGGCTGCCCTGCTCCCCCGCTGGCCTCCCTGACACCCCTCTCTGCACCCCCAGTTCCAGAATTACCCCAACCTGCAACGTGTCCGCACCCGGACCCTGGAAATCGCCAACCAGGTGGATGCGGTGAGTCACCGCCGCGACCCGCCGGGCACCATCCGTCCTAGCACAGTGCTCGGCTCAGCTGTGCCCTTGCTGCTGTGGTTCTGGGGGTCTCTGACCACCCCCCATACCCCATAGTTCTTCCAGCCACTGGGATTGCGGGTGGCCTTGCTGGCAGTGGAGGTCTGGAGCGAGGGCGACAGGTTCACGGTGGGCAGCAGTGCCCGGGCTGCACTGGAGCGGTTCCTGCGCTGGCGCCAGGAGGAGCTGCTGCCCCGGCTGCCCCATGACAACGCCCAGCTCCTCACGTGAGTGGGGGACTGGATGGGGCTGGAGGCTGAGGCGCACAGGCAGCCCTCCTGACCCCTGTACTCTCTCCTCAGGGGTGCCCACTTTGATGATGTCTCAGTGGGGATGTCGGCTCAAGCCTCCATGTGTTCCCCTGCGCGCTCTGGAGGGGTCAGCATGGTCAGTACGCCCTGTCCCTCGCCATCCCCCTGCCGCTGGCCCCCCCCTGACCTGCCCTGTCCGGCAGGATCACTCGGTCAGCGTCCTCGTCGTTGCCTCCACGGTGGCCCATCAGCTGGGGCACAACCTGGGCATGCGCCATGATGGCGCTGGGCGTTTCTGCGACTGCAGCGACCTCCGGCAGGACCGCGGCTGCATCATGGCATCGCCCACGGGGTGAGGGCTGCAGGCAGGGCCGCAGGGGGCCAGGGCTGAGCCCCCTCCCCACCTCACCAGCCCCCCTCTGGCTCTGCAGGCTGACGCCTGGCTTGAGCTTCAGCAACTGCAGCCAGCAGGACCTGGAGCGCAGCCTGCGGCAGGGACGCGGCTGGTGCCTCTCCAACGTCCCTGAGCCCCAGCGCCTGGCTGGGAGTCCCTACTGCGGGAACCGCTTCCTGGAGCCAGGCGAGGGCTGTGACTGTGGCCTCAGCATGGTATGGGAGGCTCTGGGTGGGCTGGGGTCCCCCCTGTCTCCCCCTGCTTCTCCTGAGCCTGGGGCTGCCCATGCCATGGCTCTGCCCAGGGACACTGTGTCCTGGCCCTGCCGTGGGGCTGGCAGGGGGGATGCCGGTGCCACCCGCTCACTGCAGCCCCTCTGCCAGCAGGAGTGCACTGATCCCTGCTGCAACAGCAGCACCTGCCAGCTGATGCCCGGGGCCAAGTGTGCCACAGGGGACGCCTGCTGCCAGGACTGCCAGGTGCGTAGAGACCGGCAGCTGGCAGGGCTGGCACTCCAGCCACTCCCTAGGGTGGGTTTCTTGAGGGTCCCTGCTCATCTGACTGTGCGCCCTCACAGCTGCGCCGTGCTGGACACCTGTGCCGGGCGCCCCTGGGCGAGTGCGACCTGCCTGAGTTCTGTGACGGGGTCTCGCCACGCTGCCCACCCGACACTTTCCTGCAGGACGGGCAGCCCTGTGCCAGCGGGCAGGCGGTCTGCTACAGTGGCACCTGTGCCACCTATGAGGGGCAGTGCCAGCAGCTGCTGGGGCCAGGTACGGCGGGGCCAGGGCGGGGGCGAGGGGCTGGGTGGGGGTGCTGAGGCTTGCTGCTCCCCTGCTGCAGGCGCCGGCCCTGTCTCCAGCTCCTGCATGGCCTCCCTGAACGTGAAAGCGGATGAACGCGGGCACTGCGGGCAGCTCCCCAATGGCTCCTACATCGCCTGCACCCAGCGGTGAGCGCTGTCCCCCCTTCACCATCTGCCCCTCGCCATCCTGCCCTGCCCCTGATCCCTCTGTCTCTGCAGGGATGCTGGCTGCGGGATGCTGCAGTGCCAGCGTGGCAGCACCCCCGGGGACAGACCAGAAGGGTCCTGCCAGGGGACCCTCCTGCCTGGGGATGAGGATGTGAGCGATGCGGCTATGGTACTGCCCGGCACCGCCTGTGGTCCTGGGAAGGTGAGCGCCAGGGTGGTGGGAAGGGGGCCAGGGGGCTCACCCGGTGCTGATGCCCTGTCCCCTGGGCAGGTGTGCCTCCAGCGCCAGTGCCAGGACGTCTCCGTGCTGGGTGACCAGCAGTGCCAGAGCAAGTGCCACGGGCATGGCGTGAGTGCGGGGCTGGGGGGTGGGTGCTGGAGGTGGGGACCTTGCCGGAGGCTGAGGCTTGGTGTCACCCACTCAGGTGTGCAACAACCACGGGCACTGCCACTGCGAGCAGGGCTGGGCCCCCCCGACCTGCGAGAGCCCCGGTGCGGGGGGCAGCCAGGACAGTGGCCCTGCCGCCCTGGAGCGAGGTGAGGGCACAGGCAGGCGGCGTCTGCCTGGAGAATGGGGCTTTGTGTGGCCGGCACGGCCTGAGCCAGCATGGGGTGCAGCGGGGGGGGCTGACGTGCCGCTCTCCACAGGGGGGAGCACCCTGCCCACCACCCTGCTGCTGATCACGCTGCTGGGGCTGGCCCTGGCACTGGGGCTCTGCTGCACCCGCCGCACTGGGCTGCACAAGCGCCTCTGCCAGCTCAGCAAGGGGACCTCCTGCCAGTACAGGTAAACGCACCGGCAGGGACAGGTGGCACGCATGCCTCTGTGCATGTGTGTGCTGCAGCAGGTACTGGAGCTGCAGGCCTGCATGTGGGCATGCACATGTGTGTGGCGGGTAAGCGGAGTGTAAGCATGTGCATTTGCATGTGTGTATGTGTCCTGTGGTGGCTGACCAAGCGGTGTGCATGCCTGCATCCCCATGCAGGTGACAGTCTGTGTGCGTGCGTGCCCGCGTGCATCCCTGCCCCCCTCCCCCGGCGCAGGTAGCAGATCCTGTCATGCATCATTGCCCCATGTCACCGCGGTTCCTCCCCCCTACTGCCCTCCCCCCCAGCCCTGGGCTGAGCCCCCCACTCTTCTCCCCACAGCGCTGAGACCCAGGCCCGATTCCTGGGTCCAGAAGCCCCAGACGGCTGGAGCGGGTAACGTCACTGCTGGAGCCTGGGCGTGGGGCTGTCCCTGAGCCGTCCTGCTTCGCAAGGCCTCCGGTGCTGCGATCTTCCCCTGGCAGTGCCCGTGGGGTGTGGGGCAGCCCTGGGGTGCAGGGTGTCACCTCTTCTGGTGCTGAGGGGTTCGTTTCTCTTGGGCTTCTGCTGGTGTCAGTGTTTCTTGGTTGCCGTGTGGGGTCCCCCAACTGCCTGGAGCGAGCGGGGCCTGATCCTGCCTCTCCTTCTGCAGGATCTCGCAGCCAGAGCCCCGGTCAGGCAGCCAGGGCCCTCCCGAGCGCCCCCGGCCCCCACAGCGGCATCAGGCCACGGAGCTGCAGGTCATGCACAGCGGCAAGGTGAGAGCTGGGGGGCTGGGGATGGAGGGGGCTGTTGGCGAGGGTGATGCTGTCACTGTGGTAACAGGCTGTGGTTGCCGTGGGTACCGGGGTTTGGTCTGGTTGTTGCCGAGGAGACATCCCCGGGTACCAGCTCTGAGAATCCCTCCGTGCGGGGCCGCATGGTTTGACTCCACGGCGCCCTGGGACAGGAGCAGCCTGGCACAGCCCTGGACCGTGCTGCTCTGATGCCCTGTGCCGCGCTTGGCACTGGCTGCACTTCTCCGGGATCAGTGCCCAGCCAGGGGCTGTGGCGGGCATCCGAACCGGGGCTGCTGCTGGGGGCCTGAGCCCCAGAGCCGCCCACTGTGTGGGGGGGTTTCTGCTTCGCGGCGGGAGGGGGGTCTCTGCATGCTGCACGGCTTGCCCTGCTCCAGGGCTGCATGGCACGCCTGCCCCCTCTCCCTCTCTCCGCAGCCGGCTGCCCTCGGCTCGGCCCGGCCCGGTCCGCCCTCGCGGCCTCTCCCACCAGATCCTCTTCCCAAGGTAATGCCTGGGCTGGGGTGGGGGTCCCGGGCAGCACCTCCCCGGCCACTGGCCACCGCTGCATGCCTGGCTGCGCATCAGCTCTTGGGGACCTGTGGGCCGCGGCTCGGCTCCTAGTGCCCACCACCTGGCAGAGCCAACACCCCACCACAGGAGAGCCCTGGCCCCCCAGAAAACCTCCTGCCTGGTAGGAGGCTCATCCCCTGCGGCCGCCGATCCCCCAGCTGTCTCACTGTCCCTGCTCTCTCTGCCCAGGCCCCCCCCTCGGACAGGCCCCCCCCCCCACCCCCCCGCCCCCCAGCGGACCCCGTGGTGCCAGGCACTCAGGTAATGGCGGCACGGCGGTAGCACCGGCATGTGGAGCAGGACGGCGTGCACCTGGGCCGGGCCTTCCCTTGCCCCTCTCCTGAGGCAAGGGAGGTGATTTGGGCCCCCTTGAGCCCAGCGGGGGGGTTGGCCTGTGCCGGAGCTTTGACACCCCGATTCCCCTGTAGCCCCCAGGTCCGGCCAAGCCCCCCCCACCTCAGCGGCCGCTGCCCTTGGACCCCCCGGGGCCTTCGCTTCCCCACAGTGAGACACCCCCTGGTCACCCCTACGTCACGGTGATTCCCTCCAGGTGAGCATGGCGGCAGCGGGGTGGGGCAGGACCGGGCTGTGGGGTGCCAGGTTGGGGGGGCTATATGGTGCCGTAGT
>NW_010972611.1:283233-286292 GCF_000737465.1 Haliaeetus leucocephalus | reverse complement strand
GCGCCACCGAGCCCCGGGTGGTAGCGAGCAGGTGAGTCCCCCGGTGGTACCGGGCGCCACCGAGCCCCGGGTGGTAGCGAGCAGGTGAGTACCCCGGTGGTACTGAGCCCCGGGCAGTACCGAGCCACCGGGCACCCCCGGTGGCACCGAGCCCTGGCTGCCACTGGGTGGTACTGAGCCGGTGAGTATCCCCAGTGGTACCGAGCCACTGGGCTGTATGGGGCACCCCTGGGTGTTACCGAGCTGGCAAGTGCCCCCGGTGGTGCTGAGCCCTGGGCAGTACCGAGCCACTGGGCACTGCTGGTGGCACCAAGCCTTGGGTGGTGTCGAGCAGGCAGGTACCCCCAGGTGATGCTGAGCTCTTGGGTGTTACCCCACCGGTGGGCAGCCCTGGTGGCACCAAGCCCCAGGTGTTACCACACCAGTGGGCACTCCTGGTGGTGCCAAGTCCCCGGTGGTACCAACCTGTATTGAGCCTGGGCATCCTTGGTGGTACTGAGCTTTGGGCATCCCCCAGCGGCACCGAGCCCCAGCACGCTTTCTGGCCATGGGGCACTTGTGGCCAGTGGGTACCAAGCCTGGGGTCACTCTGGGTGGCATCAAGCCAGCGGGTGGCACTGCCAGGGCTGCAGGTCCCCATGGCAGATGTCCCCACTGGTGGGTGCCATCGGGCACAGCCCAGCCTGTGCCCCAGCTAGGGGTGCTGCCCGCAGGCTCTGCTGTCATCGGTGGGCCGGGGTCCGTCCCCATTCCTCCTCCCAGCCTCCTCCATTTTAGGCCTTTCCCAGCTCGGCGCTGCTCAGGGCCTGGGGGGCGCGCGGAGGCCGGGTCAGGGTGCTGTGCTGGGGGCTGCGCTCCCCCACAGGGGGTCTTGTGCCCTGAGCCCACTGGCCTGGGGCAGGCAGGCACGTGCCAGGCAGGGCTGGGGGCACCAATGCTGCCTTGCACCCCTTGGTAGTGGAGACCTGCAGATGGGAGGTGTGGAAACCCACCACCCGTGGGTGCCCTGGGAAGGTGGGGGGGTTGTGTGCCCCTCCGCAGGGTCTGGGCAGGTCCCTGGCCCCTGGCAGCCCTCGGCCCTGCCTGGGCTCGTCCTGGCCAGCGTCACCTGGTAGGATGCTCTGAGTCAGCGGGAAGCCTGTGCCCGGTCCTGTCCTTGAAGAGCCCCCGGCCTGGGGGGGGGCTCCTGGGGCCCGAGCCTCCCCAGCTCGACAGTGCTGCCGGCCCGGTGATTAATGTGCCGGCCTCTGCCACAGCTGCCAGGAATCTGCATCTGGTGTAAACACTGCCTGTGCCTGCACCGGGGTGGGAGGAGGGGGCTGGAGCCGACCCCCAGGGCTCTCTGTGCCAGGTTGGGGCGACCTTGCCAGCTGGGCAGCAGCTCGGCAGCCCCATCCGTGCCACGGTGCTGCCAGTGAGGCCAAGGCCCTGCTGGGCTGGGCTGTGCCCAGGCTGTGGCAGGATCCGGCCGGTTAGGAGACGTGGGCGCAGGGTGGAGGTTGCTGCCCTGCTGGGGCTGGGAAGAGGGAGAGGGGCTCCTGTTCCATTGCCTGTCCCGGGCGGGCAGGACCAAGTGTGTGCATATGTGTGTGTGTGTGCATGCACACGTGTGTGCATGTGTGTGCACGCATGTGTGTGCCTGCAGAGGTGTCTGCTCCACCCTGGTCTGGCTGCACGTGCTGTTTGCACAGGCATGAGCTCGTGCCATCCCAGCCACTGCATCTGTGCCTGCCTGCCTGTGCAGGTACCCGTGTTGGGCCCCCTCCCATGCCTGCCCAGCTGGCAGAGTCCCCCGTGCCCCCTGCCCCGGCCCACTGCCCCGCTGCAAGCACCGTGTCAGTGCAGGAGGTGTCAAGCGGGGCAGCCCCCCGCCGGCGTGTCAATGCCGATCAGCACCGAGGGCGGTGAGGCGAGTGCCTGGAGCGACGGGCTTTGTGCCCTGGCTGGTGCGGCTGGGGTCCCCCCAACTGCAGTGGCTGAGCCCATTCAGCTCCAGTGGCTTGCGGCTAATCTGAGCTGATGCCTGGTTGTGTGGAGCAGACGGGTGCCCGGTAGCTGTTTTGGCAAAAGCCTGGCTACCTGCTCTGCTGGGGCGGGGGTTAGTGGGGTGTCCCTCTCAGGGGACAGCCGGACCCCCGGCGCCTGCTCCCCGGCATGCCCTGCCCTGCAGGTTCCTGCGGGACGACTACGCCATCCAGGTGGCCATCAATGACTACCTGGACATCTACTGCCCACACTACGAGGGGACCGTGCCCGCCGGCCGGGCAGAGACCTTCACGCTCTTCATGGTGGACCGGGAGGGCTACCGCGGATGCTACGAGACCCCTGGCGCCTTCAAGCGCTGGGAGTGCAACCGGCCCCAGGCGCCCTTCGGGCCCGTCCGCTTTTCAGAGAAGATCCAGCGCTTCACCCCCTTCTCGCTCGGCTTCGAGTTCCAGCCAGGGGAGACCTACTACTACATCTGTGAGTCACCCGGGGGGGCTGGGGCACAGCAGGGCGGCTGTGCCAGGGACTGGGTGCAGCCGGGGTTGGGTCCCACCAGGGTCCAGGTGGAACCAGGTTTGGGGCCCAAGGGAGGATCGGGATACAGCGAGGATCTGGATGCAAGTGGGGTGGGCGTGCAGAGGAAAGTTCGGCTGCACCAGGGCTCTGGATGTAACAGGTTGGGGTGCACAGAGGGGTCTGGATGCAACCAGGGATCTGGATGCAACAGGGATTGGGGTGCATTTGGGAGGACTGGGGTGCACGAGGGGGTCAGGGTGCACAGAGGATCTGGACTCGTCTGGGGCTGGGGTGCTCGGGAAGGTCTGGCTGCCCTGGGGCCCTGGATGCAACCGAAGTTGGGGCACACAGGGGAGCTGGGACGCCCTGGGGTCGGGGTGCACAGGGGCATTGGCGCGCACGGAGGGGTCTGGATGCCCCGGGGTCGTGGTGCACGGGGGGGGGTCTGGATGCCCCGCGGTCGGGGTGCACGGGGTGGGTCTGGATGCCCCAGGATGGGGCGCAGGGGGGTCGGGGTGCACGGGGGGTCTGGACACCTCGGGGTGGGGCGCGGGGGG
>NW_010972611.1:272603-283223 GCF_000737465.1 Haliaeetus leucocephalus | reverse complement strand
GGCCCGGCTGGGGCTGGGGGGACCGTGCCGAAGGGGGGATCCGCTGATGTGTCCCCTCTGCCCAGCTGTCCCCAGCCCCGAGAGCGCCGGGCGCTGCCTGAAGCTGCGCGTCTCCGTCTGCTGCAGAGACACCAGTGAGTGCGGCTGGGGGGGGGCTGCGCCCCAAAAGTTTGGGGGGCCCCCCCCCCTGCCTCTGGGGCAGCCTGGTCCCTGCTGGGGGGTACCGGAGGCCTTGGGGGCGACACTGTGTGCCCCAGGCGAGCCGGTCACTGACACCATCGGGGTTTGTTTCAGCACTGGAGCCAGTGACGGAGGTTCCCAATTCACAGCCTCACGGGCATGGGGGGCCGGAGGGTGAGTATGGGGCGGGCAGGGGGACTGGGGGCTGGTGGGGGGCTGGGGGCTGGCTCATCCTGACCTCTGCTCCTGCCCTGGCAGACGCGGTGCCCGCCCGGGGCATTGCAGCCCCGCTGCAGCCCCGCACCCCATGCCTTGCGCTCGCGCTCCTGGCCCTGCTCTGGATCTGATACCCCGGTGCTGCCCATGGTGGGGAGATGGGCTCCTCTGCCCCACCGCCTGCTTCCAGACTCTTCCTCCACCGCCATCCCCCCGCCAAGCCCATGCAGCAGCCCTGGGCCACAACTCACCCGCCGGACCTCCACAGAGCCGAGCCGGGGCCAGGAGCTCCACCCTGGAAGGTGAGGGTGGAGTGAGGGGCTCTGGGACAGCAGGTGCCCCCGGGGGCTGGTCCCCCTTGCCGCTGCAGCATCCCCTGACGGGGCTCTCCCTCCCAGGGACCTCGCTTCCCACCGGCATCGACGCACATCGGCCCTGCCGGCCACCCTGCCCCGGCGCTGGGCTCCCCAAAGCTTGACGGACACCTGCTCTGCCCCAGGGCCGTCACCTCATCTTGTGCCTTCCCCCATGGACCCCCCGCCACAGGGGACAGGGACCCCCAGGCCCTGGAGCGAGGCGGCAGCTCCTCCAGGCACCCGCTGTCCTCCGGCGAGGACACCCGATCTGTCTTCTGGGAAGACGCCCTCCTTCATGCCGTCACCGGCCCCTACGGTTTGGTTTTAACCCCTGGTAGTGACTGAGCCGAGCAATACAGTGTTTGCAAGATTGGTGTGCCCTCGGGCTCTGAAGCCCCCACCCCTGGCCTCACGCTGCCCGTGGTCCCCTCCTGCCTGTGCCCACCTGCCTGCGGTCCCCATCCCCGCAGGGATGCTGGGGCACGGGCCAGGGCAGCCGCCCCCCGGGGGTGCCTGCATCTCTCACCACAACCTTTGAGGCCAGGGGTTTAATTGCAGCGATTTGATATTGAGATGTCAGCTCATGTAACAGGGAGAGCTTTAATTACAGATGAGCTGCCTGCAATTAGCGCCTGGCAGCGGGACCCAGAGCTGGCCACTGGCACCTGGGATGGGACAGGTGTGAAGGGGTGATGGGATTGGGGGTCGCTCACCCAGAGCCCCCAGCCAGGCGCCCTGGTCCTGCTTGCTGCCCTCGGCTGGGCTTGGGCTTCCCGCGGGGTGGTGGTCCTTCATCCATCTGTCCATCCGCCCACTGCATACCCCATTAGGATGGACCGTGAAGTGGGGGGCTGCAGGGGCCACAGTTGGGGTTTCACCTTTCACCGATGGGGCACCCAAGTTGCTGCCGGGGACGATCTCATGGCACAGCTGGGTCCCTGGTGGGATCATGGTTCTGGTGCAGCCGGCAGCTGTGGGATGGAGCCAGCAGCGGCATGCCCCAGGCTTGCCTGCTGGCAGGAGGGTTGCTCGAGGCTCCTGCAGTGACTCCTGTCCCCTTGCCCCATGGGTGCAGCCCCCTACCGCCCTCCTCACGGGGGGCCCAGCTGGAGCTGAGCTCCCCATGGGGCCGCCAGCAGCCGGGCCCCCACAGCTCCCCCCACGCAGGCGTTGCCGGCCGCCTGCCGCAGTGGTGCTGGGCACGTCAGACAGGTTTTATGGCTTCTCGGGAGAAACTGCTTGGCAAGAGACTGAGCAAAAGCATCGACTGCGCCGTGCCCCTCCCCCCCGCACTGCTGCCTGCCCTTCCCCCACTGCACCCTGCACCCCATCCTTGCACGGGCAGGGGCACCCTGTCCCCATGGGGGACAACGGGGCCTGGGCCCGCAATGGTGCCTAGAGGCTGCCTGGTGCAGGGGGGGCCATGCCCTGTGGGAACCCCCCCATGTGGGGGTTCTGGGGAGACTGTCCCTTGTGGGACCCCTCCAGGTGGGGGTGATACCATCTGGGGGGGACTGTACCCAAGAGACCCCCATGCGGGATGCTGGGAGCAACCATGTCACGAGGGACACCCATGTGGGGATGCTGGGTGGGGACATCCCCCAAAGGACCCCCATGTGGGGATGTCAGGGGTGATGGTGACCTGTGGGACCCCTATGCAGAGATGCTGGGTGGCTGTGCCCTGCGGGACCCCCGTGCAGGGGTGCCAGGGGCAACCATGCCTTGTGGGACCTCCATGCAGAGATTCCGGGGGCTGCCCGTCTTGCCACCCCAGCCCCCGGGGCTTTCCCAGGTGAGGCCGAGGGGTCCCTGCAGGGACCCCAGAGTGGGTGCCAGGACCAGGAGCAGTGGAGCCCTGTCCTTGAGCAGGGGTTGCTTGGTATGCGGGATCCGCTGCTGGCTTCAAATCCCATCGACTTCCAATGAGCAATGCCATCAATAAAAGCTAATTGATGGCACGGCCGCTCCAAATCAGATTCCCCGTCCCCTGAATCGAATTGATGGCTCCGCGCCCCGCAGCCAGCCGCGGCAGAAATTGAATCTATTAAAGGAATAGGCTCCATTAGCCTGTCCCTTCTGTCTCGCAATCTCCCTGCCTCGGGGCTCCCCCTCTGCCGATGCCAGCACCCCCCAAGCTCCCCACTGCCCCTCATGCCAGCCAGGATGCTCGGGTGCCAGGATGCCTGGGTCCCACCAGGGAAGAGTGTGGGGTGAGGGTGCCCAGGTGCCCTCAGCCAGCAGGTCTGTGCCCCACAGGGCAGCCCCAAGCACCACAGGCGGGTGGGAGTTAAACCCTCAGAAATTGGGAAGGAAAAATTTATCGCCGGGAACAGAAAATGATGCGAAATGGTAATAGGCAGCCCTGAGATGAAGAGGGGGATAAAGAGGCTGCGGGCTGTGCTGACAGCCTGGGAGACACAGCGGCATGGCGGGAGGTGAGACAGAGGCATGGCACGGCTCTGCCCAGCCCTGTGTCCTGGCTCCCTGCCGGGATGGGGACTACAGGTGCATCGTGGCACTGGGACGAGCCTGGACACAGGCCCCCAGCCCCATGGTGCTGTCAGCAGCACATGAGGAAGCTCCTGGCACCAGGTTGCCTGACTGACCGTGCTGCTGGGGTCCCCACACCCAGCCATGCTGGGACGGGGCCCTGGCACACCCTAACACCCCTCACCATTCCAGAGATGAGGTCAGACACTGCGGTCGTCCTGGGGGCAGCCCCAGGACACACAGGGCTGGATGTGAGGCCCGGTGGCCCCCCCAGAGGGCTGGAAGGGAGGAGCATGACCCCCCCCCAGAGTGGTAGGGCCCATCCCTGCTTGTCTCCCATGGGCACAGGGCAGTGGCTGCAGCCCCCACCCAAGAGCTGCAGAGAGCATCCCAGAGATGAGAAATGGCTCCGTGTCACCATGGAAACGGGGCCACCGGCTCGCCATGCCGAGGGGACACATCGAGCCGAGGGGACGTGTGCCAAGCCCCAAGGAGCACAGCAGCAGGTGAGCTGGGTACTGGGCACGATGCACCAGGCACAGGACACTGGCTCCCTGGCACCCTAGGGCCACACCACAGAGCCCATCACCTGCCTCAGTCCCGCTCCCGCATCACCCGGCAGTTGTGGGCACGTGGTGGGATGCCACCCCAGCGTGATGCCACCCCGGTGTGATGCCATTCCGGTGTGTTGCCACCTCAGCCAGGCAGCTCTGCACTGCTGCACTGGTGCTCAGCACTGGGTGCACAGGGCCAGAGCCAGCTGTTCCCCATGCAGCCGCCTGATGATGCGCATCGTCAAGGTTATAATTTAGCAAAACACTCAGCAGGGGCTTCAGAGGGAGCCGGCCCACACCGGCTAATTAGCCAGATCTGCACGCACCAAGCCTGCACCTGCCATAGCAATGAGGGTACACACACCAGGCGTGGTGGCTCGCACTGGCATGGCACGTGTGTGCAGGGGCCATTGCATCCCACCCACACCCTGCAGGGCCGGGACTGGGGGCCAGGTGGGTGGCTGCATCTCTACTGGCCAGTTCCCATTGCTGGGTCGGAGCAGAGGGCACCACTGCTTATCTCTGCTGGCCCAGGGCCAGGGCGGCAGCCAGCGCAGCGGGGAGGGTGCACAGGAGCATGGGGTGCACGCTCACCAGCCCAGGTACCAGTGGGTTTGCACACCCGGGGCTACGGGTGCACGCAGACGCTGCCTGCACGCATCTCCATTCTGTGCTGGGGTGTCTGTCCACCTGCCCGTGCCCTTGTGCGTGCCAAGGCGCCGGCAGCAGCTCAGCAGGGCTGCCACCCTCCCCAGCCTGCTGTAATCCTGACAGACAATAATCCTGCTGTGCCAGAGCTGGGATGGGCAGGAGCTGCCCTTGCAGTGGCAGCACAATTCAGCTACCGGCTCTGTTGGTGCTGCCCGCACCTGCTGCATACTAAGGGCCTGCGGTGCTGGAGCTGGCTTTGCTGGGCCCTTGTGTCCCTGTGATGGGATCCTCTTTGGATCCCTGGGGACGGGGCTGGTGGCCCATGGGAGCCCCAGCCTGCAGCATGGGATCTGCCCCAGGGCACATGGGCAGGGATCCTGCCTGGGTTTTAAGGCTCCTGTCCTCTTGCCTCTAATTGGTTTTAGACAGAGTTGGGTCTATCCCGGGACTCTGGGGCTGGCACCAGCCCAGCTGGTGGGAGGCTAGCAGAGCTGCAACTCAGCAGCACTTGGGAGGAGGATTGGGACAGTAATGGGTTGGTGCAAATGACATGGCATTACCCCCGGGCACGCTGCATCCCTGGGGCAGGCAGTCAGTGAGGCCAGGGGCTGGGGTCGATGCCCACCCAGGGCAGCATTTTCCAAGGGTACCTGGAGTGGGTGCTGTGAGGGTTGGCAGTGGGGCTGGATGCCAGGGCTTCACCACAGCGCCAGCGAGCGATAGCTCACAAAGCGCCACAGGCGCGCAGCCCTTGCTGCCCATCCGTCCCCTCCAGGCACATGTCCAGCTGGGAGGATGCTGCAGGGGATGGAGGGGCCCCAGCACCAAGGGCTGGAGCTGCAGGCATGATGCCCGGGCACAGGGCAGAGGTCAGTCCCTGGGGAGGGGGGGGGCTGCAGGACAGGGGGGGCTGGCAGGCTCCTGCACAGGGGGTCCCTCCTCATGGCAGGAGTCCTGCAGTGCCTCTGTGCCTTGCTCCCCACCTTCATTGATCCGCCCTGTGCTCCTTTGATCAGGCTGCCAATGAGCTTCCCTGGCAAAGACCTCGTCAGCCACGCGAAAGCCCCGTGCTGCCTGGCCAGCATCTGGCTTCGGCTGGCATGGGGCCGGTGTGCGCAGCCCCACCGCAGGCAACCTTCCAGGTCCGTGCTGGTCCCAGCCCGAGGACAGGGATGGGGACAGCCAGGTCCCAGCAGCTGGCAGGAGCGTGGCCGGCCCGTGGCCAGCCCATGGCCAGAAGCAGGCGCAGCAGGAGGCAGATCGATGCACTGAATTATTTAGCAAGGGAGCATGAAGCAGCTGCAACACCAACACCCTGCACGGGGGGCATGGGGCCACACTTGCACCTGGGCATGGGACCCCCCCACCCAGTCCAGATGGCGTGGCCAGGCACCCACTGCTGAGCCGCAGGGACAGTGCACCTGCCTGGGGGGCCTCTGGCACCCCCTTGGGTGGTGGGTGCCGGTGGCACAGGGCACCCCACTCCCCCCAGCACCTCTCCATGCTCTGCTGGCTGTGCCAGGCTGTCCCCAGGTGGTGTCACTGGCACCACCTGCACTGTCCCCTGCCGGGCACCCAAATCCCAGCCCTGTGGCATCACCTTGCCAGCAGCATGGGGCTGGGGCGGCTGCAGTGGGCGGAGGGACCACCCATTTTCTCTGTGGTCTCTGCCAGGTTGCTGCGTCTCAGGCGATCGCTGAGCCATGGCCACCCTCGCCCCCGCCCCCAGCCCCTCTCACAAGCCTTTTATAAGCGATGCATTATTAAAACTACCCCGCACCATCACTCACGGCCGGCATGACGGCGGGCGCCGCATCAAACCTGATGAATATTTCAGGCCCTGAAATCTCTTGTGCCTGCATGCTTTATCCTGAGCCCCCCCCGCCACTCCCCAATTTATTAGCTCGTTTGCTTCCCTGCGCTTCTGCCTGGCACCAAGGCCACAGCAGAGCAGGGTCACTGTGTGCATCTGGCCCCTCTCCCCGAGCCCAGGCCAGTGGGGTCACCTACTACCGTGGCTCCAGCCCGCGATGGGACGGGGACAGGCCATCCCCGAGGGACGGGTGGGCAATGCCAGAGCTGGTTGCACATCCCCAGGGCAGAGCTGGAGCAGCCCCGCACTGCTGAGCTGAGTGCCAGCTGGGAGTCCCCAGGATGGCTCCCATGTTTTCTGGGACACCTGCACCCATCCCCAGCCCCTGTTGGGCACCGAGAGGCTGCAGTTCCCCTGGCATCATCACCTGCAGGGTCAAGGCAGGAGCATGGGGACAACCTGGGGCAGGTCACAGCATGGACCTGTCCCTGTCACCCCCAGACTGCTCCCCCACCCCGTGTCACTCCCTTCCACCTCTTCCAGTGCTCCTGGTCCTGGCAGCCACAGATGCTAATTGCAGCATGATCTATGTATGGCGGGAGCAGGATATTGATGCTGCATGTCACCCCTCGATCGGATTAATGTCACTTAAGCACTGGTAATGGACAGCACAGAGATCTGCCACCGGGCCTGGAGCGGGGCTGGTGGGGACTCTGGCACTGCCATCCTGTACCAGTATGGGTGCTGGATCCGACCTGCCACTCTAGGTCAGGCCCCTGCCCAGTCCCACAGATGCTCTGCCATCGGCTCCATCGCCCCTCACACCTCTCCCGGCACCCCCATGGAGCCAGCCTGTGCCCAAACACCCCAGTGCCCAGGGCACCCTGGGTGCACCATGCGCACAGCCGCCAGCACGGTGACGCACCAAGGAGCCCCTGCGCACGCTGACAGCCCCAGCACGTGCGCTCCTGCGTGCACCCCCACGCACTCGCCCTTGGCTGTACACAGGCACCCCAGGCACAGGCCACAATGGCAGAGCCAGTGCGGCCCAGGCAAAGGCAGCATTCAGGGACGGTGAGATGCCACTGGGGCTGAGCAGCGCTAAGCCCCAGGGATGCTGCAAGACCCTGTCAGGGCTCTAGCAAGGGCAAGTCTGGGGTGCAGGTCCCTCAGAGGGGCTGGGGTGTGTGGTAGCCCCATGCCCGCTGTGTGCTCGGGTGCTCCTGTGGCTGCTGGAACAGCGGGGCTCAGCATGGGGCATTTACAGCTCCTTGTGGCCCAGCTGTACGTGCCATCAGCCCTATGCTTGGCTCTCCATCACCACTCTGCCCACTGCCACCACTGTCTGCCCGGGTGTGACAGGTGCTGGGGGGGCAGCAGGCTGTAGCCCCCACCCCAGATGGTGCCTGCTGCAGCCCCTGCAGCCCCTGGCCACTGTGCAGGGGATGCTGGGGTGGCACAGCCACAGCAAGCGGAGTGCTGGACTCTAGGGCAAGCAGGGACAAGCAGACCAGCTCCGTGTCCTTGTCCCTTCCCCAGGGAGCTGCCACAGCTGTGCTGCAGCAGGGCTGGGTGCCAGGCCCCGCCATGCTCACCCTGCCCATGTTGGACAGTGCCCTCCCGGCACGGCCCTCACGCCCACCGGCACATCCTCGCCATGGCCATGCCAGAGAAAGAGGGACTGGGATGGGGCCAGAGAGGCTGGGGCTGCTGTCGGCAGATGATATTGGAGTGATCTTGAGGCCGGGAGGGAGGTTTGCCACGCAGGAGGAGAGGAGAGGAGCTGGCTGAGTCACCCGGTGCCGGCTGCTGACTCAGGCGCTTCCTGCCAGGTAGCCCCTGCCGCCAGCACGTGGGCTTCCAGGCCGTGGGATGCAACAGAGGGGGCAGCTGGGACCCCGGCCCTGCCTCACACCCCAGTCCGGCATCCACGGTGCCACAGGGTGGTCCACGGTGAGAGCGGCGTGCACATAGGTGCTGGTCTGTGCCTCGCAGTGTGGTGACCTGTTTCTACCTGGGATCACCCGCTAGCAGCACAGCTGCGTGCTGGGCTGGTGTGAGGGGACTGTGGCTGCTGGGCCATGGGAACCATGTGGAGCTGGCTGCCTGCACCTCCCACCTCACCTGGGTGCCCACACGCCCAGGGCTGGTGGGATTTGGCACAGCGGAGCCTGCTGGAGCCAGGCTTCCGGCAAGCAGGCGCCGGGCACCCAGGGCAGGAACCCTGTGACTTCCTTCCCACCGGGCAGTGGGAGCATCTCCAGCGCCGTGAGCCAGCCCAGGGCTGGCAGGCGGCAGGGCCAGAAGCCACGCACGGCTTCATCCGGCAGCTCCGTGAGTAAGCTGATTTCCTCCGACAGCCCAGCTCTGTGCCGCTGCCACCACCCGGCACAGCCGCCCGCTCGCGGCCGTGGCTGGGCTGCTGGCGGCCAGCTTTGCATTGGCAATTAACCCTCCTCTGTGATCCCGCGCCATCAAGCTCCACGTCAATTAACTCCAGCCGCTGAGGTGCTAATTAACGAATCACTCCCATGTCCATCTGTGTAGCGGGGCTCACCTCCAGCCCCCCCACAGAATAAGGCTGGTCTGGTTGGACCTGTGGCTTGCCAGGGAGGTGGTCCAGTGGCTGGTGGCGCTGCCACACATCTTCACTTCCCCCATGCCACATCCCTGCCTTGGATCGCACTGCCATCACTCCAAGCCCAGCCCCAAAGCAGCCCCAGGAGGTCCCATGGGATGCTTCCAGGGCTGGGGGTCCCCCCTCTCCCCAGGCATGGGGGGGGGGGGGGGCAGCACCCCGCGCTCTCACCGGGGCAGCGTTCACCAGGTCCTCGCCAAGACGCTGACACGGCGCGACCATCCGTGAGGTCTTCATTCAAATTTAAAGACCAACACGGGGATAAAAAAGGAAAGGGGCAACGAGGAGCAGGGCGGGTGCAAGCCCACGGGCATGCAGCGTGTGGTGAGCCTGCCCCAGGTGTGCTGGCTGGGCACGCTCCACGGCAGGCCGGCAGCGTGCCCGAGCACCGGCACAGGGCTGCATGGGGCTGCCTGACTTGTATGGCTAAGCGCTGGCAGGAGCCGGGGGCCACTCGGCTCTGCACGGACATGCCAGCACCACCAGCTACCTGCTCCCCGACCCAGGTGCCGTGGCCCTGTGGCCCTGGCCGCCTGCTCTGCATGCCATTAGCATGTTCTTGCCGTGTCCGGCTGGACACGTGCTGGCACCTGGCTCCTGCCGGCAGGTTGGGAGCCCTGAGCTCAGCGTGTTCGGGGCCCTGTAGGTGTGGCTGGTGAATATTTCATGCCCGTGTTCACCGAGCCCTTTCTTGGTTACACTCCTGCCTCCTCCCCGCGCTCTTGCCATGTTTATTTATTTAATGAATTATTTATCGGCTCCCCCTCTCGCTCGGCTGGGCGCTGCTCCGCCACTGCCCCCCCTGCTCCCCCCCCCAGCTCCCAGCCCAGCGCAATGATTTATTGAATGCCGGCTCTGCTCTGCGGTTGCGACATGCTGTCACAGGAAGCCGCAGTTAAATATTAACCAGGGCGGGTGAAGCGGGTCTCCTGCCCTGCCAGGCACATGCAGCCAGCAGGACCCCCGTGCCCACCCTGCTGTGGGCACAGCCAGTGCTCGTGGCTGCCTGCTCAAGTGGGTGGGTGGAGGGCTTTGCTCTGATCCCCACTGCTTTCAAGCAGAAACCTGCTGGCCCTCAGCACGATGGGCACGGGATGGAGGAGTTGGGGGGGGGGGCACGGATCTGGGGCAGAACCAGAGCTATTTCATGCCCCAGCTCTCCTGGAGAGCTTGAGGCCTCTCATGCCCTTCTGAGAGCAAAGCCACCCAGCTTGCAGTGTCCCCCAGCTGTCCCCACCACAGACGCCGTCTCCTGCTGCAGTCGGCAAAACCCAGCCAAGCCCCTCCGTGTGCCGGCTGCTGCAGCTGGGCTCTATCTCCAAGCCCCGGGGATGATGCCTGGCCAGCGCTGGCACCCACACATGGTGCATGCCGTGATGCACAGGATGCATTCGACCACCTGGGTCCCTCCATCCCAACGGGTGCATCCCGCCGTGGCCCCACACATTGGGGTCCCCCGGTGCGGGGGTCCCCAGCAGTGAGCGCGGCATCGTGCGGGTGCTGGCGGCAGCATGCACGTTGCCATGAGCAGGGGGTTTCCATGTGGAGGTGTGTGTTGCCATGGGTTTGCCGAGCCAAGGCGTTTCCATGGTGGCAGCGCGGTGCTGCCGGGCCCTTCCAGAGGTGCACAGTCCCCCTGGGATGCCCAGCCCCAGGGTGCACTGGGAAGGAGCCGCTGCTGCTGCCATCACCTTCCCCCGGCACCTGGGTGCCCTGGACACT
>NW_010972611.1:271052-272578 GCF_000737465.1 Haliaeetus leucocephalus | reverse complement strand
GCCTCCACCCCCCTGGGCCAGCCAGAGCCCTTTTCCACGTGTTGTGTTTTCTTCACTTCAGTTCTCCGGATGAATAATTAATAGAGGCTTTTTTGGTCCTCCGGGCCTTTCCGCTGGTCCCCTCCCCCTTCCCGGCAGGGCTCCGGTGAGGGGCTTGGGCCCCCAGTGCCTCCAGCACCGATGGGGGCTGGGGCACAGCCCTGCCATGGGCATCACCGGTGCTGGCCCCCCACGGCGCTGAGTGGGACCCCGGGGCCTCAGCAAGACACTGGCCACCACTGTCCTCGTCCCCCTCCATGGGCTGGGGCAGCATTCGCACGTCCGAAGGGGTGTCAGGGAGCCCAAAAAGGGGCCCTGAGGGGGCAGCGGCTCCGCTCCCACCCTGAGCTCCCCCGGCAGCTTTGGGGAGCCAAGAAACCCCCGCAACCTTGGCACTGGGCAGCAGATGCCCCGAGCCCAGGGCTACACCACGTCACCTGCCTGGGCCTGGGAGCCGCCGTGCCCAGGCGGCGGGGACACAGGGACGTGAGGACTTGGTGTTTGGCCCCACACTGCCCCAGCCACACTCGCCACTCCAGCAAGATGGCTCCCACCCAGAGCAGCTAGGGCTGGCTCAGTAAGCCCAGCTGCAGTTTCGATAGCCTCCTGGTTTCATTTGCAAGCTCCTGGGGCTGCCAAATCTCTGGATCATGTGCAAAGCTGGCACTGCCGGAACAGGGGCCATCGGGTCGGTGCCGGCAGCATGGGCACGCTCCCGCGCGCTCCCGCATGGGAGCTCACAGTGAGCTGTGTGTGCCCGCGCCGGTGTGAGCGTGCTCGTGTGTGGACACGTGTGCAGGGGCGTGGATCACCTGGCACATGGGACGGCCGGGCGGTGCCGCACGGCAGTTGCTAAGGGATCTTGCCGAGGACGGGCAGCTGGAGCTGGCACCCAGCTCAATCCCTTCCCGTGTGGCCAGTGGGGTCCGGCACCCGGGAAGCACCCACCGCCCCCGTGGCTGCCGGCAGCTCCCTGGGTACCTCTGCCCCACAGACCCTTGGGGGGAAACGAGGCAGGGGTGTGGGCCGTCCCCCCATGGGTGGGAGCTCGGCCACATGCAGGCTTCTGGGGCAGGACGGGGCAGGCGGGAGAGCCTGGCACTGTGGCTGTGCTCCTCCAGCACCCGGGCTGCCCTGGCATGCTGGCCCCAGCCCGCCCATGCCGGTGGCAAGTGGCTGGGTGCCCACCCTCCCACCTGCTTCCGTGTCCCCGGGGTGTCCAAAACCCTCTGCGAACACAAGTGACCCCCACAGTACTGGCAGCAGCACCGCGAGGACCCTCTGGGGCCCCGAGCCCCCAACCCACGGCTCTGCCAGCCGCAGGGACCCTGGGGGCCAGTGCCCTGAGCCCCAACGCTCCCACCCAGGGAGACCCCAATGACGGTGGGATCCGGTCCCGGTGCCCCCACCCGTGGGGACCGTCAGCCCAAACCCGGTGCGGCCCCGGTCCCAGCCACCCGGTGCCGGTACCGCTGCCGGTGTCGGTG
>NW_010972611.1:264209-269766 GCF_000737465.1 Haliaeetus leucocephalus | reverse complement strand
ACGGCCCCCCGCCCCCGGCACCTCCCTCGTGCCCTGTGCCGGGGGGGGCTGCGCCCTGCCCTCGCCCCCCCCGGGGGTGGGCTGCCCGGCTGCGTGGGGTGCGTGGCACCCACACTTGGGGCTGGCACAGCCGCACCGGAGGGGAGCGGGCACCGTGTGGGCTTTGGGGTGGCAATGGGCACGGCTGGGCTGAGCCCCTCCCGGGGAGGGGGGGGGGGCCGCGTGTCCGTGGTTGGTCCGTGGACCCCTCCACAGGGATCGGGGAGCTGCCCACGCTGCGATCGCCCATCCCTTGCCACTGTGAGCGCTCAGGGGTGTGGCGGGGACGTACGCCCGGCCGGAGCATCCCCCAGTACCCCTCAGTGCTGGGGGTCCCACCGGCTCCCCCCTGCCCTGTGCCCCTTTGTGCGGGAGGGGGCGTCCCCCCTGGCAGCTCCTTCCCCTCCCATTGAGATTGTGTCGCCAGGCGGAAGCTCGGGCCCCATAAATTGTGCGTGTGTGCGACGTGCCGAGGCGCAGCACAATGGCGAGGCGCTCGGTTCACCCTGCCGTGCTCGGGCATCTCCCCACACCCCACTTCTCCAGCCAGACCCCGCTCGCTCGCCGGCCTTGTCCCCATGCCATGACATTGCCGGGACCTCGGTGGGTGGGAGGCTCCCGTGCCCCCACCCTCACCCTGCCACGACCGAGGGCCCTCCTCTCCCCACCCCATCGCCTGCAGCCGTGTGCCGTGCCCCTCGTGCTGCCCTAGCACCTCCTGGGGGACGGGGCGGAGGGGGTGCCAGCAGCGTGCCCGCCATGCCAAGACGGGGGTGTCGCAGCCAGACGCCCACACCTGCTGCGCACGCGTCTCTGGCGCGGCTGCGAGCGTCCGGCTCAGGGCATGGGCAGCGCGGTGGGGGCGGCTGCGGCAGAGACGTGTCCCAGGGACTCCGGAGCGCTGATATTTATTGTTAGGCAGTGCGGCAGCTCGGCCGCAATTATAGCCGCGCGGCAAAGTGTCTGGATTAGATAAATTATGGGGGGAATTAGGCTCCCTGGGCCGCAGCCTGCAAATCCCAGCAACCCCGCTGCAATCAGAGCAATAAACAAGCCCTGCGTGGCCCCATGGGGCTCTCTGGGGGAGGGGGGGATGCCGGCAGGCTCAGTTGCGGGCCGCTCCTT
This sequence comes from Haliaeetus leucocephalus, assembly GCF_000737465.1. Taxonomy (NCBI): domain Eukaryota; kingdom Metazoa; phylum Chordata; class Aves; order Accipitriformes; family Accipitridae; genus Haliaeetus; species Haliaeetus leucocephalus. Next base: position 268,602 of record NW_010972611.1, on the reverse strand, counting down.
GGGGGCTGCACCAGGCACCCCAGAAATTTATTGCATCTCCTGCCGTGCGGGGTGCCCCTGCGGCTCCCCTTGGTTGGAGGACAGAGCAAGGGTCTGTCCTGTAGAGCCCACTTGCTGCACCTGGGGTCCCAGCGACGCCTTGGGGAGCAGGGGGCTGGTGGTAGCTCATCCCCCGTGGGCACGTGGCTGTGCTCCTCTGGTCCCCTGGCCACCACAGCGGGTGGCTGGCGGTGCTGGTGGGCCAGGAGGGCCACCGACTGGGCAGGGCACCCCTCCTGCAGCAGGTTTTGGGTGCTGACAGCAAAGCCCGGGGGAGGTGCAAAGGTGGGATCCGAGGCTCGGGGCAGCAGAGGTGCCTGCTCTTGCTCAGCCAGGTTGTTGGTCTGGCTGCACTTTCCATCTGTCCCATCGTCTCCGCTGGTGGCAGCTGGTGAGCCCTGGGGGCGTGGGATGATCCTTGGACGGTCCTTGCCCTTTGCTCCCAAGTCCTGCCGGGAACAGGCATGGTGGCTTACGGTGAAAGTGCGAGAAGGCCACATCCTGCCCAGCGCTGGCATTTGGGGGGGGCAGCTGTGTCCCTGGGATGCCCCATGGTGTGTGACTGGGGGCTCCTAGGGGTGTCCCCAGCCGTGCTGGGCCCCGGCGTGCCGATGTGCGTGGGATGCCACCTCCCTGCTGGGTGTTCTGGATGCCAAGGTGGGGACAATGGTTTGTTTCCGTGCATGGGCACAGGCCAACTCCCCCCGATGCTCCTGTGGCCCCTGGGAGTCCCTCAGAGTGTGTGGGCTGTGCCCCAGACTCCGGTGCAGGGACCGAGGGTGCTGGTGCCTTAGGCCTTGGGGTGCCCGGTGCTGTGAAGGGGGCAGAGCGGGGTGGCTGTAAGACAGGGGTACATGGGGTGCTGGTGCCCGGCTGAGGCAGGCGGGTCGGAGCCCACCTGTGCACGGGGAGGGCTCAGCATTGAATGCAGCCCCCCCAGCCACTGGCGCTGCCGCCACGCTCGCCTCTTCAAGGCAGCTTTTATCTGGCTGACTTTGTGTTCCAAGCGGTGAGAGCTGGAGCGGGCTCTCAAGAGCCCTTGTGCGGAGCAGCCTCTCCCGGGGGAGCGTCTCGTGTGGGAAAGGAGCCATGTTGCTGCTCTGCACCCACCACAGGGGCCTGGGGGTACCCGGACTCCTGGGTCCTCTGCAGCTGCTGGACCCTGACGTCGGGGCTGTGCCCTGCCAGATCCCTCCATTGCATCCACTGGCACTAGCGGGGCTGGGGATGTTGTAGCCTGCAGCAGGAGGGACCCCCTCGCCCTGGCAGATCCCGGGGGCATTGGGCAGGAGGTGCTGCAGCGCGCAGGGCAGTTATGCCCGGGGGGGACAGTTCCCCGTCCTGCCGTGGTGTTGTGTCCAGCTGCAGGGCTGGAGGTGGGGAAGGTGGTGATGGCACCTCTCAGCAGCTAATTACCCAGCCTCACCAGCTGCAGCGTCCCTGGGTGGGCTGGGGGGCTCCACCACCCCTGACCCCACAGCTGTGCCCCCCAGGCTGGTCCCTGTGGGGCACAGAGCCACTGGCCACCCGTGGGTGCTGGCTGTGGCACTGGCAGGAGCTGCTGCCCGGGGACAGAGGATGCCATGCCCCATGAGTCGCCACGCTGGGCAGCACCGAGCCCCAGCAGCATGGCTGGGGCCCGTGGGGTTCCTGTGGGAGAAGGGGACGCAGCATCGGGGTGTGGGGGCTGTCCCAGGGTTCAGCAGGGCCAGGGCCACCCGCTCCTGCCCAGGCTGGTAATTGAGTCACTGGTTGCAGATTGATGGTTTAATTAAAACCCAATTAGAAACCTCATTGATCTTGTTAGCAAAGTGGGAAGGTACAGGCTTTAGTGGGGATTAAAGGGATTGCATGGCCATTGATAGGGATGGGGGGCACGGGGGCACCTGTAGGGCGGTGCTGGGGGTCCTGGGGTGCTCGGAGAGGGCTGTGCCCATCACCCTGGGGTGGGTGCTGTCCCATGGCACCCACGGTCCCTTCGCCCACTGCCATGTCGCCAGGCAGCAGCTCCCGTCTCCCCAGGAGCCCCGATTCCCTGAGTGGGGAGGTGGCCCCAGGGACGCTGTGTGCCGGCAATGCCTTTTGCACCCGCACCTTGCAGCTGCGCCAGGCGAGTTGGGGGGAGGATGGGGGGGGGGTCGTGCCGTGGCGCCGTGCCACCCGTGCGCGTGGGCTGCGTTGCAGGCGCTGTCTGCTGAGCCAGCGCGCGTGTGCGCGGCCGTCTGGGCGCCGTGACTGTGCAGTGCTGTCTGCGTGGGGAGGGCTGGCACGGAGGGGGGGCCCAGGCTGAGCTGCCTGTCTCCCCGGCAGCTGAGCGATGGGCACAGACAGTCTGTCTGTCTGTCTCTCCATCCATCAGGGTGGACTGACCGCGGCAATCGATGTGCCTTCACCTCTCGCTGTTGCGTGGGGTGACTGGAAGGGGACCACGTAAATCAATGGCACTTTTTTGTTCACCAGCTGATCGATGGGCCCCGGACGTGCCGAAAGGGCGAAGGTGCCGGAGCCAAATAAAGGGCCCAGCTGGGCTGGGGTGGGGGGTGGAGTCCGCCCCAGCACCCAGTGCAGGGGAGCACCATGATGTCACCCGCATGGGGGGACACTCCACATTGCCCCTGTCCTCACCACTGGCACCACCAATGTGGGATGCTGAGCCCAGCTCCAGCCCTGCCGCCCTCCAGGCCTTTCCCGCACTGTGGGGATGAGCCTCTGCAGCACAGGGGTCCAGGCAGGGGTCTGGTCCCCCATCCCGTGCTGCTGCCGCCGTGCCCGGGTTGTGCTGCAGTGCACCAGGCGCTCCTTAGCAGTGCATCAGCGAGCGTGCAGCACTCAGCCCAGATTTATCACAGCAGATGGGAGCGGAGCAGCTGCCCAGCTCACCAGTGGCTGTGGCTTGCCAGGTAGCCAGGGTCCCACCGGTGCGGGGCTGGTGGGTGCCAAGCGCAGCCTGCGCTTGGGACGGTTCTGCCAGGGGACATCCATCTGCCCACTACCGACAGGCTGCTGGAAGGTACCACTGCCTTGCAAAGCCCTGCTCTAAAAATGCAGTCGTGCAGAAGTGATGCTGCCTGTTCTACTCCCGTGCTTAACCCTTTGGGCACTGCCGGAGCCCGCTGTGCCCCGCTGGCCTCTGTGGTGTGGCTGGAGCCTGGGAGGCCGGGGGGACCATCCCAACCCAGGTTGCCTGTTGCTGGGCCTTCCCAACAGTTGCAGGGACCGGGCAGCCCATGCCCGCACTGCGGTGGGTGTCGGTGAGAAAGGAGGCTGATACCCTCGCTCTGGGTGTCTGTTCCCATCCTTCTGCCTGAAAACAGGGCCCATGGGCTCCCTGCCTGCTGCTGGGGCTGGGCCAGGCACACACTTCTGCCTACCCTGCACTCCCGAATGGTGCTGCAGGCAGAGCTTGGGGTGTTCCGGTGATGGCATTGGGGCTGCTGGGATTTGGGGGCATCCAGCTGTGTGGGGTGCTGGTCTGCACCGGCGGGACCGGTGATCACAGCGCAGGAGCCGAGCATGGCAGGAACACAGTGTTGTGGCCGAAGCTGCTGCTGGAGTCCCCCTGGATGTGCCCCGGGCCATGGTGGCCCCATGGCTCTACCTGTTTGGGGCTGTTCTCCAGCCCCTCCCAGCTTGTAGCGATGCTCTGATGCCTGCAAGCTCTCAGCATGCAGCAGCGGCTGGCGATGTCCGTGGGGTTTACCACCATGGGGAACAGGGCTGCCAGCCTCCACCACACCATCTGGGGTCCCCTGTACCCCTCCATTGCCATGCTGGTGTGCCCCAGCCCAGGGGGAGACCTTGGTGCCGCATGGGGCCATGCTCATTAGCGAGGCTGTTTATCAGGAGCCACGCTTCTTAATAAGCCCCAGCGTGGGGTCCCAGGGGGGTGTGTGTGCCTCAGTGCTGGGTGCTGCAGGGGAAGGGGGGGGGTACAGCTCCCCAGCACCCCAGGACAGGGTTTCCCCTGGCACGGCAGGAGATGGAGCCAGGTGTCACTCCTGTGGGTGCAGACACCCAGGGCCAATCCTGGGGAATGTGCTTCCTCCGGTCCCTCGCTCCCCTGGCACAGCCACACCGGCTGCCGGTGCCCAACCCGGTGTGGGACAGCTGGCTCGGGGCACGCTGGCGTCCCAGCCCTGCGTCCTGCACGGAGTTAATTGCAATTTTCTCCTCGGGGCCATTTCTTTAATAACAAGCCTTTTTCTCTCCCCCCCCCATTCTCACCACATCAAAGGGGGAAGATGAAAGGTCCCGGCGCCCCGCGGAGCAAGGGTGGCTGCCTCAGCACCTTGCTGGCGGAGGAGTTGCCCAGTGGCCGGCGGGGGCCGGGCTGGGCGGGGAAAAGCGGCGGGGG
>NW_010972611.1:260142-264065 GCF_000737465.1 Haliaeetus leucocephalus | reverse complement strand
TGGGGGGGGGTGGGGGGGGGGACCCCCCATGGGGCAAGGGGACCCCAAGTGCTGGGTCCAGGACTGGTGGACCCAGGTTTGCCCTGAGAGGCGGGGAAAGGGGCCCTGAGCCAGAGCAATGCAGTGCAAGGAGTCCAGCCACACGTGCCAGGATGCTGTGGTCCATGTGCCAGGGGAGCCAGGCGAGGGACCCCCAATGCAAGCAGGGCTGGGGGGCTGCAGCAGCACGGTGAGGGAGGCACTACCGCCGCTGAGCTGGGTTGTGGAGCGAGGTCCAGTCAGGGTCTGGTGCTGCCACGGCAGCTCGGTGCAGAGCCAGCGCCTCACAGTGCTGGCTCGTAATTAATTGGCAGGAGCAGTGGGTCAGCACGGCAGCGAGGATTACCGCGGCCGGGATTTCCATCGGGCGCGGATTAGGAGCCAGCGGAGCCTCTCCTGAGTGGATCTGAGGGGATTGCAGCTCCTAATCAATGTAAATGAGGCTCCCCCAGGGCCACCCTTTATGGCATTAACGAACTAACGGGATTAGCCAGAGCAGGGTGAGAAATCCTCTCTCTGAGCTGTGGCGCGTGGCAGGGCTGGGGCCATGGTGGGCAGCCGCGGTGGGTCGGCTCTAGGCTGCTGGAGCTGGGGAATGCCCGGGCCCTGGCCCCCCCACACACACCCAGGGCTGCGTGGTGAGGACCAGGAGCTGTGTCCTGCAGGGTCCCCGGTGCCTGCGGGACCCTGGTGCCCATCAGCACCGTGGCCGGGTCAGTCTGTCTGTCCCACTGTGTTTGTCCCCTCCTTGAGGCCACCGGCACATTCCCAGCAGGACCCAGCAGCGCCGTCTTGTGTGCCCGTGTTCCTGCAGGTGTCCCACCCATCCATGTGGCTTGGCACCCGTAGCATCCGTCCCCAGCAGCATCCCTCCCACCCCAGGCTGGCCCGCATCCCCCGGAGACAGTGATTCCGTGCTGCGGGTCCATGGGGCTGAGGTTGCGCGGGGGTCCTGGTGTGTCAGGGGCTCCAGGTAGAGGTTGAGCAGGGGGATACCACTGCCCCCCCCCAGGGTCCTTGCTCTGGGACCTCCCCGTTCTCTAGCCTCCGGGTCCCTTTTGAGGAGGGGGATGGTGTTTGCGAAAGTGCAGGGGGTGTCCCTGACCCCCCATGCCCCCCTTACCTTGCAGCCTGCGGCGGGAGGGCTACACGGTGCAGGTGAACGTCAACGACTACCTGGACATCTACTGCCCACACTACAACGCCTCAGTGCCCGAACACCGGCTGGAGCAGTACGTGCTCTACATGGTGAACGCGGAGGGCTACCGCACCTGCAACACCAGCCAGGGCTTCAAGCGCTGGGAGTGCAACCGGCCCCACGCGCCCCACAGCCCCATCAAGTTCTCGGAGAAGTTCCAGCGCTACAGCGCCTTCTCGCTGGGCTACGAGTTCCGTGCGGGGCAGGAGTACTACTACATCTGTATGTGGGGCACCGGGGTGGGACCCCCACACAGCCCCCCCCTCATACCCGGCTGGGTCCCCCACATCCCACCCCAGCTGGTCCCACTGCACCACACCACCTGGTTGAGCCCCTCTGCATCCCCACCCTGGCCAGGACCCCCCATGCCAACCCCACTGGGCTGATCCCCCTGCACCCCCCCGGCTGGGTGGCTGCAGCCCCCCCCAGGAGTGGGCACCCTGAGCTCAGGGATGGAGGTGTGGGGTGGAAGGGGGGTGTGGGGAGGCGTGGGGGTGCAGGAGGGGTTGTGATGCAGGGGTGAGATGGGGGTGTGGGGAAATATGGGGGTGTAGGGAAGCAGGATGGGGATGTGGGTGGGCGTGCTGGTGCAGGGTGCTGGTGCAGGAGGGGGGTGCTGATGTAGCATGCTGATGCAGGATCGGGGTTCAGGGAATGCTGATGCAGGTGCAAAAATCAGAGTGCTGGGGGATGCTGGTGCAGGGTGGGGATGCAGGGTGCTGATACAGGTGCAGCTTCAGAGTGCAGGATGGGGATACTGCTGCATCCCCCCAGTCTGGAGCGCACCCCCAAGCAGGGCCAGACCCCACCATGCCCTGACCCACCGAGCCTCTGGGTGCCAGGGGCTGGGGTCACCCGCTGCGGAGCCATCCCAGCCCGCTCTTGCCTTGCAGCCACGCCAACACACAACCACCGCCGGGCCTGCCTGAAGATGAAGGTGTTTGTGTGCTGCGCCTCCAGTAAGTAATCCCGTGCCCGGCCTGGGGGCTGCGGGCAAGTGGGGGGCAGCGTGGCCTGCCGGTGGGTCCCCCATCCTTCCTGGGTTCCCCATCCCTCCCGGGAGGGGCTGTGGTGCAAGGCGGTTAGGGAGCATGACCACCCCCATCCCCTCTCTCCCTCTTGCAGCGTCGCACTTGGGGGAGAAGCTGGTGCCCACCCTGCCGCAGTTCACCCTGCGACCCGAGGTGAAGATTGAGGACCTGGGTGAGTTGGGCAGAGCCTCCGGCCCCACAGCGCCACATCTGTCGTCGTCCCCGCCGCCACCCACAGGGCAGCCCCAGCTGCGGGGTGGGGGTTCGGGGCCACCCTGGTGCCACCCTCACCCTCTCCCTCTTCCCCACAGACAACTTCAACCCGGAGATGCCCAAGCTGGAGAAGAGCATCAGTGGCACCAGCCCCAAGCGGGAACACTTGCCCCTGGCCGTGGCCGCTGCGCTCTTCCTCATGACGCTGCTGGCTTCCTAGCTTCTGGTGCCGGCGGGGGCCCGGCCAGTACAACTCTGCCGAGTGGGGACCCCCCGATCTGCTGCCCCTCTTGAGAGCCAGCGGGGAACCACCACGGGACCACCCGTCCCCTCTGCACCACCACCCCCCTGCCCGGAGAGCCCATGGGGCAGGGGGCTGTGGCACACGCCGATCCCAGCTGGGACTCGCCTCCCCCCCCCGCCAGTGGCTGCAGCCCCGTCTGCGAGAATGCGGCTTGGTGCTGCTGTGTGCACAGCATCTTCTACCGACACCATCCCACAGTGCGGAGTCCTGCCCACAGAGTGTTGCCCGCAGCCCACCCGGTGCCCTGTGGCTGGGGGGCAGTACCGGGCTGGGGAGCCTGGTGAGGGCAGGGACCCCCAGGGCTGGGCAGCCTGTACATACCTATATAGAGATCTATACATACTGTACAGAGAGAGACTATATAGATATATCTATACTGTACCATAGGCAGCGGCACCGGCCCCGGGCTGGCTTGTACATAGTTGAACGTGTTGGATTTTCCTCGTCTTCTGTGAAGACCTGACCTATGCAAACGCACAGACACTTTTTGGGGAAAAACAAAACAAAAAAACAATCTCAACCTTTTTTTCAAGTGCTTTGGCTGGTGATTTTCATATTCTGCTCTTAGTCTATAAAAAAAAAAAATAATAAAAGGATAAAAAAACCGATCCCTGTCACAGCAGCGTGCAGTGCTCCTGGCCAGCCATCGGCCAGCCCTCCAGCGCAGTGGGCTCCTGCTGGGGCAGGGGGTCAGGTGAAGGCAGTGAGTGCCAGGTGCTGACCTTCACTGTGCCACCCGCCTCGCCGGCCCTGGGCATGACAGCTCCAGTCATGGGCTCGGTGCCTCTGGCAGCAAGGACACCCTGGGGGGATGCGGGACGATCCCCCCACCTCCCGCTGGCTCTGCTCCCCATCGACCCCCAAGTACTGGCATGGAGCATTCGGCAGGAACGTGGTGCTGCCCACTGGAGGACAGCACTGACAGCAGGCAGCGCCCACAGGTAAGGGCGTTGCGGGCAGGGCCTTTGGCACGCATCCCTGGGAGGTGCTGGGGTGCGGTGGCTGAGAGCAGCCTGGGGAGGAGTGGGTGCAGGAGACCCCCTCCTCACCACCCTCACTGGCTGCGTGGGGTGAGCAGCTGTGGGCTGGCACCCCAATGTGCCTGGGAGCCCCATGGGAATCCCCACATTGCCCCCCC
>NW_010972611.1:256287-260132 GCF_000737465.1 Haliaeetus leucocephalus | reverse complement strand
GTCTGGCTCTGCCGGGCATGCCAGCTCCTGCTGGCGTCAGGGGGATCTGGCACACGCCTGTCTGCGCGGCAGCTCCCGCGGGGTGTGGGGGGGATGCCCTTGGTTCCCCCTTGGTGCCTCCAGCCAGGTGAGGGGATGTGTGGGGAGGGGGTTGCACCCGGTGACCCGCTTGGGATGGGGGTCACGTGGAAGGGGGGGTGTTGCTGGGGCTATGGAGGAGTGGGGTGCAAGCAGCCCTGCAGCTGGCACCCCACAGCCCCAGTGGGTGCAAGGGAGCAGCCGTGCGGGTCCTGACCCTGCACCCCACTGGGCTGGGGGGGGCCCAGTGCGCCCAGGGAGGGGGGCAGCCGCTCTCCCCACAAGGCAATGTGGGACCAGGAGGGCTGCAGCCCCTCTCCCAGTGGGGACTGACATGCTGTGGATGTGGCCTCAGTTGGGGGATCCCCACAGCCATTGTGGCAGGGTGGCCGCTCTCCCCCCACCCCAGCAGGCACTGCTGGGCGGTGGCTCGGCGTCCCGCCAGCCCGGGCTTGTCCGGGTGCGGGAAGAGAGAGCGAACCCGTCAGACGAGTCCTCTGAGCACTCCCGGAAGGCGCCGGGCTCCCCACATACCCCCCACACTCCTGCAGGTCTGGCCCACTGTGGGGCTAGGGACCTTGCCCCAGACCCCCTCCCCGGGTACTCAGGGTGCCACCCAGCACCCAGCTGCTGACCCTGGGCTGGATGGGCATGGTGTGGCCAGGGGCTGGCTGGGGCAGCATCACCCAGCACTGCCAAGGACTGTATCCAGCCTGCACACTGGCTGCCGGGGACCAGCCACAGTCCTCCCAGTGCAGGGCCATGCCGGTGGCACGTGGCAGGCTGGGCTGGGGAGCCCAGCACAGCCCTGTTGGCTGGTGCAGCATGGTGGGGAGCAGGGGTCTGAGTCGGTTGCCCCGGCACAGTGCAGCACAGCGAGCTCTGCTTGCAAAATCCCTCCTGCCGCTTGCCTTGACCTTGGCACCGCTCCCTGGCCTGTGTGTGGCACTGCCGCCAGCTTGGTGGAGACCAGCCACCCAGCCCTGCTCTGCTCCGGTGCCCTCGGGCAGGGTGCAGCATGGCATGCCAGGGGCAGCCTGGACCAGCTGGGAGACTCCTGGGGTGCTGGTACGGGGGATCCCCAAGCCCTGTTGCCCCAAGGCAGGGGGGAGCCCTTGTTGGGACCCCAGCACTGGGGCTCAGGTGCCCCCTGGGTCCTGGGGGGGCTTCTACAGCTCTGGCAGCATGTCCAGCTCTGGGCACAAGGTGTGTGCCTGGACCAGCCGTGCAGCACAAGGCTTTGCATCACCCCGTGGCAGCATCTTCCTCCCCGGGTAGGGCTGGGTGCATCCTGCTCTCCGGCCAAATGCGTAAGGGCCTGGCGTGGCCAGCCAGCCTCGGGGATGCGGCTCTGCCCCTGCCACGCGCAGCCTGGCATCGGGCTGTGCCTACCTGCTGGGCTGCACGCAGCCGGCGTGGCACGTCACTGTGGCCTTCACTCCTGGCCACGGACTGGACGGTTTCTCTTCCTCCCCCAGCCTCATGGCCAGCGACGTCAGCACGGGCAGCGGCTGGGGCACACCTGGGTGTCCCGAGCTGAGAAACCATAAATAGTTTGTCACGAGCTCTGCGGCCTCTGGCCAGCCCCACCTGCCCTGTGCCTCTCTGCTGCGAGCGTTTACGGCGTGAAATGGCTTCACCTTTGTCCTGCAAACTGCAGCTGGTGCGGCAGGAGCCCTGCCTGCACGGGCACTGACCCCGTCCCACGGTCACCCAAGGCAGTCCCCAGCCCCACACGCACCAGGAGGCGTGGCCGTGACCATTCACACGTGCGCACCACCACGGGCACCCTGGTGCCACTGGGGGTGGGCACCCACCCTGTATGGAGCCCTGCCTATGGTCACCCTGTCCCTGCTGCGGCTTGTCCCTCACCATTGAGCCCCAGGTGGGAGGTAACTGGACACCTTCTAGCCCCAGCTTGTCCCTCAGGCTGTCCCCAGCAGGGGACATCTGCTTGTCCTTCCTCCCCCGATCCAGCCACCGCCGCTGGCACTGCCCTTTTGCCGTGGTCCAGGCAGGGCAGTGATGCTGGGACCCAGCCAGGTCCCTGTGGCCTTGCTGCCAGTCCTGTCCCCGTGCACTGGTGGCCCTGCCCTCGGGCTGGGGACCGCAGCGAAGGGAACGGGGGAGCCCCTCAGCCAACAGCACTGGGTACCACATCCCAATCCCATGGGACGGACCTCACGTGGTGCTCCTGGAGGCTCGTCACCCTCTGGGGCTTGCACCAGCCCTGCCGGGAGGGACGGCCTCAGGTGCTGGGCTTTGCCAGAGGCTGCACAGCCCCCCCATCACTGCTCCCTGCCTCGGTTTCCCCAGGCACCCGGCACAGGTGCAGCCTGTCTCTGCCACAGTGGGGGCAGTACGGAGGTGATGCCAGGACCCCAGGGAGGGAAGCAGCTGCGGTGCTGACCGGCTCCCACCACTGTCCGGCTGCACCTGTCCCCGTGGCTTGTGCATGCCACGCTCTGATCCCACCGGGCTGCGGCCACAGGGGTGTTCCCAGGAGGTGCTCCCCTGTACAAGCCACGGCAGCACTGGCTTGCCGGGAGCAGGAGGCCTCGCATAGTCATTACGGCGCAGGGGATGATGTCAGGCCTGGCCGCAACAAGGGAGGATGAAAGGGAAAAAGCGGGTCCCCCTCCCACGGGAGCCGAGGGTGGAGAGAGAGGCGGGGATGTGAGGAAGACATGGGGGATGCGGGTGGGATGAGGGGCACCCAGCCCCACACCCTCAGCCTCGCGGGAGCCCTTGGCTGCTGGAGCCGACAGCCACTCTCCGGTTACAGCCGCGGTGCCGGCGTCCGCCCAAGCCCCTCCAGCGTGCCAGGGGAGCGCTCCTTGCACGGCTGCAGCGGCGGGCATGCAACATTACCCACAATCAATGGATCATTATGTAATAAACAAGAGGAAAGTTGTTTTGCAAATGCGGCTGAGTTATCACTTCACAACACAGCGGCGAAGCATCTCTCTGCCAGGCTTAACAAGGATGGATCAGTGTTGGGGGCAGATGGGAGCAGATAGCGAGCCGCTGCGCTCCCCTCCAGGCAGCCAGCAAAGCGCCCGCTGCACACGCAGCCCCCCGCCCTGTGCTGGGGGGGTCACAGGGGGGAATTTCACAATATTGAGCAAACGGGGAGCGGGGCAGGGGACGCATGCAGGGTTTGGCTGGTGCTGGAGCAAAGCTCTGGGAGAGCAGAGGCAGCTGATAACGGCAGGGGAGGAGGAGGAGGGGGGACTGCTCCTGACACCCCCAGCCCCTCCTTGGTAGCTGCTGTAGCTCCCGAGGCTCTGCTCGCCCAGGGGCTCCTGATGTCCCTGGCATCTCAGATAAGGGGGTTCCCACGGAACGGGCTGGGAGGGGCCAGGCCTGCAGGGTGTCCCCCCCCCCTCAGCTGGACGCCACCGCCGGCCAGTGCTCCCCCCAGCGAGGAGGGGACGGTCACGGCTTGGGCCCTTTGCCCCGAGCCCCCAGAGTTCCCACCACCTCCCGCGGGGACCAACCCGGGCCTCACCCCCATCATCGCCCATCAACCCGGGGGCGAGACCCCCCCTGCCGACGCACACGCAGGACCACGGGCGGCGGTGCCGCCGGGCAGGACCTGCGCCCCCCCGAGCTCCCACCGGTGGGGTGACGACCCCTGCCCGGTGCCGGCCGTGCGCGGGGCCCGTCCGCGCCCCCCCTCCCCTCTCCTCGCGTTGCCCGTGTTGTTGTTGTGTCTCGGCCCCGGTGTGCGGGGCGGGGCGCGGGGCCGGGCGCGGCGGCGGCGG
>NW_010972611.1:252234-256185 GCF_000737465.1 Haliaeetus leucocephalus | reverse complement strand
TCTGAGGCCGGCGGGGCGGTCCCGCTGCGCAGCCGGGGAGCGGCGCGGCCGGTCCAGGGGCGGACCGGGGAGGGGGGGGGGGACGCCAGGGGGGCCTTTCCGTTCCCAGGGCCGAGCGGGAGCGGGGCCTCTTCCTTCCCCGCGGGGGTGGCGCGGCGCCAGCCCCGACGCCGGGGCACAGGGAAGCGTGTTGACAAACACGGCCCTGGCTCCTGCCGCCTGGGCAGGATGTGCGGGGGGGGGGGCCTGACCGGGCCCCCAACACCCCAGCTGCGCCCAGGAACCGGCCCCCGGGACGGGCTGTGGCTGTGGGGGTGACCCCATCCCAGGCATCAGACCCCCAGGCTGTAGGGGTCACCTCCTGGGCCATGACCCGCTAATTGTAGGGGTGCCCCCCCAAGGTACCAGCCCACCAGACTGCAGGAGTGCCCTGTTTGGCTTTAGGGGTGCCCCCCCACTACGCACCAGACCCCTCTAGGCTATAGGGGTGCCCCCTGCCTGGGCCGTGTGCCCCCAGCTGTAGGTCACCCCCCAGGCACCACCCCCCACGTTATAGAGCTGTGTGTTGTCTCCCTGCCTCCCCCCCCAAAAGGGTGACCAGGGTCCACAGGGTTTGGGGAGCAGGGGCTGGCCCCGAGGCCACCGCAGCCAGCAAGGTGAGGGGACCCCACAGAGGCCCTGATCAGCTGCCAGTTTGTCCATGTCGTCCGTCCCGTGTGTCGTCCCTCCCCACCCCCCGGGGTGAGTTGTGGGGAGCAGCAGGCGCTGGAGCCAGGCTGGCTGCCCCATGGGCGAGAGCTGCCGATGCCTCCTGGCTCTGGGAGTGTTGCGATGGGCAGGGTACACATTCTGGCGGGTCCCCTTCCAGCTCCCCGCCTGCTGGGGCCACTGGGGAGCTCTGGGAAGGGGGGTGCGCTCACCAGCTGGGTGCAGGGGGGCTGGTCCAGTGGGGGCTTTTCCTCCCAAAACCAGCCTGGACACTGTGGGACTCTGCACAGGGAAGGGTGAACCAAAGGTTGACCTGTCCTGGGCTCTGAGAGCAGTCTCCTGCCCACAGCAGCTCCTTTCTTGGCCTTGTTAATTGGTGTGAGCAATTTGGGGGTGCAGGGGAAGGGGGGTCCCCCCCAATGCCTCTCCCTGCTGGAGCTGACCCCCAGCCTCCCTCCTGCCTCAGGTTCCTGTGGAACGACTACACAGTAGAGGTGCGCCTCAATGACTACCTGGACATCATCTGCCCACACTATGAGGAGGGGACTGTCGACCCCCATGCCATGGAGCGTTACACTCTCTATCTGGTGGAGCCGGAGGAATACCGGGCCTGCAAGCCCCGCTCCAAGGAGCAGATCCGCTGGGAGTGCAACAAGCCCAGCGCCCTTCATGGCCCCGAGAAGTTCTCTGAGAAGTTCCAGCGCTTCACCCCCTTCACACTGGGCAAGGAGTTCAAGGAGGGGCACAGCTACTACTACATCTGTGAGTGCCTGGGGGTCTGCCAGGGGGCTGGGGTCCCTACTGGGCTTCCCCCCACCCCAGTTAACCCCCATCCTCCCTTGCAGCCAAGCCCATTCACCAGCACGGGGAAGCATGCCTGAAGCTGAAGGTGACGGTCACTGGCAAAGGCAGTGAGTATCGCCCAGACCCCTTGGGTCCTGCCCGTGCCCCCCCTTTCCGCTCACAGTGTCGGTGCCCAGCTCGGCCTTTCCTGAGCTGTGTCATGGCCAGGCCATGGCCCCCTGCCAGCCCCAGGGTGTGGGCACATGTGGCTTGGCTGGGAAAGTGCTGGTGGCTGGCGTGGTGGATGGCCCCTGGTGAAACCTGGCTGAGGGGGGGTCAGGGAGCTGCCCTTCACCCGCCTGACCCCGTGTTTGCTTTGCAGCTCAGGCACCGCCTGTCCCTGCCTCTACCCAGAAGGGGAGGATCCAGGCAGGTAGGTTGGTGGCTGCAGGCAGGCAGATGGGTCCAGGCAGCCGTGGGGGTGGCAGGGGAGCCAGGCTGAGCCCAGCTGCTCTCCTGGGGTGGGGGGACTGGGGAGCAGGGCTAGCAGCAGCCCCCGCGCTGGGTGATGTGCTGCTGGCTTGGGGCATGGCACCTCCCCCAGGGATGCTCACAGCTCTTCTCTCCCCACAGATGATGCAGCCGCACATGTGCTGAGGAGCGTGGGGCAGAACTCGGGGATGCGGGGCAGCAGCCCCTTCACCTTCATCAGCCTCCTCCTGCCCCTCCTGGTGCCGCAGGGGCTGTGAGCCACCCCGCTGTGCCCGGATAGACCAAGGCTGTGGCCGCTGCTGACAGAGCCGGGATGCTCAGGACCCCTGTGGTCCTCACATGCGCCCCGGGGCGGCCTACCCTGTGCACATCTGGGCAAGGAAAGGATTTGTCAGTATTACAGGGCCAGAGGGCCCCAAGCCAAGCTGAGCAGCCAAAGCCCTCGGGCTGCCCCAGCTCCCCCGGCCCTCGCAGGCAGGATGGTCTCAGCAGCCGGAGGCTGAGTGTGAGCCCGAGGGTGGAGGAGCCGCATGTGCCCCAGACTGGAGAGGAGCAGGAGGCTGGCACCCCTGCCCCAGGAGCTGAGCTTGCCCACGGATGGCCCTCGGATCTCTCTGCTGTGGGCTCAGACTGTGTGTCCCGCAGGCGGGGACGTGGTGCTGGCCCTGTGGCCAGCCGGGTGCCCCAGTGCTGGCTGCGGCCCCTTGGCATCACCGGCTCTGGAAGCCTGGATGTGCTTGAGAAGATGCCTGGCAGCCAGCAGAGCGGGACTGTAGGAAACATCCCCCTCCCCACTGTGCTGTGCCCCTTCCCCATTCTTCATCCCACTGCACATGGCGGTGGGGGGCAGTGAGAGCTGTCCCCACCCTGGATCTCCCCCCTCCCCTCTGCTGGGTGCCAGAGGGGGCCCCCACCCCCCCACCCCACCCCTCCCCAGCAGCACCCTGCGCGGGGCGCTTTGCCCACCCTGATTTGTACAGCTTTCTAACACAGGAGTTTTTGTATGATTGTCTTGAATAAATAACCAAGAGCATGCTGAGCACCTGGGCTGGGGGGGGTGTAAGGGGCCTGCCCCCCCACCACAGGGCTGGGCTGTCCTCCTGGCCATGTCTGGCCTTGGAAGGAGGAATGGCCCATGTGGGGCATTTGTGCTGGTTAATTAATTAATTGGCTGGTGTTTGCACAGGGCTTTGAAGTGGAAAAGTGCCACGGTGGGGCTGGCTGGTGCTATCAGTTGTGTTTATCTGGTGACACAAAGCCCTCCCTGGGACTGGGGGGGGTGGTTTTTCCCCCTCCCCCCTGCACTGGAATGAGCTTCCAGGCCTGGGGCAGCAGCTGCCCTAATGGGCAGCAAGGAGGGGGGTTGAGGTGTGGCTGGAGTCCCCTGGGGCTGTGCAGGGGATGCAGCCTGGCAGGGCCCCAGGACCCCCTGTGGGGTGGTGGGTCCCTGGGGCCTAGTGGTCCCGGGGACTGGGGGATCTCGGGGCAGTGGGATGACAGAAATGTGGGACCCCCGAGGTGTGAGACACTGGATGTGGGGTGGGAGCTCAGGGAATTGGGATCACAGGGTGGTGGGCCCCCCAGGAATTTGGGATTGGGGGGGGGGAGGAGGGACCCCATGGATGCAGGGTGCTGGGGAGGTGGGCTCACAGGGACATGAGGCCTCTGGAATTTGGGGCTGTAGGGATGGAGGGTCTTGGGGAGGCAGGGTCACAGGGATGGGGGACCCCGGGCATGTAGGATCTGGGGTGTGGGAGAACTCAGGGATGCAGGGTCCTGGGGAGGTGGGCTCCCTGCACTGGGGACACCGGAGGTGGGATGTGGTTGTGTGTGTGTGTCCCCCTTCCCCGCTGTGGGGTGCTGCCTGGGGTGCCCCATGGGACGGACCCTACCCATCGCGGTGGTGCCGGGGCTGCTCGGCGCGTTGCGACCGGACACCCCGCTGGCTGCCTCCTTGGTCCCCGCCCC
>NW_010972611.1:251830-252224 GCF_000737465.1 Haliaeetus leucocephalus | reverse complement strand
GCCATGGGGGTTTGGGGGGGGCGTTGGGGGTGCAACGGAGAGGGCACCCGGGCCGGTTTGGGGGCGTGCAATGACGTCCATTGGGGGCTGGCACAGAGGGTTTGGGGGTGCAGGGTGAACAGCACGGGTCCAATTCAGGGGGTGCAGTGGGAGAGGAATTGAGGGGTGCGGTGTAGTGGGCACTGGGGCGGTTTGGGCAAGGCTGAGTTTGGGGGGGTGACAAAGCTGAAGGCAAAGGCCGCCAGGGAACGGGGGGTCGGGGCATGCAGGGGGGGCAGTAAGGCTGTAGGGGCTGGAGGAGGGGTGGTCACAATTGCAGTGTGGAGGGGCTGGGAATATTTCAGGGTGCATATTTTGGGGGGTGCCTGCTGGCTGCAGAGGTTGCAGCCCCCCA
>NW_010972611.1:245184-251820 GCF_000737465.1 Haliaeetus leucocephalus | reverse complement strand
GAACATCCAGTTCCTGCCCTTCCTCACCACCGATGTCAAGTACAGTGGGGTTGAGCCCGGGGAGGGGTGTGTCTTATGCAACTGGTGGGGGTTACATGGTGGTGGGGCAGAGCAGAAGGCCCAAGGCGCACCAGCAAGCCCCTGTGCCATTTGCCCTGCAGCAACCTGAGCTGGTTGGGCTATGGCTGCCTGAAGCAGGACTGGACCCTGATCACCGTCAACACAATTGGGGCAGCACTGCAGACCCTCTACATCCTGGCATACCTCTACTACAGCCCTGCAAAGGTGGGGGCCAGCCTGCCTGGGTCGATGGGGGGATGGAGGGACCCTCGCCCTGACCGTCCCCCTCCTCTCTGCCCCAGCGCCCCGTGCTGCTGCACAGCCTGCTGCTCCTGGCTGTGCTGGTTGCTGGCTATGGCTACTTCACCCTCCTGATTGCCGATGCACAGACACGCCTGGCACGCCTGGGGCTCTTCTGCAGTGTCTTCACCATCAGCATGTACCTCTCACCGCTGGCCGACCTGGTGCGTGGGGCTGGGCGGCAGCTGGTGGGGTTCGGGGGGGAGCGCAGCAGTGCTGGGACTGCCCAGCCCAGGCCCAGGCTGACATTTGCTTCGGCAGGCCAAGATTGTCCAGAGCAAGTCGACGCGTTGCCTGTCCTTCCCCCTGACCATCACCACCTTCCTGGCCTCCACCAGCTGGACGCTCTACGGCCTGCAGCTCCATGACCCCTACATCACGGTGGGTTGGGGCAGCGGGCAGCCAAGGGATGCTCTCCCATCCCATCCCGTCCCGTCCCCGCCCCACGGCATTCGGCTGAGCGGTTGGCACCAGGCCGACCCCCGTCCGGCGTCGTGTGTGTCACACAGCAAAGCCCGTGACTAGGCTCAGCGAGATGAGTATTGATTTTAATTAATTAGATGGTATAAGGCCAATAAATCTCTCCCAGCAACACAGGGCTGGTGGAGCAGCGATGGGGGAGGGCAGGAGCGCCATGAGCCGGGTAGACCCACTGCCCCCCTCCCCCGCATCATGTCCTCCTGCAGGTCCCGAATGTGCCAGGGATTGTCACCAGCATCGTGCGGTTCTGGCTTTTCTGGCGGTACCCGCCAGGCCAGGACAAGACCTACAGACCCCTGCATGCCTGAGGGGACCCCGCTGGCCCCCCCCGAGGAAGGAGCTCATGCACTGTTGGACCGATGAAGGATCCCCGAACCCTTGCCAGTCTGCTCCAGCGTGCACTGGCCCCAGCCACCGAGCCCCAGGTGCCAAGGGCTGCCCGCTCCTGGCAGGACAGGGGCCCCTGGAGGGCACCTCCTGCCTCTGTGGTTCACTCTCACTGGCATCCCTCCAGCCCTTGGTCCTTCGGTGATGGTTGGATTGGTCTCAGCGATGCCTTCGGGGTGCCAGGAGCCCCCCACCCCAGTTCCTGGGCACCCCGCCTGTCCCTGGGGACCCCCCCAGACAGTCTTCCATGCCCACGGCTCTGCCCCAGCAACCAGGCTGGGGCTGCCGGGAAGCCCTGTGTCTCTTTTGTATGAATTTAAGTGCCTTTTAATAAATCAGAGACTGAAGAGCACCTGGTTGTCCTTCCTGGTGTGCTGGCTGTGGACTCTGGGATGGCTCTTGTCCCCACAGCTGCTTTGTCCCCAGGGTGGTGGGGGCTCATCCTGGCACCCCCTGGACCCTCCTCCAACAGCACCCACTTTCTGGCAGTGAGGAAGCATCAGCCCCAACCCCAGGGAGGGAGCAGGCACAGGGCTGGGTTGGGGTAGGGAGGGGGCACCGAGGATGGCAGCACTGCCTGAGGAGGCTGCTCTGACTCCCCCCTCCCTGAGCAGCAGCCTGGGGACACCAGTCACAACAGGGAAAGAAAAGTCCGTTCTGCAGCTTCGACATGGGGCTTGCTACCAGCTGTCAGGCCAGCAAACTTATAATCAATTAAAATCCTCGCTAAAACCACGATTGAGCGTGCACAAATCAGGCGGCTGTTGGCATCGTCTCAAACTCGATTAACAAATTAACAATGATCTGTAATGAAGTTATCAGGCAAGCACATCAGCAGAGGGTCAGGAACACATTTGGATGATCAAGTTGCACAACAGATGCCCAGAGCCTTGTGAAAGGTGCCCCCCCCTCCCGGGGCAGGAGACCCCTCCCCCAGGGCAAAGAGCCACATCCCTGCGGCTCTGTCGGCGCAGGCAGGTCTTCCATCCTGGATGATGCAGGCTGGATTAAGGAAGTGGTGACGAGGACTTTGGCAGAGCCCGTGCTACAGCTCAGACGCTCGTTTACACCTTGCGACGTGGCCTGGGAAAAATCAATACGGAGGCAAGCAGCAGGAACGGGGCCAAGATGAGAGCGGTGGCTGGAGGGCAAGACGAGCTCCTGCCACGCTGCAGTGTGCAGCCCCAGCCAGTGCAGCTGCAGGGCTCGCCCAGCGTGCTCTGTCTTGCTGCTGCGACCCGCGGAGCTGGGGCTCCCCTCGCCCGCACGGGCTGTGCTTGCAGGTGTGTCTGCCCCAGGGACTCGCCCCAGGGCGACGCTCGCTCCCCCAGCCACAGCAGCCCCATTTCCCAGCGGGGAGGAGCCCCCGCTCTCCCTGCCCCAGCACCGGGGCGCAGCTCCCAGCCTCGGCGAAGGCACTGCTAAAGGACTGACCGCCTTGAGAAAAGGCAGCTTTCCCCACTGACGCACCAGACAGAAACTTGGCTGCCGACTGGTCATGCTGGCTGGCATGTGCCATGAGCGGCTGGCAGGAGTGGCCACAATGTGGCCCCACGCGCGAGGCCGGAGGCGTGTCGAGCGTCTCCTGGGGATGCGAGCACCCGCAGCGGGCACATGTCTGTGCAGGGAGAAGCTGTCGCTGTGCTGCTGGCCTGCCGAGCTGCCGGAGGGCTGTGAGTAGCCCCTGGATGGCCAGGAGTAGCCTGCAGAGGGCTGTGCATAGCCCACGGAGCTTGACCTGCACCAAGGCTGCCGTCCCTGCCCCAGAAAGGCACCGCTTTGCTGAATCTAGGGTGGTGCCACCTCACAAACAGCCGCACACAGGCGAGACCGAGGGAGCTGCCCACCCTGTTCTGAGCTGCCATTGTTGCTCAGGAAACAGCTAATTAGTTGCTCCTGCTAATTAGCCGGAGTCCTCCCTCATGATACCAACTGCTCCTTTTTGCAGAAGGATGTGCAGCTGATAATTAAAAACAAGAAAGTCCTTTGGCTGGTATGTGAAGAAGCCAGGGAGGCTGCCAGGAAGGCAGGCCCCAGCATGCGTCACCACCAGCCGCACAGCTCTTCCAGCTGGGCCGGCAGCGTGGGTCTTGGGCCCCCCTGGACAGAGGGCACCCCCGGACAGAGGGCCCTCTCCCCCCTCCCCCCGCAGGGATGCCTCTGCCACAGGGCACCTCACCCCCTTCCCGGAGAAGCCTGGCACGGTGCTCTGGCACGTCTACCTGCCGCTGCCCGTGAAGGTGGGGCCAGAGGAGCAGCAGATGCAGTCGCTGTGCCGGCAGGAGTAGGGAGCAGCCCCCCGGCGTGGGCTGAGCCGCCCTGGCAGGCCGGGGGACACCACAGGCTCTGGGCACTCTGCATTTTAAAGGCTGCGCCGCCTGCTCCACCCAGCCAGCCTCTCTCCTCCTTCCCCTGGAAACCAGCCAGTGGGATCAGGATGAGTCTTCTCCAGCTCCCACCTGACGGTGCGAACCACATCTGAAGGGCAGCTGGGAATGTGCTCTGCCCACAGCCATGGGCCTTTGGGGCAAGGCCTGATCCTGTCCTCGGCACTTTGCATCCCTGCCTCTAGAGCCAAGCTCCAAGAAGCTGGGAGAGGGAGAGGCCAGGCTGGGATCCCTGCAGCCTTTGCAGGGTGGTGGGAGTGCCAAGAGGGGACCCAGGCCTGTGTGGAGACCTGCCCCCCCCCCCCCCCGGAAAACCAGCCTCACGGTGGGGAGACATTAGTGATTTCCCACCAGTGTGGCTTCAAGCCGCATCCTGAGGTCCTTGGCTGCCTGCGGCCCCCAACCAGGGCACCACTGCCCAGAGGAGCCCCAGCCAAAGGCCCCCCACCCCACCCCGTGCCCTGGTCTCCCAGGAGCACCGTACACCACAGGCAGCCACAGTCCCTCAGCTTTATTGGGGTCAGAAGCGCAGCCCTCGTCGGCTCAGGTCTGCCCGTGCCGCGCTGATGTGCTCCTGCAGCTCGGCAGCTGCCTCCTCGCAGTCGTTGAAGGTAGCCAGGCGGTAGCCCACGGTGGCCAGGGAGTAGCAGCCGAAGGCCACCAGCAGGTAGACAGGCAGGGGCAGCAGGGCCTGCCGGCACGGGGCCGGCAACCGCAGCCCCGGCGGCGCCAGTGCCAGCGCGGCCCAGGCCGAGCCCAGCAGGACGAGTCCGCACAGCCACTGCCCCAGTTTGGTCATGGCGGCCTGCGAAGAGAGCGGCCGTGAGAGCCGGACCGACCCGCGCCGCGCACCGACACCCCCCGGCCCACCATAACCGGGCCGGCCCCGGTCCCCCCCTCCGGGGCCTCTCGGACGAAGCCCGACGCCGGACCCCGCCGGGCCTTCGCCAACCGGCGCCAGACCCCGGCCCCCTCTGAGCCCTCCCGAACCGGCCGAAGAACCGGTACCGCTGCCGGCCCCGGCCCCTCCCCCACCTGGACCGATTCCGGGCCCGGCGCCCGCTCGCCCCCCGTCGCGACGATTACGTCACGGCAGCGCGGGGTCCGCCGGGAGCTGCAGTGCCGAGCCGCCCCACGTCACATCGCACAGCGCATGCGCGGCGGGGGGTTGTGCGGGGCGGCCCGGGCCCGGCGGAAGCGCCGGGCTTTGTCGGCGGCGGCGGCGGCAGGAAGCATCTGGTTTCCTCCGCGTCCGGCCGGGACGGGCGGCAGGGGACTGGCGTGGGAGCAGCCCCTGCCAGCCCTCCCACGGCCACCCCGCGCCCCGCGGTAGCACCGGTGCCCGGCGGCTGCCCTCCCCCGTCGCGGGGAGGGCACGGACGTGCCTTTGTTCTCCTGCCAAGCGCCGGCAGTCTCGGCCGAGGTGGCAGAGGGCTGGTGGCAGTTAGGGACGGAGCCTGCCCCTCCGCCGCTCCCCCTCCCCCAGCAGAGACCTGAGCCACCGGCACCCTCGCAGCCCCCCACCCACCCCCTGCAACACGGGAGCCAGTTCCCACCCGCCCGGCGCAGCTGGGATTTTCCTCCCTTGTGGGTCCAGGCAGAGAAGACGCCATCCCCTCTTTTTCCAGCAGGGGGGCTGACGGCTGCCACCACACTCTGCCAGCTGGTGCCGGGACCCACCCTGGGCAGCAGCGAGGTGGAGAACCCACCCCAGCCTCTGTCGCAGCCTGGACGAGCCAAGGGGACTACTCTCAGCCACACCGGCACCCAGCCAGCAGAGGAACCAAACCCACGGCAGCCATGGACAAGAGGCTACAAAGAAATGGCTTTATTGGGCAGCTGAGAGCCCCAAGGGGAGGGGGCAGCCCGAGGGAAGGGGCAGCAGGCTGTCAGTTCCTCTTCCTGCCTTTGCCGACAGCCTTGGCGGGAGCAGCGATGGGCACTGCGGACTGGTAGAGGGTGGAGGAGATCTTGTTGATGTAGTAGAGGCCGACCATGGAGAAGATGAGGCTGTGAGGAAGGAAGAGATGAGACTGCTCAGCTGCTGGCAGGCAGGAACAGGCTGGGGTCTAACCAACACCTTCCCCTTCAATCCCGCTGCGCTGCGGTGCTTAACACTGGCCACCCTGGGGTCCCCTGGCCAGCCTTGGCCCTGCCCAGTGTCCTGTTCCCCCCACCGCCAATGGCAAATACGAGCCGTCAGGGTCCCTGGCAGCAGCCACAGCAGCACGATGGCTGCTCCCTGCCCCAATGGGGCAAACTCTGCACTTACCAGGTGGTCACACAGACTCGGTGAATGAGGCCAGAGGCAAAGAGAGCCAGCAAGAGGCAGGTGAGGACTGCAGGAGAAAAACAGGAGAGAGAAAAGATGTAGCTGTGCTGCCCCAATGCGGCAGCCTCAGAGCAGCAGGGGCCAGTGGCCCCGCAGCACGGGAAAAGCTCAGGGGGAACCACCCGGGTGGGCCCTTCTGCCCAGGCTGGGCTGGGACCCCTGGGTCACACCGGCAGAGCACCGACGTGGCCAGGCTGCAGGCCCTTCACGACCCCAGCCCTGCCGCAGGCTCCCCCTCCTCCCCGCCCCACCGCAGCACTCACTCTCCGGGAATATCTTGGCCTGGAAGCCCTTGCCGAAGACGAGGTTCTCCAGGTTGTTGAAGGCCTGGCTGGAGGGTTAAGGGACAGAACGAGGAGCTGCACCCCCGGCCCCGCTCCCCGCCGCCGCAAAGGATACGGTGAGGGAGCAGACGAAGAGCGCGGAGCCCAGCAGCCCGCCCTGGATGGTCAGCCACTCGGTGGAGGCCAGTTGCCGGCTGTACATCTGCATCCCGGCGAAAAGCAGCAGCGAGAGCAGCGAGGAGAGCGCCAGGGAGGTGCCCGTGCCTACGGCTGGGGCCGCGGGGCCGCCTCAGCAACGGCGTCGGGGCCCGGGCCACCGCAGCCGCGGGGCCACGGCTGCCCCCGGGCCCCAGCGCACCCCGCAGTCCCCCAGGCCCCGGTCGCCCCCCAGGCCCGCCTCGGCCGC
>NW_010972611.1:244392-244619 GCF_000737465.1 Haliaeetus leucocephalus | reverse complement strand
GCCGCCGCCCCCCGCCCTCCCCCCGGCTCCGCCGCTCCCTGCAACAGACCGGGGCGTCCGCGGCTGCTGCTGCTGCCGCCGCCGCGGGGACCGGCGCCGGGACCGGGCGCGGAGCCATGGCCGAGGGCGAGGACCTGCAGACCTTCACCTCCATCATGGACGCGCTCGTCCGCATTAGCGTGAGCGGCGGCGGGGCGGGGGGTGCACCGCGGGGCGGCCGGGCCGGG
>NW_010972611.1:239009-244333 GCF_000737465.1 Haliaeetus leucocephalus | reverse complement strand
GGGCGGGATGGCGAGGGTGCCCTTGAGGGCCGGGCAGGCCGCGGCGAGGCCTCGGACCCGCGCCCCGATTCACCGGGCGGCGATCCCCGGGGAAGGCTGGCACCGGCCTCCCCCTGCACTGTGTCACCGCCGGGACCGGCCCCCCTCGGGGCCAGGAACACCGGGAGCGCCGGGGGCTGCCTGCACAGCCGTGGGCGGGAGTCCCTGTCCCCATCCTGGCCCCGATCCTGGTGCCCATCCCGGTGCTGGTCCTGGCTCTGGTCCCCGGGGCTGGTCCTGATCCGGGCCCTGGTGCCGGCCCCAGCCCAAATCCCCATCCTGATCCCAGCCCTGGTCCCCATTCTGCTGCTGGTCCCAGTGCTAGTCCTGATTCTGACCATGCTGCTGCGCCAGGCCTGATCCTGGCTCCAGTCCTGGTCCCCATCCTGGCTCCAGTCCTGGTCCCCATCCTAGCCCTGGTTGCAGTGCTGGTCCTCATCTTGGCCCTAGTGCTGGTCACAGGCCTGATCCTGGCCCTGCTGCTGGTCTAAGGCCTGATCATGGACTTGGTGCTGGTCCTGGTGCCGGTCCCGATCCTGGCCCTGGTGCCAGCCCCAGCCCCAATCCCCATCCCAGTCACAGCCCTGGTCCCCATCCTGGTGCTGGTTCCAGTGCTGATCCTCCTCCCAGCCCTGCTGCTGGTCCCAGGCTTGATCCTGGTCCTGGTTCTGGTCCCAGCCCTGATCCTGGCCCCAGTCCCAGCCCCAGTCCCCATCGTGGCCCTGGTCCCATCGGCAGCGGGTGATGCTCCCCCCTCTCTCCCCAGACCAGCATGAAGAACATGGAGCGGGAGCTGGTCTGCCCGGTGTGCAAGGAGATGTACAAGCAGCCGCTGGCCCTGCCCTGCACGCACAATGTCTGCCATGTCTGTGCCAGCGAGGTGCTGCTGCAGCACGGCTACCTCTGCTGTGACCCCACCTCTGAGCCCTCCTCGCCTGCTGCCACCCCTGCCACCCGTAGCCCTCGCCTGGGGCGCCGGGCCATCCCCAAGCCTGACCGCCTCGACCGCCTCCTGAAGTCAGGTGGGACAGCTGGGGGGGGCTGGGATGGCACCCACTGGGTCCCCCACGGGAGGGCCGAGCAGCCCTGGGGCGCCGCGCCCCGCCTGACGACCTCCCTGCCTCCCTCCCGCAGGCTTTGGCACCTACCCGGGGCGCAAGCGGGGCACCGTGCACCCCCAGACCGTCAGCTTCCCCTGCCCTGCCTGCCAGCGGGACGTGGACCTGGGCGAGCGGGGCCTGGGCAGCCTCTTCCGCAACCTGACGCTGGAGCGGGTGGTGGAGCGCTACCGCCAGACCATCAACATCAGCGCTGCCATCATGTGCCAGTTCTGCAAGCCCCCGCAGCTGGAGGCCACCAAGGGCTGCACCGAGTGCAAGTCCAGCTTCTGCAATGAGTGCTTCAAGCTATATCACCCCTGGGGCACCCAGAAAGCCCAGCATGAGCCCACGCCCCCCACCCTCACCTTCCGCCCCAAGGTACGGCCTCTCCGTTGGGGTCTTCCTTCCCCGCTTGGGATTTTGCAGGTGGGGGGGGGACAGGGACGCTGGATGGGGGATGGGCGCGGAGCCCTGCTGAGCTCCCCTGTGTCCGCGCAGGGGCTGATGTGCCCAGAGCACAAGGAGGAGGTGACTCACTACTGCAAGACCTGCCAGCGGCTGGTGTGCCAGCTCTGCCGCGTGCGACGCACTCACACCAGCCACAAGATCACCCCGGTGCTCAGCGCCTACCAGGCCCTCAGGGTAAGAGCCACTGGGGCCACACTCAGGGGGGAGGAATTGGGGGCACTGGCGGAGCCCCACTGCAGATGGGGTGTGCAGGTCAGGGACGTGGGGGTTGCCAGCGCCTTGCCTCACCTCTTTCCCTGCAGGAGAAGCTGACAAAGAGCCTCGCCTA
Organism: Haliaeetus leucocephalus; assembly: GCF_000737465.1. NCBI lineage: Eukaryota > Metazoa > Chordata > Aves > Accipitriformes > Accipitridae > Haliaeetus > Haliaeetus leucocephalus. Next base: position 242,398 of record NW_010972611.1, on the reverse strand, counting down.
CATCCTGAGCAGCCAGGACACGGTGCAGACCCAGATTGCTGAGCTGGAGGAGACGGTGAAGCACACAGAGGTGAGGGCGGAAGGTGCCCACCTGTCCCTGAGCTGTCCCTAGGTGGGGGGTGGCACTGACAGCCTGGTCCCCTCTCCGCCCTGGGGCGTGCAGCATGCTGACCCTGCTGTGCTCCGCAGGTGAATGGCTCACAGGCCAAGGAGGAGGTGTCGCAGCTGATCCAGGGGCTGTGCGCCATTCTGGAGGAGAAGCGGGCAACCCTGCTGCAGGCGATCGAGGAGTGCCAGCAGGAGCGGCTGGCCAGCCTGCACTGCCAGATCCAGGAACACCAGGCCATGCTGGAGAACTCGGGCATGGTGGGCTATGCCCAGGAGGTGCTGAAGGAAACCGACCACCCCTGCTTTGTCCAGGCTGCCAAGCAGCTGCACACCAGGTACCAGGCTGCAGGGACCCTGGTGGACATGGGGCTGCTGGGGGGGTGGTCAGAGCCCTCCAGTGCCCAAGGTGGCCACTGTGTGCCACCCTGACATCCATGCTCTCCCATGCCTCAGGATCCTCAGGGCCACCGACTCACTGCAGAGCTTCCGTCCTGCAGCCACAGCCTCCTTCAGCCACTTCCAGCTGGACGTCAGCAGGGAGCTGAAGCTGCTCACCGACCTGGCCTTCATGCGAGGTAAAGGCAGCAGGCCCTGGGCACCGGCTGTGCCCCATGTGGAGGTGCAGCCCCTGTGGGCAGAGTGGCTCCCTGCCCGCCTCGGAGCCGGAGCTCAACCACGGCCATGGAGGGCTGCGCTCGGGTGGGCGCTCGCGGATCTGCTGGTCCCCCTTCCCCGTCAGGGATGGCCCCCATCCCAGCAGCCCCCAAAGTGATCCCTGTCTCTGCCCTGCCCTGTGCCAGGGCGGCCAGGCGAGGGGGCAGGACAGGCAGGGCCACGGTGCCAGGTAAGGGCAGCAGGAGCGCCGGAGGGTGAGTACGGAGCGGAGGCTGCCCCGCTGCAGGGCAGTTGCTTCCCCACAGGGCAGGAGCCGCGTGGCCCTGCTGGACCCGCTGGCAACACTTTTCAGACCTGCTTCTACCTCTCTTTGTTTATAGGCTGCGGCCGCTGCTGAGTCGTCACCGAAGTAACTGAGGCAAGTCACATCCCTGCCCCAGAGCTGGCCCCGCTCTCTCTGTCCCATCCCTCCATCCCCACTCCCGGCCTGTCCCCCCTCCGCCGCCATTGTCCATGCCTGTCCTGCCTGCTGGTGGTGGCAGGCTGTGGCTCTGTCCCCCCTCCATTTGCTGCCACGCATCCTGCCCCCTCCTCGCCCCATTTCCGTCCGCCTCTCGCCCCATTTCCGTCCACCTCTCGCCCCATTTCCATCCACCTCTCGCCCCATTTCTGTCTGCCTCTCGCCCCATTTTTGTCCCCTCCTCACCCCATTTCTGTCCTCCTCCTTGCCCCACTTCCACCTGCCATCCCTTCATCTCTCCACCCCTTCTTCCCACCCTGCCTTGCTGCTCCTGCCATGCCGCTGGCATCTTCACACTACTCTGCCATCCCCATCTCCTCCCCTCCTCCTCTCCTGCTGCCTCCATCCTCTCTCTTTCTCTCTCTCTCTTCTCCCTCCCCGACTTGCACTCAGCCTGTCTGGTCCCTGGAGCCCCACAGCAGCGAGCTCCTCTGTCTCCCTGACTCTCGCTCTCCTCTGGTGCCTACACACGGTCTCTGCAGTCAGATCCCCTTAGACTCCTGCTGGTTGTGCGTCCGTGCGTCCGTCCGGAATGCCCCCTCCCTGCGTCTGGCCGCCTCCCCGCCTGCCGGGGCAGGGGATGCTGCCTGATGCCCGCTGGTGCCTCTCCCTGCAGCGCCCGAGGCCCCCGTCATCGATACACAGCGCACCTACGCCTACGACCAGATCTTCCTGTGCTGGCGGCTGCCGCAGCACTCGCCACCCGCCTGGCACTACACGGTGGAGTACCGCAAGACGGACACCAAGGCCAAGGGGCTGAAGCTGTGGCAGCGGCGGGAGGAGGTGCACGGCACCAGCGCCCTTGTGGAGTACCTGGACACCGACAGCGTCTATGTGCTCCGAGTGAAGGGCTGCAACAAGGCGGGCTTTGGGGAGTACAGTGAGGACATCTACCTGCACACGCCGCCTGCCCCAGGTGAGGGGTGCCGGGAGCTCGGAGCAGCGATCCAGCACCCCACCGGCCGCTCGCACCGTCCTTCTCACCCCTCCTCCTCTCCTCTTTCCTGCAGTCCTCAACTTCTTCCTGGACAACCGCTGGGGCTTCAACCGGGACCGGCTGGCCATCAGCAAGGACCAGCGGGCTGTGCGCAGCGTCCCCGGCATCCCCATGCTCTTCGCCGCTGAGCGCCTGATGACCAGCTGCCACCTCTCCATCGACCTGGTCATTGGTGACGTGGCCATCACGCAGGGCAAGAGCTACTGGGCCTGCTGCGTGGACCCCAGCTCCTACCTGGTCAAGGTGGGCGTGGGGCTGGAGAGCAAGCTGCAGGAGTGGTTCCAGGTGCCGCAGGATGTGGTGAGCCCCAGGTGAGCAGGGTCTCGGTGGGTGCGGGGGGGCGTCCTCTGCCTGTTCCTGCCTCCCCACTGGGCACTGGCATTGGGGCATGGAGAGGAGCCCCAGCCTGTCCCTTGCATGTCAGCACCGGGACTCACCCATCCCCCCACTGCAGGTATGACCCCGACAGCGGTCATGACAGTGGGGCAGAGGACACGACGGTGGAGGCACCCCCGCCCTATGCTTTTCTCACCATTGGCATGGGCAAGATCTTGCTCTCGCACGGGTCGGCGCTCACCTCTCGCGACCCCAATGGCTGCACCGTGCCCTTGCCCCCGCGCATTGGCATCTGCCTGGACTACGAGCAGGGCAAGGTGAGCTTCTATGATGCCGTCTCCTTCCGCGAGCTCTGGGAGTGTGGTGTGGACTGCTCGGGGCCCGTCTGCCCTGCCTTCTGCTTCATCGGAGGGGGTGCCCTGCATCTCCAGGAGCTGGTGGCCAACAAGCAGGAGCGTAAAGTGACCATTGGGGGCTTCGCCAAGCTGGATTGAGCCGTGCCCGTGCTCCCCGCATGCGCGCCGGCTGTGACCCCCAATTGCCCAGCGAGCTCCAGGGCCTGGGGGGGACAGGAGCAAGCAGGGAGCAGAGCACAGGGAGGGCAGCCCTGGCCCTGCTGCTGCTGGGAACAGGCACATGTTTGTTTTGTGGCGGGGGGGGGGAATGGGGACAGCTCTGCCATTCTCTCCTCTCCCTGTCCGCCTGCCCCTTTCCCCAGTTCAGCTTGAGGCTGCTCTGAGCTGGGGCCGAGGGCAGGGCTGGGCAGAGGGTCAGTCCTAGAGACGGACCAGGGAGGGGGGTGAGAGCAGGACA
>NW_010972611.1:237638-238965 GCF_000737465.1 Haliaeetus leucocephalus | reverse complement strand
CCGGGGCCGGGGCGGGGGGGGGGGACAGGGTGGGGGTGGGAGGCAGGGGGGGGGGGGGGTAGGCTGGGCTGGAACGAGGTGTGAAGACTTTTTTTAAAAATGGCTCATTTTCAATGTGGCTCACTCAGCTGCAGCACTGTGGCCACGTACAGCCACCATGGCCAGACACAGCTGCCACTGGGTCCCTCCCGTGGGCTTTCAGGCTGTGGGATCATGGTGCCCACTGCTCTCCCCTGGGGCCACAGAGTGCTGCTGGCTGCTCTGGCCTGTCCCCAGGGGAGCCATGTGCTCGGCCATCCTTGCCCATGCCCCTGCCTGCACATGATCTGGAGGGACACGCTTGGCCCCCGTTACACCGCTCGGTGCCAAACCACACGCAGCCAGCGTGGGCTGGGGCCGCGGGGTCGGGATCCAACCAGGCCGGGAGCCACACAGGGCTGCCATCCACCAGGGGGGCCCATGCCAGGGGTCCCATGCCAGGATCCGTCCGAGCTGCTGTAGTTTCTCCTGGGTTCTGTTACAATTGCTGTATTTTCATGGTTTCCTACAATAAAATGCAATGCCAGACTCCTCCAGAGGCACCCCACGGCAGAGGGCAGCCGCCCTGTGGGGAGCACTGGCACTGGGGCCTGTGGGGTGCTGGCTGCTCCCTGGGGTGCGGTGCCCATCGGTGAGGCCGTGGGGCTGGCCCTGGCAGCGAGGCCATGGGGCTGGGCTGTCCTTCGGTCTGTGGCCAGCAGGGGCCAAACCTGCCCAGGAAAGGGTCCGGAGCAGCCAGCGCAGTGCTGACGTGTCTGGTCCCTGCCCGCACTCTGCCCAGCCACGTGGCTGCTGCCACCCTGTCCTGGGGTATCGGGGTGCTCCTGGACTGGCTGCCAGCAGAGACCATCTCCCTGCTGGTCCTAGAGAAAACACCTATAGCATTAGTGGGGGCTCCCAAGGGTGACCGGTGCAGCCTGGGGGGGCTGCTGGGGTATCCTCTTGGGGAGGGTAACAGGGGCTGGACTCCCCCCCACACCCAGGTACCCACATCCCGTGGGGCCCTGGGGAGTGGCATGGCAGGCGGAGGAGCCACATGTGGGGCCAGACCCCACCCTGGGGAACCCCCCCCCCCCCAACTCTGTTCGGAGCTAGTGGGGCTGTGGTGGCCAGGCTGGGCTCCCTGTGAACAGGCAGCTCTTTGTAGGCCCTAGTCTAGTTTCGATGTAGGGTGTCTGTTTCGATTCCTGTGGGCCCTGCCCAGGGCTGGGGGGGGGCAGGCACAGCCCTGCCCAGCCCCATGCAGCAGCAGCCCCGCACAGTGCCCCCCACACCCTGCGGGGCCCTG
>NW_010972611.1:230592-237628 GCF_000737465.1 Haliaeetus leucocephalus | reverse complement strand
GAAAACCAAAAGCAGTAGAGGCACCCCCCCCAGCACCACCACTAGCTTTGGGGCTTGCATCACCCCCCTCTCACCAGGCAGACTCCCCTGGCCCCAGAGTCCCCCCAGCCCCTTGCCTGCACCCTGGCACCTCTGACCACATGCCGGGGGTCACCGGGTATCCGGTGCAGCTGCGTTCCCCAGCCGGAGCCCATGTGCTGCAGCCAAGGTGCCCATCAGCCACACGCTGCTGGGCCAGGCCCAGGACTGGTTCCCAGTGAAGCAGCTGGCTCAGCGCCTGAGCTCACAAGGGATTTCTTTGGGGAAGGTTTGTTTCCTTGTTTTTCTGCCTTTTCAGTGGTTGCCAAAACCCTCCCAGCCCCCAGCACAGGCCCAGCCCAATCCAGGACTGCCGGGGGGGGGCCACCCGCCCCAGCTCAGGGCACCACTGTCCCGAAGGCTTGTGCCCTGGCACAGCCCGCCACACAGCCCTGTGCCGGGCAGGGCAGGTCCTGCTTTGGTCCCCAGCCCTGCTGGGGCCACCGCCCTGCCCCTCAGCACGTCCCCAGCCCTGCTGTGCTCCCCTTCCTCCTAGCAGCCCCCAAAGCAGTTTCAGGGCTCACACAGGGTTTGGAGGATCTCAAGCCAGGACCAGGCAGGGGAGGGGAGTGGGACTGGCTGTGCTCAGACATGGCTGTGTGCGCATCAGCAATGTACATACAGCCTTCACAGCGCTCATCCCACAGCTCTGCAGCCCCGTTGTCACCTTGTGCGGCGGCGAGATAACCAGTTGTGCCAAATGAGACACGTTTCCTCATAAGACAGAAACTGAGAGTATGGGACAGGCGGGTGGGATGTGAGCAAGAGGGGTGGTGTCCCGGCAGGACATGGTCACACCCAAGGGACACAGGGAACACACCGCACACCCAGGCAACTAGGTACAATGACAGCGAATGTGAAACAACCCCAGCACGAACCCCAGGTGTGCCTGGCCCGAGAAATGAGAGCAGCCCCCCCAAGCCGAGGTCACCCATGTGGGCAATGGCCATGCCAACAACATCCCACCAGCCACAGAGCCAGAAGGAGAGTCACTCACCCAGGGGAGGCACCCAGCATGCTGGGGAAGCCGCCGAGGCATCACGGTACAGCGGGGCTCGCCGCAGCCCTGTGAGACACGGTGCCCAACTGCACCCATCCTTTTATTGCAAAATGTGATAAATATACCACAGCGAAGGACCCTGCCACCCTGCTTCCCCACTGAGCCAAGCCTGGCGGTAACACTCCACACATTGACATTTATATAAAATAACACCACAAAAAGAGCAATTGAACCCCCAGGGGTGAGCACGGGGGGGGCACAAGCCCGGTCCACCACCCACAGCACGGAGCAGGGTTGCGAAGCCAAGTGAGTGCAGGGGCCAGAGGGTGCTGGGTACCCTCCCTCCCGCCCCCAAATCTTTGTTCATCCAGTTCCGTCATGCGCATGAATCCAGCTGCTCCAGAACCATCTGGTTCCTGCTGCCGAGGTTCCTGCTGGCGAGGGGCTGAGCAGCACCGGGGGACGCGACCAGGGCTGGTGCTGCTCCCCTGGGAGTGAGGGGCTGCAGCTACCCCCTCCCCTCGGCAGTCGCCCTTCATCCCAGTGCATCCCTCACAGGTTGTCAGAGGTGGCAGCAGGGTCAGTGCAGGTGAAGGTGCCGGCCCCCGCACCATTGTTGCTGGCCACCTGGGGAGGGATCAGTGAAGGGGCGTCAGAGCTGGGCTGGGGAGGGGCCGGGCTGAGCCCCCTCCTCAGCCCCTACCCCGGGGCAGCAGGGGAACCCCCACACCCTCACCACGGGCACCATGGACAGGCCCATGCTCAGCCAAAAAATGCATCCCCCCCCCCGCATGGTGGGCAGCTGCACCCAGCCATGGGCACTGCGGGCACCCACCACCTCCATGGGCACCCCGAGCCCCCCTGGGTGCAGGAGCTGGTGGAGAAGCTGAAGTGGCCCTGGCTGCGTTCCCCTCCTGCGCGATACGCCTACCTGGCAAGAGCAAAGGTAAATATTTACCCAGGCCCCTGGTATCTGAACAGGGCAAGCTGCTTGCACAGAGCCAAGCAGCTGGATACGGCCCCCGCCTGCAGCACTAGCGTGCAGGGGAGTGCAGCGCACTGCGGGGATGGGGACGGTCCCCCAAACCCCACATACATCACTCGGGGGAGCCGTACCCTTTGTGTGTACAGGCAGCTCCTGATGCTGCACCTGCAGGATACAGGGTGCAGGATACGGGGATCAGCCCCCTGCCACCCCTGCACTGCCCCAGCCCCAGCCCCAACCCCAACCCCACTCCCCATCCATGGCAGAAGGATGCTCTGACTCTGGCAGATGGAAAGGTCTGGCTGGGACACAGGGAGAAGGGGCAGTGAGCCCCCTGCCCACTGTGCAGGGCTGGGTAGGGGGAGCAGCCACCTAAGGTCGTGGGGAGTTCCCCAGAGCCAGGCCGGGTCTGCCAGCACCGGCTGCGCGCCCAGCGCTGCTGCTCCATCCAGGCGTGAAAGTTAGGCTCACCTCCCAGCCAGGAGGGGACCGGTGTGGGGCAGGCTCGCACGGCCACCCATCCCCTGTCCCAACGGCTCTGTTAGCCATTAACCCAGTGGTCAAGGGACCTACCCAGCTACCCAGCTGCACCGAAAAGCACCTTCCCCTGCACCACCCCAGCCCTGCAGCGACTGGGACACCAGGCACGAGCAGCCCTGGGAACGGTGGCACTTGGCTCTCACCTGGCTGTAGGGGTTGGGCTTGCTGTTGGGTGACACGAAGCGCCTGTGGCTCTGGTATGGGGAGTACTCAGCCATGGGGTGGTAGGAGTCCTTTGTGCTGAACAGGTCCAGCTTCCCTCGGCTTTTGCGGCAGCAGGTGCAGGTGGTCTGTGGGGGGAGAGGGAAGGGGTCAGGGGCCTGGGGGCATGGGGACAGGGGACCAGCAGAAGGCAGGTGAGGACAGGGATGGGGACGGGGGACTCACTATCAGAAGGCAGGTGAGGATGCTCAGCAGCAGCAGGATGCAGACCAGGACCAGCAGAGCAATGGCCCAGTCTGGGACCATGGGCACCGGTGCCGGGGATGCCACGTCCACAGTGCCTGAAAGAGGACCAGAGCCGTGTCTGGGCTGCTGGGCAGAGCCACAGGGCTGGCCAGGACAAACAGGCCTGAGAGACCCCCAGGATGGGGCATGAGGGGAGGAGCCCTCCTCCACAGGGTCCGGTTAGTCTTCCCAGCGCTGTCCACCACAGGCACTGGGAAACTGCATTGGCTCTGTCAGCTGCAAGCCCTGAGCCTGTCCCACAGCCAAAAAGCCTCCCTGCCCCAGCCAGGATGGGGCAGCGCTTGTGAAGCCTCCCAGGGCACTCCCACGGGGATCCGTCCACCCTCGCGCCCCCGGCCTGAAGCTCCCACTCACTCTGGATGCTGGCCAGCTGCAGGTCCATGATGAAGCCATTCTGGTCCAGGCTGTTCTTCAGTTGCTGCTCAGCAGCATCACTGGTGACAGTGTCGTTGCCGTGCCCAAACACAAGGGTTGACTGCACCTCCACCGAGCCTTGGCTGCCCATGAAAGGAAATGTTAGCACCTGGAGATGCCCTGCGAGGGGCTCTGCACCTTGCAGCCAGGACATGCTGGCCTCTGCAGCTGGAGCTGCTGGCCCGCTCACCTGAAACGGAGCTCACTGCATCCCTTGTAGGTCTGCCCACCCACGCAGCTCGCGCAGCCAAAGACGTATTCGAACTGGAACAAAGCATGGGGGTGACGGCCACCTCCCCAGCAGACACCCACTCCTTCCCATCCCCTCGCCGCTCCCCCTCACAGGACCAGCTGGGGCTGCTGAAGTGGCTGGCAGAGTGGATGCTCAGAGCACTTTCATGGGGACCCCTGATGGGAGGTGGCTCCTTCCCAGCATGTCTGTGACGCAGGGGGTCTTTGCTCACCCGGGCAGCCCGCAGGAAGGGCTGGGACTTACCATGGTCAAGACAGTGTGGCTCAGGCTCCTGTAGTCCTTCGACGTGGGGTCGCGCAGGCTCTCGTTGAAGCTCCTGTTGACAATGCGGAAGGACAGTGAGATGCGGATGAGCAGCTGGATCTCGGCAGGAAGCAGGGCTGTGGTTTTGCTGAGGCTGGGACTGCTGCTGCTGCCCAGCACAGCCGTGGAGGTCTGCCTGGGAGCCATGCTGCCCTGAGCGGTGACAGAAGTTCTCCACGTGGGGACGACTTGAGTGCTGCTGCTCTCATTGCCTTTGGTGCTGGAGGTGGGGATCACTGTGCCACCACCTGTGGCAGAGGTGGGAACCGCAGAGCTGTTGCTGGTTGTGTCGGTGCCAAAGTGGGGGACCCAGTTGCTGCTGTTTGCAGTGGTGTTGGTGTGGGAGATGGCAGTGCTGCTAGAGACGGGCACTGAGGTGCTGTTGGCTGTGATGTTGCCTGTGGAGCTGTCGCTGGACTGGAAGTTTGTGGTGTTGCCTGTGGCAGGGAAGACTGTGGTGTAAGAGGAGACAGAGGTTTGGGTCCTGTTGCCACTTGTGTTTTTGGAGATCGTGACATTCAGAGTGGTGGTCGTGGGGGTGGTGGTCGTCTTGATGGTCGTCTCCATCGTTGTCTCTGTAGTGGTTGTGTCAGTTGTGGTCGTCTCTGTAGTGGTCTCGGTGATCATGGCACATGTACCTGCAGGAAACACTAGGAGTCAGCAGCTGGGACTGCAGCACTGGTTTGTGAAGGTTTTACACAACGCAGCTCCTCAGCTAGACACTCCCCTGGGCCACAAAGTCCGAGAAGCACCACAACCTCCAGGAGTTGATCACGGGCAGCTCCTGCTGCCCACAAGGCCAACAAGACCTTCAGGAACACTCCACAAGTAGGGATTCTGCTGAGCACACGTGGCACCACCAGAGTGTGGGTAGTGCCACCTGGACGGCTGGCACCAGCTCTGTGTCTAGCCCTGCAAACTGCCCCCCCCCCATCCTGGGGTGACCTTGCCACACTGGGGGGCTCAGGCACAGGCTGCCCGCCCCCAGTAAAACCTCCTTTGCTGTGGGTCATTGGGCTGGGAAGGTGGGGTGCCCCCCCCCCCCCCCCCCCCCCCCGAGCCTGCATGGCCTGGCTGCTGGCCAGTACAGGTGGCTCCTGCGTGGTTTCCCAGCGGGTGCTGCAGGAGCCAGCAGCACTGGAGAAGAGCCCGGGGTCCCGACGACTCACTGAGACACACCTGCATACCAGCCTGCGAGCCCCGGGCACAGCCTGCTCCGGCTGGTCCCAGCACAGCCCAGCTGCCTGGCCCCGGCCGGTCCTTTCAGTCATGAAAGGTTAAGAGGGACCACGAACTGAGCGAGATCCCCAGGTCCTGGCTTTGCTGGGAACCAGCAGCCCTGGGGTGCTACACCCCGGGGCCAGATCAGGAGAGATGGTGAGGTCCCTGCCACCAGGGTGCTGCAGGCCACCAGCTCTGGTGTCCCCTGGTCCCCACTCAGAAAACAGCCCAGGGGACCCCACTCCCATCCCCCTGCTCCATTACCTCCCTGCTTGCCCGGGTCCCAGGCTGGCTCCCTCCGGCTCAGGGTGCCGCCAGCCCCAGCCTCTCACCTGAAGGTGCTCTGCCTAGCACCAGCAGCAGCAGAAGGGTGCTGAATGCCATGGGGCTCGTCCCGGGGGGGTCCCGGTGCCTCGCGGGGCTCTGCAGCAGCTGCTCTCCCGTTAGCTGGCGGCGCGCTCGACAATCCAGGAATCAGGAACTGGTGGCTCAACAGCGGCAGGAGCTTTATAGAGCACCTGGAGCAGGTGGGGAGGCCCCACCCTGCTACTGGCCCCAGGGAGGGGGGGTCCCTCTGCCCCACTTGGCACAGGGCATGGGTGTGCCGCCTCGCTGAGGGGGCCCCTGCAGCATCCTCCTCCTGGGTTGGGTCCCCCACACTCCCCTGGTTCAGGGAGACACTGCCAGCAGTATCCCCATGCCACAGGTGGATGCAGCCTCAGGTGGGGGCAGGGGGAAGGGGCAGTGGCCAGGCATCCGTGGGCAGAGGTGGGGGGCAGCATCTGCCCAGCCCCGTGGGCTGACCCATGGCCCCCAGGACCTAGCAGGAAGCATGGGAAGCACAGAGCCCCCCAATCCCTGTGTGGGGCAGGGGAGTGGGCCTAATCTTCTAGCTCAGCCCAAGGTTAATCATTACCAGCTGGCCACTGCCTCACCCTACACTCAAATAAATGCTGGTGATCCCCCCCCACTGAAATGCTTACACAGGTGGGGCCCAGGGCCCCCCAAAACCCCCGGTCCCTCCCGGCACCCCCCCCAGGTCCCGTTCCTCCCCCCCCCCCCCCCGGCATGAGTGCCCAGCAGGCACAAGACCCTCTTCCCACTCAGGACACAGCTCCTGGCCTAGGCTGATGCCTGGTGCCAAGCTGGATGCCAATGCTCTACCCCAGGGGTACCAGGTGCCACCTGTGCCAGGGTGCGGAGCCCCTGTCCTCCCTGGTGACACATGCTCCTGGCAATGCCAGTCCGCACCAGCCTTTCTGGTCCCTCCCTGCCCCTGCCCTGCAGGAGAGCCCCGATTGCCAGACAGGGCCCCAAATCTCCAGGAGGGCTTGGCGGGCACTCCCACGCCCAGCATCCTGCCCAGCCCCGTGTGGAGCCAAACTGCCACCCGGGCTGTGCCAGGGGTGGAGGGAGGGGTACCGAGGCGTCGGTGCAAAGGGAGCAAAGAGGAGGGGACCCACCCGCACTGCAGTGACAGCGGGGCAAGGGACAGGTGGCCTGGGCACCAGCGTGGGCATGATGGGACCCAGCTACACCTAATCCTCCGACGGGGTCCACAGCCTTGGTGCCAGGCAAAGGGGGCGCGGGTAGGGGGCCGACAGGGCGCTCGGGGCAAACGGGGCCTCCCCGAAAGCCCCCCAGCCGTGGGGAAGGGCCGCCCCCCCGCCGGCCGGACAGCGCCTCCCACTGCCCCTGGCACGTTCGGCTCTTTGTACCGAGCTCGGCTCTCGGCTGCAGTTCAGCACCGGGGTTGCAGATACCGGCCCGCCCC
>NW_010972611.1:230271-230582 GCF_000737465.1 Haliaeetus leucocephalus | reverse complement strand
CCCCCCCACCAAAAGCCCCCCTCCCAGCCCCCCCGCAGCTCGCTCAAAGCGCGGCTTTAAGGGTGCGGCGTTCCCCTCGGCAGAGGCCGCGCTGCGCGGGGGGAGCGGAGGGAAAGGAAGGGGCCACACACGCAGATCCACGTCCCCGTCCCCTGAGGGCACCGGGCTCGGGGGCCTTGCGGCCAGACCGACCGTACTGGGTGCCTACGCATGTCCGTGGGGCTGAGCGGGGCCGTTGGGGCCCGGCCCGGCCCGGTCCCGCCCGGCGGCGCTTGAACTGCGGCGCCCCCTGGCGGGCGTGGCCCCCCGTA
>NW_010972611.1:228444-229049 GCF_000737465.1 Haliaeetus leucocephalus | reverse complement strand
CCGACCCCCGCAGCAGGGGCGAGGAAGGAGATGCGCTGCGTGCTCTCGGCCCCCGGCCCGGGGGGGGGGGGGGCCCGGGGGCCCGCCGGGGGGGGGGGGGTGTGTGTCCGTGCTCACCGTTGCAGCGGTACTGCAGGTTGGACCAGATGATGTTCTCCTGGGAGAAGCAGAAGACCCCCAGCCGTCCCCCGCGCATGGTGGTGTCGATGATCACCCCGGAGTCGGCCACCAGCCGCGGGCCCTCGTACAGCCGCACCCTGCGGGAGGGGAACGGAACGGCCCGGCCGGTCAGCGGGGGACCGGGACCCCACCGGGGCCAGCGTCGGGCATCCTGCCACGGGGCTGGGCTGGGGGGGGCCGGGGGCACCGGGCTGGGGCCGGGGCATCCCGCCCCGAGGTGGGATGGGGGCACCGGCCAGGGAACAGGGCTTCCCGCGGGGGCTGGGCTGGGGGCACCCCGCCGGGGCGGGCCCCCCCCCCCCCCGGGGGGGGGCCCCCTGCCGTGGGCCGGGATGGCCCCCTCACCGGCCCGGCCCCGTCGCCTTTGTCGGGCGCTTTGCATGTGAAAGGCGCCGGCGGCCGGCGGGGTCGCCATGGCGACGGGA
>NW_010972611.1:222442-228423 GCF_000737465.1 Haliaeetus leucocephalus | reverse complement strand
GGGGCGGACGGGCCCGGCCCGCGGACCCCCGCCCCCGGCGGCGGCCGCCCCGACGGGATCCTTAAAGGGGAAACGCACCCGCGGCCCCACCGGGGCAGGACCACCTCCCCACGGCTGGCATCCTCCCCCCCGGGCTGGACCACACGAGGGGCCGGACCCCCTTCCCCATGGCCGGCAGCCTCCCCACCGGGGTGGCCCCACCGAGGAGTGGCCCCACTGAGGGGGACCCCCATCCCAACAGCTGGTATCCCCCCACTGGTGTGGTCCCACCGGGGCTGGACCCCACCCAACAGCCAGCATCCTCCCCCTATGCAGTAGCCAGAGCAGTCCCCATGCCAGCAGCCTCTGTGTCCCCCCTCCCCGTGCCCGGTCCCCGCTCACCTGATGTAGCCCACCTGGGGCCTGTGCGCCAGCTGCCAGCGGTACGACGTCTTGTCCCGCCAGCCCACATTGCGTGGGTCCTTCCAGAGCAGGCGGACGTGGTCAGGCGTGTGGCCCGTGTGCCACAGCGCGTTGCGCAGGTGCTCCCCTGGGCCTGTCGAGGACTTCACTGCCTGCGGGTGCAGAGGTTGTCAGGGGGGACCTGGCCAGGGGTGGGGGTGGGGGGGGTGTGACCCAGCCCACAGGGTGGCTAATACCCACCTTGAGCTGCAGCCCTGGCTCGGCCACGGCACGGAAAGGGGTGGCCTGCCAGTACGTCTGCTCCGTTTGCTTCCACATCACCACGTAGAAGCTGGCGCTGTCCTGGTAGCTGAAGATGAAGCCAGCATAGTCATCGTCGGTGACGGTGTTGACGTGGAAGGTGCCCTCGAAGTCCACCCCGTTGAAGGCCGTGTAGCCTACAGGCAGGCAAATGCAGCAAGGAGCCCTCTCCTGCCGCACAGGACCCTGCACCCTGCCTCCCTTCAGCCCACCCTTCATCCCTGTGTGGGGCAAAGAACCGGCCCTCAACCCCCCAGCGCAGGCGGACAGAAGTAGGGGTGCTGCCCCACGGCGCCTGCAGGTGGGAGAGCATCTCTTACCAACAGCCAAGCCTGGGTCACTGTTCATGGTCTGCACGATCTCCATGCCCTGTGGGGGACAGCTGGGTGAGGGACACCCCTAGCATCTCCAGGGACCTGCCAGCCCTCTTTTGCTCCCACCACAGCAGCGCAGACCCCAGAAACACTGGGGGTAGCACCCACACCTGGTTGAGGACAACCCAATTGGGATCAATCTGGGCGTCCCCCTCGGGGTCGAGGATGACAGTCTGGTAGGCGCGGAAGTCAGTCAGTGTCACCTCGGCGCTCTCGGGGCACACATCCAGCTGGTCCACCACCGTGTCATTGTCGAAGTCCTCTTCACACACGTCACCCACACCGTTCCCTGGGGACACGTACCCCAGTCAGGGCCGGGGCAAGCCCACGCAGCTCTGCCTCCTCCCGCCTGCCCCGTGCTCACCGTCTGAGTCCTTCTGGTTGGGGTTAGGGATGAGGCGGCAGTTGTCTGGACCAGGTGCTGTGTAGTCAGGGATGCCATCATTGTCATCGTCATTGTCACAGTCATCTCCCAGCCCGTCGTTGTCTGAGTCCAGCTGGGAGCTGTTGGGGATCTCGGCACAGTTGTCTTTGGTGTCCTGATGCCCATCCCCATCACTGGGAGCAAGAACAGGGTCAGAGGAGACCCGCAACCCAGGGTCCTGGCACCACGTCCCAGCACCCTTGCCAACCCTGAAGACCCCGTCATCCCCCCTTCCTGGGTCCCCGAGCCAGGAACCCAGCTCTGCCCCCAGGGACAGGACGGAACAGGATGGGATGGGGAGGTGACTCTGCAGCAGTGCAGTCCCCACCTGTCCTCGTTGGTGTCACAGATGTCTCCTACCAGGTCACTGTCCATATCTGTCTGGAGGAGACCAGAGCCCTAGTTCAGCGGACACTCCGGGGCGAGGGGGCCCAGCCATGCTGCAGGAGGATGCACCGCTCCCCAGCTGGGCAGGGCCCCGCATGCCCCAAGCCCCCTGCCCCGGCCTGGCCCCAGCCCATACCTGAGTGGGGTTGCTCATTTCAGGGCAACTGTCACAGGCGTCCCCAACACCATCCTCATCCCGGTCTGTCTGCAGGGGGTTAGGCACCTTGGGGCAGTTATCCAGCATGTTGGGAATCCCTGCAAGGACAGCCCTGGGTGGATGCCCTCATCCCCCCAGCCTGGCATGACAGCATCCCTGCTCTGTGAGCAGCCCCAGCCCCGCACAGGCAGACCAGCCCCAAGAGCCACTCACCATCCCCATCGATGTCATTATCGCAAGCGTCCCCTTCGCCGTTGCTGTCCGTGTCCCACTGGTCGTTATTGGGCACGTTGGGGCAGTTGTCACAGGCGTCCCCAAAGGAGTCGGTGTCCGAGTTCTGCTGGTCCTTGTTGGGGAAGAGCCGGCAGTTGTCCTGTGGGGAAGAGGATGGGGATGACCGCGCTGCAGTGTCTGGCAGACAAGAGGCCACAGTCCCGCACAGGTCAGGGCAGGAGGACATCTCCTCTAGCATGCTGAGTGAGCGCATCCCAGAGCCACAAGCCTGCCGATCCCCAGCAGAAGTATCTTGAGGGAGTCAGCACCAAGCCAAAGGGAGAAGCCCTCTGCCCAGCACATCCACCTCCACGTTCTTGATGCCATCACCGTCGGCATCATCGTCGCACTGGTCCCCGATGCCATCATTGTCGGCGTCCTCCTGCCCCGAATTCGGTGTCAGGCGGCAGTTGTCCTGCAGGCACAGACAGCATTAAAGATGGGGAGGAGATGAGGTCTGAAGCACAGCCCTGCCACAGGCTCCCTGAGCCTTGGCACCCCCTGCCCAAGGACGCTGACCTCCCTCTCTGGGAGCCCACCTGCTTGCAGTGCTTGTTATTGTCGATGCATGGCAGGGGCTCGTCTGGGTAGCCATCGAGGTCCGTGTCTTGCCCGCACACATTGCCATTGCCAGCCCAGCCCACGTTGCACTGCAGAAAGAAGAAATCAGGGGCTGGGAAGCGGGGAAAGGCCCTGGCAGGACCAACTGCTGCCCGTGCCGATACCCTCTGTACACCCCCGCTTCACCCTCTTCCCTGCCCCTGTCCCCCACTCACCGCACAGGAAATTTCACCATTCCTCTCAAACATGCAGAAGCCATTAATGTCACAAGGACTGGAGGTGGGAGTGCTGCAGGACTTCTGCGGGACACAGCCAGACGTTTGATTCCCAACAAACCCTGACTTGCAGGGACCACACTTGTAGGAGCCCTGGGAAAGAGAGGGCAGTGGCAGGATTAGGGCAGCAGAGCGGCCCCGGATGCCAGGCAGGAGAGCGGGGCAGCTCTGCTCACCAGCGTGTTGGTGCAGATGGAGTTGGGGTCACAGCCTCCGTTGTTGCCATCGTTGCATTCATCAATATCCATGCAAACCTGTGAGCCACGTGGGAGAAACCGTCACCCGGGGCCTTTCCCTGCCTGCAGTTCTGCCCGTTCCTGTCCCAGGAAAGCTGCCCTCCTCTGGCAGGCACAGCATCCTCCACCCATCCCTGCAGCTCAGCAGCCTGGAGCACTCACGGGGATCCAGCCGAGTCCCACGCCATCACACTCACCTGCTTGCTGGCCCTCACGTAGTCCACCCCCACGCCGGAGACGGTGTTGCCCCGATAGCCGCGGGGACAGGGCTCGCAGCGGAAGCCGGGGGCCGTGTTGATGCACTTGGAGCCAGGGAAGCAGGGGTTGGCATAAGCACACTGCAGCATGAGGAGAGAGACAGGCTTCAACCTCAGGCATGGCATCCTGCACCTTGGAGTGACCACTGCCCCAGGGCATCCCGGCGGGGCCCTTCCCCAGCTTCAGGATGCATCCAGAGAGGGGAAGTATCGTCTGCCCGCACTGCTCTGGCAGCGCTGGGGCTGCTGACCCACCCCAGGAGCGTGCCCACCTCATCGATGTCAGCACAGTACGTGCCGTTGCCCTCCAGCCCCGGTGGGCAGGGCCCGCAGCGGTACCCAGGGTACTCGTACGTCTCCATGCAGTCCACACCGCTGAAGCAGGGGTTGGGGTTGCAGCGGGACCGGTGCTCATGGAAGCCTGAGGAGGGCCAGGCAGGTGGTGAGATGGAGCAGCCCTTTGCCCCCTGAGGTGGGAGCAGAGCCTCGCCAGCACTCACCGCAGACCTGGCACTCCATGATGGTGTTGCGGATCAGAGACATCTCCTTCACCTGCGAGGCAGCAAAGCACTGAGCATCAGGGGGATGCAGCGTACTGGCTGGCACCGTGCTCTTGGGAAATCCAGCCTAGGGAGGGCTGGTACCGCTGCACTGTCTCACCTGGTCCCTAATGTCTTCCCGCAGCTCAGTCAGAAGCCGGTTGAAGAGGGTCAGCTGCGTGACCAGCGCCTTGGTCTGCTCGCCTGCCAAGAGCAGAAAGGACAAGGTCAGCCCCAGGACAGATGCAGCCTCCCGGGCCATTGGCTGGGACTGCTCTGCCCCCCGGCACAGAACCAGGAAGACAAGACAGCCAACGGCCCGTCCTCCTCCTCCCTGGTCCACACAGGACCCCCTCCCCTGTAGCGCATCCTGTGCCCTCCGACCCACCCCATCCTGGGGCCCTGCAGGCACCTGGGGCACTGGGACAGACTGCAGAGGGTTTTCTGCCTCCGTGGAGCCCCAAATGCTGCCATCACCCTTGCGCCAGGGAAAGGAGGAAGCAGAGCAGGGACTTACCAAGGATGGAGGCCAGCACGCTTGTGACTGCAAGGAGAGAGACGAGATATTACTGAATGCTGCCATCAAAGCCCAGCACTATCACCTTGCACGGTTGCTCCTGGTCAGCACAGGAGCTCCCACCTGCGTGGGGACACCTGGACCGGGAGAGGCAGGAACACCGCTCTGTGTGGCATGCTCTCACCTCCCACCTCCATGGGCCACAGCACACAACACGCATGGGTGACCCCGCCAGCCCTCCACACTGCCATGCTTGGTGCAGGGCATGGACATGCTGTTACCTGCGCTGTGAATGGACTCATCTCCTTGGAAAGGGCACTCGCTCAGGGCCCCGACGCGGCTCATGGACCCTCCCAGGATCAGCTTCATCGACTCCACGAACCCCTGACATACAAGGGGAGACGCAGTCAGCCGTGGGGGGGGCTCTGCCTGTCCCCAAGGGCGCAGGGGGTGTCTCGGCTCCCTGGGGGGGTCCCGGCACTCACCTGCATCCTCTGGTAGGCCTTCTGCCCTGTGCGCACCTCGATGGACTCCACCTCTGCCAGGGGGATCTCCGACAGCTCAGGCAGCCCCACGCTGGAGTCCATCTGCTTGCAGTCGACGTAAAGCTCCACACTCAGCATGTCCCCGCGCAGCCCGCTCAGGCGCACGATGATGGTGTGGCTCTGTCCGTCCGCCACGTGCGCGTGCTGCAGGTTGACCGAGTGGAGCTTGTTGTCTTCCCGCAGGTAGCGCACCAGGACTGCGGAGGAGCGGGAAGGGGCCATCAGCTCTCCCCCCCACAGCACCAGCACCTCCTAGGACCAGCGCGCACCCCGTTGCTCTCCCCAGCGGGCCCCTCAGATGGCAGGAACTCGGTCCCCATTTGTCTTTGAGCATCAGGGCAAGACAAGGGCCAGCACATCCCCGCGCAGCAGGCACCCACCTTTGTTGATTTTCCCCACCACAGAGACCTCCAGCCACCTCGTGTTGTCCTTCTTGGAGTAGAGGCCGAAGAGGGTCCCCCCCTGCTTGGGGGGCAGGCGGAAGGTGGAGAGGAGGTAAACATCGTTAACTGTCAGGAGCTCCATCCGGATCTTGTGCGTTATGCTGGCCATCTGCCGGGCCTCGCTCACCATCAGCAGGTCGATGACTGTGGGAGCCAGGCACAGGGGTCGCATCCTGACCAGCAGCCGCAGCTCCGGCCGCAGGAGCGCAGAGATGCCCGGTGCGGGGCACTGTGGCCCTGCTCGCTGCGAGCCCGGCCAGACCGAGGGGATGGAGCCAGGGCGGCGGGGGG
>NW_010972611.1:219894-221181 GCF_000737465.1 Haliaeetus leucocephalus | reverse complement strand
CCGGGCCCGGGGCTACGGGCGACCCACCGGCCGCCCTGGCGCTACCCGCCCCTGGCGCGGCTCCCGCTCACAGAAATTGAGTGTGGCAGGCGCCGGTTCACCGGGAGGTCAGGCAGTCTGGGGCCGCCTTCTCGCCAGCCAGAGCCGCCCCAGCAGCGCCGGAGCATCCCAGCCCGGGAGAGCTGTTGTCTTCCCGCAGGACGCCGGCAGCCGACGGCACGGCGACGGTGCGGGGCTGCTTTGCCAGGGCACCCCGGGTCGAGGTGCCAGCCCCCCGGGCAGGAGGAGCCCCCGGGCCTGTCGCTGCTCCCTGGGCAGGCGGGAAAGGAGCGAGCGGAGCGGAGCCAGCTCGCCTGGAGAGCGCTCAGCGGCATAAATCAGTACCGGGACCCGGCCCAAGCCCCGCAGTAACACGATGAGCTCATCCCGGTAGCTCACTCCCCTCCGCCCCGGGCTGCGGGGAGAGGGAGCGGGGGCGCCGGGGCCGCCGCGGGAGACCCCGCCGTACATTCGGGCGGCGGCGACCCGCGGGGCAGCGCCCGGGGCCGGTCCGTGCTGCCGGACCGCCCCCCCGGGCCTCCCGGGGGTACTCGGGCCGGCCGAGCCGCTCCCCGCTGAGCGCCGGCCAAGGCGGGCGGGCGGCCCGCAGCTCCCCGGCCCCTGTTTACTCCTGTTTCCCCCGGCTCCATAACAACGGGCCGGGCGCAGCCCCGGGGCCGCCCCAGCCCCGCTCCCCCGGCCCCAGCCCCCGGGTAACGGGAAGGGGGGGACACGACACACGGGACTTTCCCCTCCCTCCGCTGCCAGCGGGCTCCCGCCCCTGTTTTCTTTCCATGGAAACAGGCGGGACGGAGCGCGGGTCCCGGCCCCAGGGACGCGGCAAGCGCATCCATCCCCGGCCCCGGGGCTCCGCTCCGCCGCGCTCGGTGCACGGAGCGGCTCCGGGCCGGTGCTGCGGGGCCGCCCCGCGGTGGGGGCGGGCGGAGCCGGCCCGTGTGGTTCCGGGTCGGGCGGGAAGATGGCGGCGCCCATGGAGCTGTTCTGCTGGGCCGGGGGCTGGGGGCTGCCCTCGGTGGACCCCGACTGCCTGGCCGTGCTGGTGAGCGGCGGCGGGGCCGGGGGCGGCGGCGGGGCCGGGGCCTGTGCGTCCCCCCCGCGGCCGAGCCCCCGCTCCCGCCGCCTCTCTCCTCTCCCGCAGACCTACGCGCGGTTCACGGGGGCGCCGCTGAAAGTGCACCGGGTCACCAGCCCCTGGAGGAGCCCCTCCGGTAAGGGCCCCCGCCGGGG
>NW_010972611.1:198667-219400 GCF_000737465.1 Haliaeetus leucocephalus | reverse complement strand
CTGCCCTATTGCATGCCCCCCTTGCCCTGTTGCATCCCCCTCGTCCCGGCATGCTCCTCATGTCTCATCACACACAGCTTTCATCCTCTCACTCACGCCCCTTGCGTCACTGTGCCCCCCTGCCCCACCTTACATGCCCTCCACCCCGCCACATGCACCTCGCACTCTGCTTTACACCCCCTCACCCAAGCGTGGGGGCCGTTTGCCCCGGCACAGTGTGTCCCCCCACATCCGTGGCAGGGTGGCACCCTGGGCACTGCTGCCTGCAGCCACCCCTCTCCCTGCTCTCAGGGCGCCTGCCTGCACTGAAGACACAGGATGAGGGCACCATCTCCAAAATGCAGCAGATCATAACTCACCTCAGGAAACAGGTAGGTGGAGGCAAGGGGCACCCCCTGCTTCAGGCTAGGGGCTGGAGGGCACTGGAGTCCCCCTGGGAAGGAAGAGGCTTTGTCATGGTCACCCAAGAGGCACGGGCAGGATTTGCCACTTCCCTGCCGGATCATGCCCCTTGCGTTTGCTTTGCAGAAGTATAATGCCGATTACGATCTCTCAGCTACGCAAGGTGCAGACACGCTGGCCTTCGTGTCCCTGCTGGAAGAGAAACTGCTGCCAGTGCTGGTGAGTCTCCCCATCTCAGGGGGACGCATGAGGAAGGTGATCTTGCCGAGGACCGGATCTGCTCCCTGGAGTGATGCTGGGGGGCTCGGTTGTGAGCCCACCTGCAAGGAGAGGCAGAGAATGTTGCAGGCAACAAAATCCCAGGTGTCTGGAGCATCAGTAGCAGGGATCAGGGTGCCGGGGTTCTTGTGTGACAGCAGTGGGTTGTGTAGCCAGGGCTGGGGTCTGGCATTGATCCTGGTGCTCCCTCAGACCCTCGCGGTCTCTGGGAAGGCCAGTCCTGTGCCAGACACGTGGCACCTGTGTGTGCAGCGCCAGGCATGGGCTCCACGGTGCCCACCACGGCAAAAGGCTGTGCTGGCTCCAGCCCTGCCATGGCCTGGGCATGGATTTTTCTCTGCTGCAGATCCACACCTTCTGGGTGGACACAAAGAACTACGTGGAGCACACGCGGAAGTGGTACACTGAAACCATTCCCTTCCCCCTGAACTTCTTCCTGCCCAACTGCATGCACAAGCAGCACCTGGAGCGGCTGCAGCTTATGTGGGGAGACAGCTACATGGAGGATGAGGAGAAGCTGGAGAAGGAGGTGAGGCGATGTGGTCTGGGCACGGCAGGTCCTCGGCTGGTGCCCAGAGGGACCCACACAAGGCCAAAATCTTAATTGGGGTCCGGGGCTCACCCTGGCTGAGCACCCTCTTCCCACTCCCCTTAGCACCGTGGCAGTCTGCCGCGTGGCTGCGTGGGTGACAACCCTCTATCCTTCTCCAGCTCTACCGGGATGCTCGGGAATGCCTGACACTCCTGTCCCAGCGCCTCGGCTCCCAGAAGTTTTTCTTTGGAGACTCGTAGGTGGCCATAGGGGGAAGGTGATCTGGGGCCTGAGAGCCCCCCACACCCAAGCAGGACCGAGACCCCATGGTCTGCAGGGAAGCTGCAGCCCATGCACGTCGCTTTGGGGGTTGGACGGGCTCACAGGGGACACAGCTGTCTGTGGCAGCACAGAGCGATGTGGGCGGCAGAATTAAGACTGCAGGAGCTGCCGCCAGCCCTGGCATTTCTTTCCCCATCTCTTGTTGGAGCTAGTAGAATTGCTCCGGGGTGGGATCATCCTGCTTTCCCCCTCCTCACCTTGGGGGCTGGAAGCAGAGAGCCTTCCCGAGGAGGAGGAGCTGCTTGCTGTCCCCTGAGGCGCAGGGGGCTGGGGGTGGCCAATGTGTCTGGGTGGCTTTGGGTGGGGACAGCGGGAGGGACCGTGACCCAGTTGCAGGTTTCTGTGCCCCAGGCCGGCCTCCCTTGACGCCTTTGTCTTCAGCCGCCTGGCGCCACTCCTGAAGGCAAAGCTGCCCAACGGGAAACTGCAGCAGCACCTGAAGTCCCTGCAGAACTTGTGCAACTACTGCACCTCCATCCTCAGCCTCTACTTCCCCTGGGATGGAGGTGAGATGCGTCCTCCCACCTCGCCCCACGGGCTCAGGGTGACTTGTTCTCCCTCCACACCCCTGCTCTGCCCCCCCAGGTGAGCCCCCAGCCAGCGCCCCGCGGGCTGCGGGTGCTGATGGCGGTGAGACAGAGGAGGACCCCCACAAACGACGGAACCAGCTGCTGTCGGTGCTGGTGGGGCTGGCGGCTATGCTGGGCTACGCCTTCCTGAGCGGCATCGTCTCCATCCAGCGTGGCGGCACGGGGCTGGCTGGCCGCCAGCCCATCACCTTGGAGGAGGAGGAAGAGGAGGAGGAGGAGTAAGGAAGAGCTGCTCGACTGTCCCTCCTCTGGTCCCTGGAACTGACTGTTTTTACACTGGGAGCCTGGCAGCATCGTTCCCTGTGGGTGCTCTGCTCTGTGTCCTGCCAGGAATCCCAGCCCTCTCCACGGGGAGCGCGACTGCCATGCCAATAAACCTCCCTCTCTCCAGCTGCTCCCTCTTGTCCTCCCAGCAAGCTTGGGGCCCTTCCCAGTTTCCCCAGTTGCACAGGCTGCAGCGCTGCAGTGGGCACCGATGTGCTGCCTTGTTGCCTGTCTGGCTCTGCCCCAGTACCGCACCCTGCGTCCTTCCCGCAGCTCTGGCCCTCATCCCCAGCCTTGGGGCTCTCTGGGGATGGAGTGAAGGGGAGACCTGCAGGTTTTTAGGTTCCTAAAAGCATCTGTGAGCGTCTTGGCAGCATTCCCCATCCTTTCTCTGGCAGCTGTGGGGCTGAGCCCTCCATCTGTCCTGCGCTGCAGCATCCCTGCCCTCTGGCTGCCAGGCAGAGCAGACAGCAGGTTGTATGGAGCCAGCCCCCCCCCCCACCACACTGCTGCCAGCCCGGCTTCCCCCAGAGCCGCAGCACTGCTGGAGACGGTCTCTGCTGCAGCAGAAACCAGTGGCAAGGGAGGCCTGGGCTTCTTGGCAGGACGCGTCCCCAGGCCGGGGGGGCAGGAGCGCTCCCCGCTGCTGGAGGGACACCTGGATCCCAGCTCCCCACAGCAGCGTGAGCAGGGCGGTGAGCGGCCACCGCTGCAGCAGGAATTCCTCTGTTTGCATTCCTCTATGCCTGCCAGCAATGGGGAGTTCCTCGCAGCTGGCACTGCCAAAAGCACGTCACACAGTAAGCACAGATCCGTGCGGTGGCCAAGAGGGCTTGAGCTGCAGAGCGGGACCTGGGGCCGGGGGCGGCCACCCAAGCACTGTGTGCCCCAGCAGTGCTGTTGGTGCACCCTTGGGATGTGCCGCATGGGGCCCAGGCCTGTGGCTGGCCGCGCTGCTGTGGTTTTCTCTGGCTGCTGCTGGTTTACGAGTGCACAAATGGAAAAGCGGCGTCTGGCCAGGCTCGCCTGCATGCAGGCTGCCGGGTGGCACTCAGCCCTTGCTTGTTCGGCCGCTGGCTGCGCCACCGCTGGCATCCTGACACTGCTGCTGTGGGCACCCTTAGGGACTGGCTGTGCCTGGCACTCCCGGGCCGAGCTCCCCAGACACGCATCCCACGTGCCCCCCACATGGGTGTGATGGCCAGGGGGGCCCCCGCATTGTGCCGGGAGTGGAGCCATGGTGCTGTGCCGGGGCCAGCTGTGGAGCCTCCTCCACTCTGGCCCAGTTTGAGGGGCCCCACTGGGAAGGGGATGACTCAGTGCAGCCCCCCCATGCCTGCTCCCCCATAACGTCACTCGGGAAGTATGTGCCCAACGCTCCCGGTTCCCATTAGCTGGGGGGGGGTGGAAGGCCAATGGCTGCTCCGGCAGGAGAAACCGCAGCACACGGCCGCCTGCTCTGGCCGAGAGAAGCTGGAGCTGCTGACGCTGGGGCCCTGTGCTGAACCCCAGCTGCAGGTCCTGGCTGCTGCTGGCCCCAGGTCCCTGCCAGCTTCTGGCCCCTGCCCTGCCTGGGGGGATGCTGCCCCTCCCGGTGACAGCCCCCTGCCTCCCTGCAGCACAGACCCGGTCCCTGGTAGGATGCCCCCAGGAAGCTGGGCAGAGGTGGGATGGGAGCCCATGGAGCTCAGCAGGTACTGCTGACCCCAGACCTGCCTTCTCCTCTGGCTACTGGCACGGTCCTGCCCACTGAGCAGGCAGCAAGGGAGGGCAGAGAGGGCGCAGGCGAGGTTGTAGAAAACCTGTTTATTTTATGAAAACATGTAGACAAGAGCAGGCGTTGCAGCCCTCAGATCAAACAGGTCCCCTGGGGTGTCGTGGGGCTGTGCCGCAGCCCCAGCTCCGTGCAGGGGCCCGTCCCCAAGCCCTCCACCAGCACCGCACTCCCGGTGCCAGCGCCTCCCTCCTCTGCCAGCCACGGCCACGCTAGGCTGGCTGCTTCCACAGGAATGTCTGGATAGAGTCACCAGGAGCCATGGCCTCAATGAAGCCAACTTGTGGGTCAGAGATCCCGAAGGACACGTCCACAGGGAAGCTGTGGGGATGCGAGAGGGGATGCAGGTCAGAGGGGGCAGCTGGGCTTCGAGCTGGGGCACAGGGCTGAGCTACTCACCGGTTCAAGACCACCAGGACGATGGCGCCGTCAGGGCGCAGGAAAGCCGAGTGCTCTAGCTCACACTGGCGGCACTTCTTGGACACAGCCAGCCCCATGCGCTGTGAGCCCTCGGGGATGAACTTGCTGCAGGGACAAGCAGGGCCTGAGCACGGTGCCTGGGATGGTGGCTAGAGCTGGCAGCAGGAGCCAGCAGCCCCTCACCAGCCACCCCCGGCCCCAATCCACCTGAAGTGTCCCAGGTGGTAGAACATGGGCTGCTTGTAGAAGACATCCTTGCTGCTGTCCACGATGATGGGGCTGTCCACGTAGTTCTTGCTCCAGTTGGGCCCCCCCTCCAGGTTCAGGGCCAGGTTCCAGTCGGTCCAGCCCGTCACATAGTTGTTGAGGTTCTGTGGGGCAGGTGATGGTGCTGAGCCGTGGGTGGGCGCAGGGGGTGGCCGGCGTGTCAACAGCCCCTGCTGAGCCCTACCGTCAGGATGCTGTGACTATACTTGCTCCCACGGTCCCAGCCACCCAGCACCACCCTGGGCTCCCAGAAGTAGGAGCCGGTGGAGGCCTCTGTGGAGAGGAGGAAATAGTCCGGGAAGAGATGATGGGTGATGGAGAGCGTGAGGTCGATGGGCGCCAGGAAGTCCAGGTACCAGTGGATGCCAATGCCGCTGATGTAGCTGGCAGCCACAGGGTCTTTGAGAACCTGGCAGGAGAAAGGCGTCACTGGTGCACAGAGCTGGGAGAGCTGCCGTGGGGCCAGGATAGCCACCGTGGAGCCAGAAGAACCACCATGGGGACTCACCACCTGGGCCCAGTAGGGCAGCATCACCCTCTGGTCGTCCAGGATGATGAGCCGGACATCACGGTGGGAGCTGTTGGCCAGCGTGGGGCCCAGGTCCCGTGCAATGAAGTCCCGCTGGTGCTCAGGGGAGAAGCCCAGGCACTGGAAGGGGTAGAAGACAATCTCGCCGGCCGTGGGCTCGTTCCCCGCCGTCACTGCCCAGAAGGTCAAGTTGTGCTTGGCATATTCGTCCAGGAACCTGGGCGTGGGGGCAGTTGGTGAATGGCCCCGGCACGGCAGCCCCAGTCCCACCTCTGGGCATGGTGACCCCGGTGCCCACTGCACTCCCACAGCCCCTCACCGGATGAAATACTTGGCCCAGGCCTGGTGGTACTTGTCCCCAGGGCTGCCCTTCAGTGTCCCCCTCCCTGTCATCGCACCATTTGTCTTCATCCAGACTGGGGAGGTCCAGGGACTGGCGTACAGTGACAACGGCCGCTTGGCCACCGCCTGGGCTGCCCGGAGCGTGGGGATCTGGGGAGAACCAGGATGGCAGTGAGCTCTCCGAGTCTGCCCCAGCACTGGCATCGCAGGTGGCAGGACAAGTCCTCTCCCTCCCCATCAGCAGGAAGATGCTTCCCTTCCCCATCCCATCTCATCCCGTTCCACCCAGGCTGCAGCCGCGGCACCTTGGGCTCACCCTGTGGGACTCACCTTCATCTGCGTGTCCTCTTCTGTCAGGTTGAAGTGCTTCAGCTCAAAGTCGCCCTCCACATCAGCATAGGTGTACAGGCGGATGGAGAAGTCAGTGCTGGCCATGGGGACACGCACAAGGTTGTACTCGATGCCTGGGGACAGAGCGGGCGGTGATGGGCATCCCTGGGGTGTATTCAGGGGATGTAGCCCCCTGGCTTCCAGCCCTTTGGCATGAGTCTCAGCAGCCAACCCCCAGCAGGGGAGGCTGGACAGACTGGCTCTGCCACCCAGCAGCACCACTCTGCCCCAGGCTCACCTTCCTCGGAGAAATAGGAGCGGAGCAGGTGGTTCTGGGCATCCTTGGACAGAGACTGGATGTTGATGGCAGCTGAATCTGTGACAGACCCACCAAAACCCTTCACCTTCTGGTACCGCTGCGCCATGTCCAGGGTGAGATGGAACTCTGTGGGGGACAAACATCATCGCAGCTGCTGTGTGCAGACGGACTCCGTTCCCTGGTGCTCAGGCAAGCATCTGGCCGCGGCGGGTACCTGGGGTCTTGGCGTTGCGCTGGAAGCTCCCCTCGCTGCGCTCCAGCCGCTTGCCGGCCTTGCTGCTCTCATACTTCACAAAGGTGCCCAGGGCCGGCAGGACCACGGGGTCCAGCGTGTCGCAGTACGTGGCGCTGCAGGCGCACACCAGTGAGCCGTGACCAAAGTCCTTGGCATCGCAGGGCCGGCCGCCTGCAGCAGGAGAGACTGGGCAGGCACCGCACTCCAACCCACCATGGACACCGAACCCACGGCTTTGGTGCCCCAAACCACTGACCTCTGCAGCCCTCTGCTCAGGGACACGGTGCCAGCACTTACCTGCTGCTTGCAATGCTGCCTGCACCAGCAGGAGCCAGCCCAGGACGCCGGCACACCCAGGCCCCATGGCACCTCTGCTGCAGCACGGCTTGGACAGATGCTGACGGCAAGCACCAGGGCTGGGAGCTGGGCAGCAGGTGTCAGCAACCAGCTCCTCTTGCCCTGTCCCAGCCCCGCATGGGGACAGAGACACAGGGCAGGGACAGCCCCAGCATCCCCCTGCCTGGGAGCCTTGGGGACCATGAGCACCCCCGTGCCACCTTGCCCACTCCCCACAGCCTCAGCCCAGCACTCACCTTCCCTCCTGCCCCGCTGGTGCCCATGGACAGCTCTGGCTGCATCCCAGCCCAGGGTGCAGCCCCCCGGGTGTGTGCCGCCCCGCACCCACCGGCATTCCCAGCCACCCATGCCGACTGTACCAGCAGCTTGGTTCCCTCCCACTCCTTCTCCCTCCCACTCCTTCTCCCTCCTTGCTTGTCCCACGGCTGTGTCATGCCATGCCATGCCATGCTGCTCCACGGATCCCCCGTGCCTCCCAAGCCACAGCCGGGAGGAAACAGCTCCATGCTCTCAACCCCACAAGTGTAGCAGCAGGGACTTGCCCACCCAGAGCTACTTGGGGCTCGAGCCCCCAGTGCAGAGGGGTTCCGCACTTCCCTGCTCTCTGCAGGTGCTCCCACCCTGCCCTGCCCTTCCCACAATGCTGGGCAAGGAGCTTCTCAACAAGGGCACGGAAGGAGCCACCTCTGCGCCTGCTGCCCCTGGGCAGGGGAAGGCGAGGGTGGGATGGCACCAGCTCGCTGCTCCCCAAGACTGTGCAGGATGGGGACCCAGGGCCAGGTGGGCTGTCCCACAGCCATCACCTCCTGCTCCCCGCCTGTGGCTGATGCCCAGTGCCATGGGCATGGCCTCATCATGGTCCTGCTGTCCGGGGCCATCCCCATCCCCACCAGCTGATGAAGCTGCTCTGGACCCAGAGTGCTCACCTGCTGCCAGAAAACCCTCTTGCCGCGTCTCTGCTGGGCGTGGGGCAGTGGGGCGGCAGGACCTGCTTTCTGGCTGTGCGTGGTAGGAGGTGACAGCGTCTGGTGGAGCAGGAAAGGTGAGTCTGGGAGAGGATGGCTCATGGGACTTTGTGCATATGAAGAGAAACCCGTGGATGATTTTGCAACCTTGCTCCAATGAGAGTTTTCAACACTCACCGCAGCATTTGCAAAGCTCTCCTAAAACCTGTCCCAGTATCCAGAGGGAAGCTGGGAGGGGGGGGCATGGCAGGATGCCCACCAGCCCCCCAAGTGCTTCTATTGCCCCAGACAAGACCCCCTGCCTGCAGCCACCTCTGCCTAGCCCCAGCACAGTGCTCCCCTTGCAAAGAGTCCCAAAAAAGCAGCCTTTTCTCCCCAGGACACCCTCAGGCAGGGGTAGGGCCGGCCATGCCCACCCAGGTGTCCCTGCTGGGGTCAGGCAGCTGCTGGGCCTCAAGTCCCACCTGGCAGCAGCTTGGCTTTGCCACAGGCACAGGCTTGCTGTCTGCAGCCAGTGCTGCAGCCATGACCACTGCACCAGCAACTTTCCTGGCGTGGGCAGGGGTTCTGCCGAGGCTGGGGGCAACCCCACGAGCAGCCAGCCACAGCAAGGATGACTACACCCCACTCCTCGCTGCCCAGCTCAGAAGGCGATGGGCGCAGCGGGAGGCTGCAGGTGCTGCCTGTCAGGGCCCCCGCTCACCCCTGTGTGGGGCCGTGCCCCCCCACATCTGAGCCCCATGCCCGCAGCCAGGCTGGGTGGAGCAGGCTGCAGCAGTTTATCATCTGCAAAACAAGCCTGGGCTCCGCACCTTCTAATTTGGGATCCTTCCTAATTGCAGGCACCTGCCCATCAGGAGAAACAGGAGTGGGGCAGAGCTACGGGAGAGGCAGCATCTGCCCACCCTGGCCCCGGCGCATCCCCCTGATGTCACTCATGCAGGTGGCCAGGGAGGCAGCCCCTCACCTGGGGACCACTCTTCCTGCTGCGGCCAGAGCAAGGACCAACCCAGCATCGGCTGTGGCCAGCAGGGACGATGGAGGTGATTCCTCCAGCCTCACCCTGGCCCCTCACACCCACCACTGAGGATGTTGCGTCCTTCAGTTTCCCCGCCAGCTTTTCGGCATGGAGGGAAGGTACAGCCCTGCGACAGATGTGTTTCCAGATGGCCAGGGAGCACAGAGCCCGCCTGGAGGGGCTGTGCCAAAGCATTTCCCTGCACACACGTCCCTGAGCACTGCTGAACATCTGGGGGTGCAGGGGCTCCGTATGTGCCTTCCCTGCATGGCAGAGCTTTGATGTACTTTGAGAAGTGCAGGCAGCCCAGCTGACGTTTAGGCCGACGCTACCCAGGAACATCAATAAAAGCGCAGGACGGGCAGATGTGCTCCCTGAATGGGGTCGAGACGGAGCCCAGTGCTACCTTCATGCCACGCTCCAAGAAAACAGTTGTTAAACCTCTTTGGTTTTTTTTTTCCTTTTTCCCCAACATCAGCAACTTCACAGCTCACGCACAAGGGGAGGTAGCCAAGGACTGCTCTGGCTTTCTCATTCCAGGACTTCAAAGATGCTGGTAACGTTCCTAAAGGCTGGAGCAAGCAAATACTGTAACTGGTATTTAAAGAGAGCAAATAGGATGGCCAGGTAATTGCGGGCTGCCAGCTCAATGTCAGCCACGGCCAGAATAGAGGGGAGTCTGTCCGGAGGCCACACCAGTGGAGAGTGGCTGGATGCAGCCAGCAGTGTGAGGCCTGGAGGGGATGGCATCAACCTAATTTGTCTGTGAGGTTTGGTGGATGGGGACACTGATGTAATTTACTCAGCCTTTTCTACAGTGTCTGCTCTAATGCAGCAGGATATTTTGATTAAAAAAAAAAGTAGGCTGGGGAAAACCAACAGCACATATGAAACGAATCAAGAGCTGGCAAGCAGCTGAGGCTCCAGCTGCAGCGATAAACAAGGCAGCCGCATGCGGGCCACGGGGACGAAGCCCTCCGGGGGCACCCCTCGCCCTTTGCCGCCTCTCTGAGGAAAACCGAGCAATTTCTGAGAGCGTAAAGGAAACACTGACGGGACGACGCATACCGGAGGGAGCACGTCATGGCTTTACTTGGCGCATGAGACACACGCGAAGGTTTCAAGGGAGCCACGTGTGAAAGCGTGGTCCAGGAGGCAGAGCAGCAGGAGCTTTCAGGGGGCTGGGGGGTGCTGGGGAGGGAAGGGGGAGGCTGGGAAGCACCAGCAGCAGCAGACCCCAGTGCCGGTGAGACCCTGGTCCCTCTCGCACCCCCAGCAGGTCACCACCCTCTTCCACCATTGAAGGATGCTGGAAAGGGTGGGGGAAGACCTGACACCCAGAGACCCCCAGCCACTCGGCGCCATCCCCAGCACTGCCCTGGCCATCACTGCTGGCGCCACAGGTAGGTCTGGATGGAGTTGGCTGGAGCCACAGTCTTGATGAAACCAACAGCAGGGTCTCGGATCCCGAACGGCACGTCCCAGCCAAACCTAGGGGGTAAGAGGGGTTGAGCAGGTTGTCACGGCCGGGGCTGAGCATCCCCTCGCCTGGGCTGACATGCTGACCTGTTAAGGACCACCAGGACAAGAGCCCTGTCGGGGCGCAGGATGGCCACGTGCTCCAGCTGACAGGAGAGATATCGGTGGCTGATGTGTAGCCCCACACGCTGCGAGCCCTCGGGGATGAACTTGCTGCAGGGAGAGGAGCAGGACAGGGATCATGCCCCCAGTCTCAGGCTGGCGGCAGCACCTGAGCCCCCCTGCCCCACCTGAAGTGCCCCAGGTGGTAGAACATGGGCTGCTTGTAGAAGACATTCTTGCTGCTGTCCACAATGATGGGGCTGTCCACATAGTTCTTGACCCAGTTGGGGCCCCCCTCTAGGTCCAGGGCCAGGTTCCAGTCAGTCCAGCCGGCCACAAAGTGGTTCAGTACCTGAGCAGATGAGGAAGGGGCTGAGCAGGGCTGAGCCAGCCCCCCAGCCCCAGGCAGGCAGTGCTGGGGGGCCGTACCGTCAGGATGCTGTGGCTGTAGTGGTTCCCTCGCTCCCAGCAGCCCAGGGACACAGAGAACCGGCTGGTGAGGAAGCCACTGCAGGCCTCCGTGTAGAGGAGAAAATGGTCAGGAAAGAGCTTGTGGGTCGCCTCCAGGCTGCAGCTGGCTGGGACGAGGCCATCCAGGTACCAGTGAACCCCCACGCCAGCAACATAGCGGGCAGCGGTGGCATTGCCCAGGACCTGGAGGGGAGAAGAGGACATGCCTTGCACCAGGGCCACCAGTGCTCTGAGCCCCATGGGGATGGACGCACAGACCCCACACGCCAGCAGGGTCTTTTAGGGCCACCTGCCCCCACTCTTGTCCCCTCCTGCAGGACCGCAGGCTCCTGCGCTTGCAGCCACCTCCCTTCAGCACCTGCACCCCATGCAGCAAGCCACGAGCAACAACCCGACATGGCTCCAGCACCCCATTGGGTACAGAGCAATGGGTGTGTGGGGACAGACGTGCCCCTTGGTGGGCTCCTCAACCCCTGCATGGCTCCTGCTGCTGCCTGGTTCTCTGCATCCTGCACCCCACCCCGGTGTGATCTTGCATCACTGCCCTGCCTAGTCCCCAGGTGCTGCCGGTTCAAGGTGAGGGAGGGATGTTCTGTGCCCTCCCCTGCAGCTCCAGCCTCGCTTTAGGCAGGGGCAGCAGCATGTTTTCTTTTCTTTTAGTTTAAGGTAATTCCCACAAACAGCTCTTCAGCATTGCGAAGGGTAAGCTAAATCAGCCAAAATTCTGCCTGGAGAAAGTGCTGGCATGCCAGCAGCACCTCTCCATGCCATGCTGCAAGAATCCAGGATGCAGATGCCACCTTCCGTCCCTGCTTCAGCCAGACACACGTGGAGGCGGTTGCTACTGAATTAGCCACCTTCAGCTCCTTCTCTGGCAGACCCGGTTTGCCTACTGCTCTGTCTAAGGCTCAGAGTGGCTGCTGGCTTAATTTTCAGCTAAAACCCAAGGCTTGAGTGGGACATGGAGTGGAGGGAGAAGAAGGAGCCAGACAAGGTGGCAGGCTTTGCTCTTCACCACTTTGGCCCAGCGCAGGAGATGGAGGCGCTGGTCGTCCAGGATCATGAGCCGGGTGCGGTGGGGGCTGCGGGCCAGCGCGGGGCCCAGGTCACGGATGATGAAGTCCCGCTGCTGTGCGGCAGTGAAGGCGATGGTGGGGAACTGGGGGGGCGCGAGGAGTGCTGCAAGGGGCTCGTTCTGTGCCGTCATTGCCCAGAAGGTCAGGTTGTGTTTGGCGTATTCGTCCAGGAACCTGGCATATGGAAGGGGGGGGCAGCATCAGCCACGCCTGCCCACCCTTACCCACTCCCCAGTCCCCCCCCAGGCCTCTGTGGTCCTCAAGCATCCCGGCCCTCGGGAACGATACTTGATGAAGTAGTTGGCCCAGGTCTTGTGGTACTTGTCCCCTGCCTGCCCCTTCAGCGTGCCCTTCCCACGGATGTCCCCGTTACTCTTCATCCAGGCTGGGGAGGTCCAGGGGCTGGCATACAGTGACAGCAGCCGCCTGCTCATGGCTGAGGCTCGATGCAGGAGGGGGATCTGCAGGAGGGGGCAGAGGGTCCGGCTCAGCTCCAGCTGCAGCCTGCCAAAACTACATGGCCCAGCACGGGAGGAAGGGGAGCACTCAAGGCACCTCTGCAGGGAATGGCAGCCTGTGAGCACCACCCCATGGCATGGTGCCCTGGCTCTGCACCCTGCCAGTGCCAGCCAGGATGTGCCAGGACGTGCCCCAGAGGAGGTGCCAGCTCTCACAGGCTGTCCCCACGCACCCTGCCACTGTGCATGGGGCTCAGCAGCACCTGGTCACCGGGGTCCCAGCACGCGTAGGAACTCCGGCAGGAGAGGGGGACAAGGTGCCAATGGCAGTGGCTTCAGCCTCCCACCTTCATCTTCACGTCCTCCTCGGCCAGTCTGAAGTGCTTCAGCTCATAGTCGTGGGGGATGTCGTCGTAGCTGTATGGGCGCACGGAGAAGTCGCTGCAAGCCATGGGGAGCCGGATGAGGTTGTACTCAATTCCTGCGGAGCCGGAAAGGCATCAAGCAGCACCAGAGCAGGCACCCAGGTGATGGGCATCCCTGCAGTGGGGACAGGCACAGCTGCCTCCAGGGACCCCAGGAGCCACCCCACACTGCCAATACCCTCACTGCTCACCACTCTCAGAGAAGTATGAGCGCAGCAGGTTGTCCTGGGCTGGCTGCGACAGCCCCAGGATGTTCAGGGCAGCAGCATCAGAGAGGGACCCGCCGAAGCCCTTCACGTGCTGGTACAGTGTGGAGATGTTGAGCGTCAGCAGCAGCTCTATGAGGGAGACCTCAGCTCAGTTTACAGTGCCTGGGGGTCCTGTGGTGGCACCCGCCACCTGCCTGCCCAGCTGCAGCAGGTACCTGGGGTGTGCAGGCTGCTCTGGAAGCTCCCCTCGCTGCGCTCCAGCCGCTTGCCAGCCTTGCTGCTCTCATACTTGATGTAGGTGCCCAGGGCCGGCAGGACCACGGGGTCCAGCGTGTCGCAGTACGTGGCGTTGCAGACACACACCATGGCATCGCGGCCGAAGTACTTGGGGCTGCAGGGCCGGGCACCTGGGGGGCACGGTCAGGGCAGGGGCAGCTGCCAGCTCAGGGACACGTCCCTGCCAGAGCTCTCCTGCCCACCCTGCGTGCTCCCACTGCCCCCATGCTCCACACCCCATCACCCCTCAGGGCACCCCAGCTCCTGCACTGCCCCTGAGCTCCTGACCCTGTCCCAGGTCACCCCAGAACCCAAGCCACGCTGTCCTATTGCCAGCCCCGTGATGTCCCTGCACTCACCTGCAGCCTGGGGCACCACCTGCAGCAGCAGCAGCGGCGGTAGCAGCCAGCCCAGAACGCCAACAGCCCCCATGGCTCCGGTGGGTCCCGGGGAGCGGAGCCTGCAAGCAGGGGCACCCTCAGCCAAGGCAGGTGCAGGCAGGGATGAAAGGACAGGCTGTGCTCGCTGGCTGGATCTGCAGTCTCCTCTGCCCCTGCTCTTTCTTCTGCTGCTGGGGAGCTCCAGCTGCATGCTCTGTCCTCCCACCCACAAAGACCCTTGCCTTGCAGGAAGGTGAGGTGGGTCCATCCCTCCCAGGAACACACAGCTCACCAGCCTCTGTCCCAGCTGCTCCTCGACCTGCACTACTGCCAGCCCTCCTCCTCCTCAGGCACCTCCAGCCTCCCCACCTCGCCTTTATGGGGAGTCGCTGCAAGACCTCCCTCTGCAGCACACCCTCTGCCACCCCCACAACTCCTCCTTGATCTCCTCCCGGCCCATACCTACCACTGGTCTTGGACACGGACCCTCATATGTCTCCTTGCCCTGGGATCTGGAGAACACCAGGTCTCCCTCACCTTCCGCTGCCACGCAAGGGCATCAGCCCCCAGAGAGGAGACAGGGACATCGTGCTGGCAGCTCTGCCTACGCAAAGGCCCCACCAGCACAGGGAGGCGCAGCATGGGGCAGTCCTGACAACCCACTGCAACGCCCTGAAGGAAGAGCTGACTTCTTTCTTTTGTCAGGCAGGGTCTGGATGAATCCCTGGAAGCACAGCAGAGCCCACGGGCAGGCTGTCCTGCTAATGAGTTCTAACAGCACCTCAGTCAATTTACCCCTGCCCATCACCCCAGTTCCTCCATTCCCCCCCTGCTATGGCCATGCACCCAGCATGGGGAGGGTCCAGGACCCCCAGGCAAGGATGGCAAACATGGCTGCACGGCCCGGCGCAGCAAAATGACCCACCAGGTGTGGCCACACAGGAGCTGGGACCGCTGCCATGCCCTGCCCTAGCCTTTTCATTGCTCGCCTCACCTCAGCATGCACTATGGAAGGCAGCAGCAGTAGCAGCAAGCTGGCAAGTGCCCCAGCTACTGCAAAGGCAGGGCTGCACTCTGGCCCCTGGCAATGGCAGCCAGGGCTGTGGTGTTGAGCCAGGCCCACAGAGGGGAGCCCAGTGCCCCGACACCATATATGCCAGGAGCAGAGCTCTGCTCCTCTGAGCCTGGTGACAAACCACGCCGGGAGTGCTCCCTGCTCCTCTGAGAGCAACCTTCCCAGTCCAAAGAGCCAGGGCTGACCTGGGCCAGCTCATCCAGGCACACAGACACTGCCTGGTCCTGGTCACATCACCCAGGACGTGCCCACTCCCATAGACACTCATGGACACACCCATCACTGTGGGGATACCCTCAGCATCTCTCCGCAGGGGTGGCCCAGAGGGGACAGAGCAGCCAGCTCCCAGCCACTGCTCCACCTACTTGAGAGCATCAAACACCAGGGCTCAGAGTTTCCCTCCACAGGGTTAAACTGCTCCGTTAGCTCTCCCTTTCCGGGTGGAGCAGCACTTCATGACTAATTTTCTCCTTTTCTGGCATATCAGATGCAGCTGTGGGGCAATTCAATTCATCAAAGTTCCTCCTACCCTCCAGCACTGCCTGCTTGTAGTCCCACACCCCACGGGGTGTCTGGACCAGCTGCCACGTGGGAAGGGGCAGACAGGGCTGGGCTGGGCAGCCCCCAGTTACCACTCAGGGGCAAACCGGCAGCCCTGGAAGGAAGCTCCTGGCCCCATCCCTCTGCCCCATGGGTCTTCCACCCCCAGCTGTGACTAACCTGCCAGCCGGCTTCTACACCCAGGCTAATAACCCCAACTTTGGGGAGGGGTTAATAGGGCAGCTCCTGCTGCTCCA
Source organism: Haliaeetus leucocephalus (assembly GCF_000737465.1). NCBI lineage: Eukaryota > Metazoa > Chordata > Aves > Accipitriformes > Accipitridae > Haliaeetus > Haliaeetus leucocephalus. Next base: position 203,687 of record NW_010972611.1, on the reverse strand, counting down.
CAGTGATCACCTGCTTCCTGGCCCACTGCTGGCCACCTGGGGTGCCCTGTATACCCTTTTCCTCTCTGTTTTGGGATCCGGCTCTGCCTGCTGCCTGCCCAGCCACAGCTCCCAGGAGCAAAAACACTGTGGAGGCTGCTAGAGCTCATCCCTATCAACACCGGCTGATAAGAACTTCCTGCTGAGCAGGAAAAGTGAGACCCAGGGGAAGGGCAACGCCTTGGGACAGAGCTGGTGGCACTGGAGATGCTGGGCAGCCCCATCAAATCCTCTCAAAGCCCCTTCTTGCTGATGCTTCCAGCACGCAGGGGTTTCTTGTGGTGTTTGCAGACCTGCCCTGCAGTGGGCCGAGGAGCCTGGGGGGGTGAATTTTGTCCCTTAGCCAGGCCAGTGGGGATGGGAGTCTGGGAACATGGAGCTGGGACCGAGCTGCCTTTACGGGGAATGCAACTCCGAAAACAGCGCCAATGCGGGAGCCAGGCATGCAGAGCCTCAGTGCAGCATCACTTCAGGCTCCAGGCTCCTGCCAGCCCTGAGCGTGCGGAGACCCCACCCTTGCTGGTGGCCACTGGTTCTAGGCAAGCTGCTGGGGGGTCCCGTCCTCCCAGCTGCAGCAGCCACCAGCTGGTGTATGCCCCAAAATGATGTTGAAGGATTCACCCCCTCTTCATTTAACCCAGAGCTAGTTGGTCCTTCAGAGCCGAGCAGAGCACAGGGACAAGGGCACATGTCCCGGGATGATTCAGCATCCAACCATCAGCTTTTATTATCAGGGCCAGTAAAACGTTAAAGGAAACTGGTGAGTAACAACCTGGGGAAGAAGCAGCAGGTGGAGGAGCAGTCCTGCACCCGGGCACAGGCATACTGGAAGCGGGATCCTGGGAGCGGGGCTCGCTGTTGCTGTGATCCTGGAGAAATATTTCCCTCTTGTGGACAAACACAAACAGCCTCCGGGCAGGAGTGGGATGCTCCTGCCCCTCTGCACAGCCAGCTCTTCCCAGGACTCGCACACCCCACACCCCCAAGTGTTGTGGGGTCCCAGGGCTCCTGCCCCAGGACAGCATCCCGTTGGAACTGTGGCACAGGATGTGCCAGCTTCTTAGGGTGACCCTGTCACACACTTTACCCACCGCCCTGGGCACTGCCGGAGCTGGCGCTGGGCTGTGCCCAGCCCACGCAGCATCGCTGACAGCATCCCTGGGCCACATCCCGCATGCCTCGACCTGGCTGACCCGGATCGGCCCAGCAGCCCTGGCCTCCCTTCCTCACCCTACCTGCAATTGTGACCTCCCTGCCCTAATCCTCTGCTCAGCACACCCTCCAAGCTCCCTCGCTCCTTCCTGGGTGTGCCCACACTTGGCGCCCACTCCCAGCCCATGCCTCCTTGCTCAAGTTGCCCTGGCTCCATGGCAGGTGCTGAGTCCCTGGTGCACCCTCACAGCCTCCTTATTGCAGCAGGGACCACTGTGCCCCATACCTGTGGGGGACAGCACACCCCATGGCAGGGTTACTGCAGCCTGGCCAGCAACTTTTCCTGCAAAGCCCCAGGAGAAGCTTACAGATGCCCTGACTCCATCCACAGCCAGTTCCTACCCTGAACCCACTGTGCTGCAATGCTCCTGGAGCTGGTTCTGCCTCCAGCCCTGACCTCAGGGAGCACCCTGCACCGGGTGAGATGTGATCCACACAGGCCCCCAGCCCAGCATCGGGCTGCGAGTGGCTCCAGCTTGGCAGGAAAAGCACAGAAAGCTGAAGCTTGGCTGCAGTCCCTGCCCACAGCTTCCACCAAGGCAGGTGCCCAGGTGCTTCACCTCCACTCCTGCTCCAGGACCCAGAGCATCTGCGTTGAGGGTAAATGCTGCCAGTTCCTAAACCTGCCTGCGAAGGCAGTGGGAGAGCACCTGGGCTCAGTGCACCCCTCCGCCAGGCAGCACACACTTGGAACTGGGAACAGACTGGTGCCTGGAACACCTCCCCAGTAGGGTAAGCCCTGCTGTGAGTTGCAGGGCGGGGAGAGCAGCAGGGGTTGGGGGAGGGAGGCGGGGAGAGCAGCCACCCCAGGTGCTCTGGACTGCTCTTGGGACCCCCACGGGCTCTGTGCCCAGGTGGTACCCAGGAGCAGGGGAGGGACCTGGACATTTCTCTTCCAGCTGCAGACATAAAGGCAGCATCAGCATTTAATGTCAGAGCAGCAGAAAACAGCAGTCACAGCCTGTGCGATCTCCATCTCAAGGGCACCGGTGCTCCCGGCCCTCCTGCACGCGCACGGCGCTCGCTGGCCTGGCTCATTCCTCTAGCTCACCCAAGTGCTTGGCTCTGTCATGGCACAGGCAGCGGTGAGCCGCCTCCTCCATGCTCCCAGGCCCGAGCCTGTGGGCATCGTGGGGCTGCTCTCCTGGCCTGGCTCAGTTTGGCCCTTGGCCAGCCATGGGTGTCCCAGCCCTGTCACTGCCGCTTCCACAGGTAGGTTTGGATGGAGCTGGCCGGAGCCACAGCTGCGATGAGGCCAACCGTATCAGCCAACCCGAAGGTGATGTTCTGCAGGGACCTGGAGGGCGAGGAGCAGCAGGGTCAGACCTGCAGCAGCTCCCAAGCACCAGCAGTGCACAAGGCTCAGCAGGACGGGTCCCATGCTCGCAGGTTGGGCTGCATCACTCACCGGTTCAGAACCACCACCACCACAGCGCCATCAGGGCGCAGGAAAGCCGTGTACTCCAGGTCCACCTTCTTGGACTCTTTGGAGGCGATGAGCCCCACGCGCTGGGAGCCCTCAGGGATGAACTTACTGCATGGGCATGAGCAAGAGGCAACCCCAGGAAGGGAGTCAGACCCCAGAAAAGCTCCTCTCCCAACAAACCTGCCCTGCTCCCCTCCTGACAAGCTGCTACTGCAACCATGGAGCTGGAGCCCAGGCAGCTGAGAGTGTGTCAGGGGCCCCAACTCACCTGAAGTGCCCCAGGTGGTAGAACATGGGCTGCTTGTAGAAGATGCCTTCACTGGTGTCCACAATGATGGGGCTGTCTACGTAGTTCTTGACCCAGTTGGGGCCCCCCTCCAGGTCCAGGGCCAGGTTCCAGTCAGTCCAGCCGGCCACAAAGTGGTTCAGGTTCTGCAATAGGACAGCCCAGATGTCTGCCCAAGGAGTGGGGTGCTGATGGGAGAGGAAGCGTGGCGGCAGCTTTCTCCAGGGCCCACTCCACAGGGTGATGTGGGGGCCTCACCATCAGGATGCTGTGGCTGTACTGGTTCCCCCGCTCCCAGCAGCCCAGGATCACATCCCTCTCCCAGAAATGGGCCCCGATGCACGCCTCTGTGGCCAGGATGAAGTAGTCGGGGAAGAGCTCGTGAGTGGGCACCACTGTGTCCTGTATGGGACCAATGAAGTCCAGGTACCAGTGGATGCCAATGCCGTGGACGTAGCGAGCTGCCTCTTCATCCTCCAGGACCTGGCAGGAAAAAAAGTTGGCCACCACCAGGTCCCAGAGGGCAGAGAGCCAGTCAGCCCTCGTGCTGTGGGACGCAGGGGCCAAGCCCTCTGCAGGGATGTGCTGCACCAGCGGGACTGGGGCTTTGCCCCAACTCGCCATGCTGGTGGACCCCACGCTGCACTCACCACTTTGGCCCAGTGCGGGAGGTGGAGCCGGTTGTCATCCAGGATGATGAGCTGGATGTGGTGGTGGGAGCTGTTGGCCAGCGCGGGGCCCAGGTCCCGTGCAATGAAGTCCCGCTGCTGCTCGGCTGTGAAGCCCAGGCACTGGAAGGGGTAGTTGTTGATCAGCCCGGCCGAAGGCTCGTTCTCCGCCGTCACTGCCCAGAAGGAGAGGTTGTGCTTGGCGTATTCATCTAGGAACCTGGGCACAGGGGAGAGGGGTGATCCATGGGGTCTCAGCCACTGCCGAGGATCCCCTGGGTATCTCCCTGCACCCCTTGCCCCAGGCATTCCTTACCGTACAAAGTAGTTGGCCCAGGTCTTGTGGTACTTGTCGCCTGCCTGCCCCTTCAGCGTGCCCTTCCCCACAAAGGACTCACTGGTCTTCATCCAGGTCGGGGAGGTCCAGGGGCTTGCGTACAGTGACAGCGGCCGCTTGCTCATGGCCAAGGCTCGGTGCAGGAGGGGGATCTGCAGGAGGGGGCAGAGGGGCTGAGCCCCTGCACCCTCCCCCACCCCCCATCCTACCCCGCTCCCGCCCACCGCTCGCCTTCAGCTTTGTGTCCTCGTCTCGCAGGCTGAAGTGGGCAAGCTCATAGTCAAAGGGAACATCGTCATAGGTGTAGGCATGGAGAGAGAAGTCGCAGCTGGCCATAGGGAGCCGGACGAGGTTGTACTCCAGCCCTGCCAGGCACAGGGGATGGGACAGGCAGAGGTGGGCAGTGGGACAGGAGGTCTCCAAGCCCTGCCAGTGTCCAGGCAGAGGCCTGCAGGGTCCCTGTTACCATCCCTCCTGCCTCCCCCGATGTGCTTACCTTCCTCAGAGAAGTACGAGCGCAGTAGGTGATCCTGGGCTGTTTCTGGCAGAGAAAAGATGTTCATGGCAGCTGCGTCGGTAATGGAGCCACCAAAACCCTTCACCTTCTGGTACCGCTGTGTCGTGTCCACTGCCAGGACGAGATCTGCAGGGAGGGAAGCCAGTGTGATGGTGGGCCACAGGCAGGGTCCGGCCCATCTCTGCCAGCTGCAGCAGGTACCTGGGGCATGCAGGCTGTGCTGGAAGCTCCCCTCGCTGCGCTCCAGCCGCTTGCCAGCCTTGCTGCTCTCATACTTGACGTAGGTGCCCAGGGCCGGCAGGACCACGGGGTCCAGCGTGTCGCAGTACGTGGCGTTGCAGACACACACCATGGCATCGCGGCCGAAGTACTTGGGGCTGCAGGGCCGGGCACCTGGGGGGCACGGTCAGGGCAGGGGCAGCTGCCAGCCCAGGGCCACGTCCCTGCCAGAGCTCTCCTGCCCACCCTGCGTGCTCCCACTGCCCCCATGCTCCACACCCCATCACCTCTCAGGGCACCCCAGCTCCTGCGCTGC
>NW_010972611.1:198119-198593 GCF_000737465.1 Haliaeetus leucocephalus | reverse complement strand
GGGCACCAGCAGCCCCCATTGCCCCTCCACGTCCCCCGGCGGGTCCCGGGGTGCAGGGCCCGTGAGCAGCAGCGGCGGCGGCGGCACCGTCAAAGCCTCCCGTCCCGCTGGCACCCCAAGCCGGTCCCGGCCGCGCTGGTTGCCAAGCCACCCCTCCGCACCGGGCCCGCTGCCGGCCTCGCCTTTAAGGGCACCCGGGCTTCCCGTTCCGCCCACGCCCGGGGCGCCGGTGCAGCACCAGGAGCGGCACCGGCACTGGGCGGGCCACGCCCGCGCCCGCTGTCTTGCCCAACCGGGGCCCGGCCCTACCCCCGCGACGGTAACGGGGCCGGCGATCTCGGGGGAGCCGCACAGGCGGCGGGGCCGTCCCCCCCCCCCCCCCCCGGTACCGGGAGTCCCCGGGAGGCGCAGGCGGGCACCGGCCGCCGCCCCCCTTAGGCAACGCGCTACCTCTCCGCTCCCCCCGCCCCCGCG
>NW_010972611.1:192114-198080 GCF_000737465.1 Haliaeetus leucocephalus | reverse complement strand
AAGCGGCCGCTGCCCCGCCCCGCCGATCACGTGATCGATCAGCTGACTGACTGACTCGCTCGCTCGCCCCGCCCCTTCCCCCGGCGCCACCGGCCCCACGGCCCCGGGCGGGGGGCGGCCACGTTTATTCGGTCTCTAGCGAGGGGCAGCGCGGCTGCGAGCGCCGCAGGACCGGCCCCGCAACGCGTCCCCGGGCGCAGCCGGGCGCGGGCCGTGGCGGGACCGGGCGGGAGACAGGCACGGCCAGGGCAAAGGACAGGGGACCGGGCACGGCCGGTGTGGGGGGGCGGGACAGGGCACAGGCACAGCTGGCGCAGGGGACAGGCACAGCCAGCAGAGGGGACAGGCACGGCTGGCACGGGGGACAGGCATGGCCAGCGCAGGGGGGGGACAGGGCGGGGGACAGGCACAGCCATCCCAGGGTAGAGGCACAGCCGGCACAGGGGACAGGGCAGGGGACAGACACGGCCATCCCAGGGGACAGGCACGGCTGGCACAGGGGACAGAGCAGGGGGGGACAGGCATGGCCGTTTCGGCCCCCCAGCAGACACCCCAGGGGACCAGCCCCTTGCCCTGGCCCCACCTGGGGAAAGGGCCCAGAAGAGGCCCCAGGGCAGCAGTGCAGGACCCAGCCCCGCGGGGGCAGCAGCAATGTCCAAGCAATGTCCGAGGGCCCTGGCCCAGAGCAGGACCCTCCCTCTCTGCACCAGGAGGGTCCCCACGGAGGTTGTCACAGGTGGGGGTGCATCGTCAGAGAACGCTCTCCTTGCAGGTCCCACTGAGGCTCCGCGGGTGGCTGCGCTCCAGCCGGCGGGCGGACAGAAGCCGTCGCAGGGACGAGGTGGAGCTCAGATCCCCGCAGCTCTGCAGGTGGATGCCTTCGTGGGGCCGCTCTGCTCCTGGCCAGGCGCTCCAGGGAACCTGCAACCCCGTGGGGACAAGCTGCAGCCGCGTGGACGGCACCCCTAACCACAGCACCGTGCCCTCACCTGCCCTGCCACATGGCCGGTGCACCAAGGGCAGCCGGGCAGGCACGCGGGGCAGGAGGACAGAGGTGGCGAGGGATGGCGGAAGTGTGCATCACACGCATACGCTGTCATTAAGGATGGGCTCATTCCTACTGGGGCCTCCCGGGGCTGCGCAAGGTCTCCAGCTTCCCGTAAGCTGAGGCCAGGATGTCCCAGCAATGGCCTCCAGGCTGTGGTGACTCAGGGGCAAAGCCAAAGCCGTTGCGACATGCACGATTTTCCCACTTGCGGCTACAGTGGGGACCGAGGGGAAGGGGCTGCAACGCCAAGAAGGGCTGGGCAAGGACAGTGCTGCAGGAAGGAGGCTCTGCCTGCAGCTCCTGCCTACAGCTGGGGTGCCGACACCATGGGGTGCATGGCAGGGGGATGGAGACCCTGGAAGGACCAGCGTGGAGGTGCTGGTAGAGACCGCAGGGCAGGAGAGGGTGTGGATGGGGGTCCCTGGGAAAGAGGAGCTGCCCCTGTCCCCTGGGACATCATGGCTGCTGGCACCCACCTGCTTGTGCCCCTGGGAGCTGTGCCCGGGCACCTCGATACCAGCTGCTGGGCTACGCTTAGGTCTCTGCAGGAACCTGGCCACCAGCCCACGGGTGCTCCGGCAGACCTTGAGGTCCCCCAGGGAGCGGGTCGTCGTCTTCGACAGCTGCTGCGTCACCTTCTTGGAGGGCAGCAGCTTGCTCTTCCCTGTTGAGCCAGCCCGGAGCAGTGGGGGGGAGTCACAGTGCGAATGGCGGAGCAGGCAGGCGTCTGAGCACAGCCCTGCAGAGACACTACCGTCAGATGCCAGGAAACTGCTCCTGACAGGACCTGACCCTGCAGCCCCTGGGATTCCTGCTGTTTCCCCTCCACAGCTGGTGGGAGCGGTACCACCACAGGTCTCCATCATCCCAGCCGCAATGGGGTGAGCCCAATCCCCAAAGGGCTACAGAAACACTCCCCCACCTCTTTGGATATCCCAGTATATCCCAGTGCTCTGACCTGTATCCGCAGAGGAGTTGGACACGGTGTCCTCCAGTGCTTTGGTATAAAGTACTTCCCTGAAATCTGCTAGGAGCAGAAAGAACGCTCAGGCTTTGGCAGCACCCCACACTGCTGTGTGGACCCCCAGCACCAGCCCAGGCAGCACGACCCACCCAGCACCCCCCTCCTCCCAGCCCAGCAGACCCCACCTGCTCCCCCCGTTCTCCTGGCACAACTGCCCACCTCAGACCGGCTCTAATCGCATCTGGCCACAGAGAAATGCAGCCAAAACCTGCGGTGCATCCCGGCTGCACTGGACAGACACTGCCACGCGCACATCCCCATCCCGGCATCTGTTGCCACCTACCAACATGGCTGGCCGTCAGGATGCCAGGGTCACTGTGTGACCTCAAGAGCGGGCGCTGGCTCAGCACCGGGGCCGGGGATGAGGGGCAGGAGGTCTCGCTGTTGCGCCGTGGGTGGCAGAGGCGCCCAGTGTCGGGCCCCGCAGAGCGGCCACCCCCGCGCCCCTGCAGTGAGCCCTTCTCCTTGAGCCGCACCTCGGGGAAGCAGGGGCCAGCGCAGCGGGCCAGCCCCTCCAGGCGATTGCAGCTGTGGGTGACAGCCCCCCCCACCAAGATGCTGTCGTGGCTGGGCTCTGCTGTGGAGCAGGAGTAGGAGCGCTCCCCTCGCACCCGGGGCTGGGGCATCTCCTCGAAGGGCCCCTGCAAGCCCAGCGTGGGGCTGCGCGCGTGGTGGCTGCACTGCACGCAGTCCACGCTCAGGCAGTAGTCCGCACGGCTGCGCTGGATGGAGCGGAAGAGGATGTAGTCGACGGAGCGCATGGAGCCCTGTAGCTCCAGCAGACATGAGTCCTCTGAGGGGCTGCTGTCCCCAGGGATGTCCATGATCTCGGACATGATTAGGGACCCGCTGTCCATGGACACTGCAAGGAGCAGAGCGGACACGAGTAAAGAGCTGCCAGGAAAGGCCTGTCCCCCTTCCATCCAACTGATGCTGCAGCCTGAGGTGCACTGATGGGGCAGGCTCACCTTCTCCACTGAGCACGATGGAGGGGACGCGGTCGCAGGTGCAGGTGTGCGAGCCGTCCATCAGCTGCGAGTCAAACAGGGTGGCCTGTGGGACGACGTGGTCAGGGCACAGGCAGAGCAGAAGCCCAGCCCTGCCTAGCCATTCCCTGCTCGCAGCCCCGTCTCCCACCTGGCTGTCTCCCCGCAGCCCCATCACGGTCTCGTAGGAAGGGGGGAAGTCGGTTGGGTAGAGGGGCACGGGGCTGTCCATGGAGCCATTGTAGGTGATGCTGTGGAGGCAAGAGCAGAAAAGCCACATCAGGTGGGACAAGCCCTGCTTGGGGGCAAACAGGCCCCTAGCTCCTGCACCACGGTGGCCCTGCTCCACCAGCCTCACTCCCAGCCACGTACCTCTGCGCGTCGGTCTCAGAGCTGCAGGTGTACTCGGGCGGGTAGTAGGGGGGGGGTGGCACCGGGGGCACAAACTCCTCAAAGTCCATCATGCTCTGCAGAAGAGTGTTGGGGGGGGACGTGCATTCCAGCGTGACAGAGCTCGAGCGCTGGGGGACCAGCTGCAGGGAGAGGAGAGGAGGGAGAGCTGGGACCCCCTGTCCAGAGATCCAGCAAGGGATGCACATCCCAGGCTGTAATCCGCACCTGGCTGGGGCCAGGTCCTGCCCTGGCACCCCAGGGACCCCCAGCCTGGGAGCACTACTCCCCAGCCCCATCTGCTCCTGGGCCAGGGCTGGGACTCACCACATGGACAATGTCGAGGGAGAAGATCTGGATGCAGCACACAACAGCAGAGAGTGTGCAGATGATGGTGGAGAAGACGGTCAAGCCACAGACGCTGAAGAGGAGGTCCTGGGGAGGAGTGGGGTGAGCTGTGGATGCCCACAGAGCATGGTGGGGTGCACAGCCGCTCCCCAGGGAGCCCTTGGCCCCCAGGTCCCCCACCTTGAGTGCCACACGGATGGTCCGGCAGTTGGGGTTGGGGAACATGGTCAGCATCTCACTCTGCCGGCTGCAGGACGTGGGATGTGGCTCTGAACGGGCCTGGCAGCAGACACACAGGTCCCTCTCCTGGGGACAAGGAACACTGTGAGGGACCTCTGGATGCTGTGCTCTCCCCCAAGAGCCACTGGCATGTCCAGCCACCAGACCCCTGCTCCACAGCTCCCCATGTCCCCGGAGCCCTGCAGCCAGGGACAAAGTGCACTCAGTTGCCCAGGCACACGGGGGCACTGCAGCAGCCCCTGGCCAGCCTCACCCTCTCGCAGGCCTCCAGGGACTTCACCAGCTGTGCATTCTGGCAGGACAGGATGGACCCAGCGAGGGTCAGCATGACGCCTAGCACCGACAGCAGCGTGAAGAAGGTGATCTGCAGCAGGGAGGAGAGGGGCTGCCAGCCGGGCAGGGCTGCAGAGCAGGGAGCCGATGCACGCGGCTGCGCGTCCAGGGCCACATGGGGCTGCTCGGCCCCCTCATGCTGCCCTCTCCATCCTGACCCCTCGCCTCTGGAGGGTTGCTCCCGCCCAACACCTACCACCAGGGTGAGTGGCCGCTTCCAGGAGACGATGCCAACGAGCCCAGACAGCGCCAGCTGCAGACACACAAGCCTGGGGGTGAGGATGGGGAGGGGACTGTGCCAGGCAGTGGGGCCCAGAGCAGTCCCTGCCCTTGGGCAGAGCCCCCCACGCCTTTCGGGCCTGGAGCTGGCCCAGGAGCAGCAGGGCTGTAGGGGCAGTCCCAGTGCCGCAAGCTGGGAGAAACTGCTGATTCAGGGCACTGGAGAGCCTGGGGACTGCAGGCAGCTCTGTGCCAGGTAGCGAACCCAGGCCAGAATCCATGCCGCAGGGTCGCCGCAGGGGACCCAAGGTCTGCCAGGGTCCTGCCCTCACCCCACGTACGCAGCTTGGCACGGGAGCAGGGCAGGGCTACCCGGTCCCCCACCCTCTTGCCACTGCAGCACCCCACGCATCTCTCCCTGCCTGCAGCTACACAAACCTGCTCAGGGTTTGTCCAGAAGTGTCTCACCTCAACACATACCCTGGATAGCCCCTCGCACCGCTCCGGGGGTCCCCATCCCTCACAGAGTCACCCTGGGGTAACCCTTGGGATTCTCCCACAATGCACTGCAGTAGCCACAGGCAGAGAGTGGGGGAGCAGCGGGGCTACATTCCCCTGGGACCGGCAGCAAATTCAGCATCCAGGGAGCTGTATGGACCCAGCAGAGCAGGTCTCTGCAGGACCCCTCCACGCACTGCCCCGGCCCCAGACTCACCGAGAAGCCGGCCCAGGACGGGCAGGAGTGCCGGATCTTGGCAGAGGGCGTGATGGTGGCCGCCACCAGGCTGAAGGTGACGATCAAGACGCCCAGGATGACTTGGATGAAGCCCAGCACCAGCAGGATCTGCAGCCAGGTCCGCTGAACGTGGAGGTGGGTGAGGCTGCGAGATGTGCGGCCGGTCAGCGAGCGGCTAGAGTCGCTGGGGGAGGGCATGGCTGCCCCGGGCGGCAAGCGGGGGCAGCCAGACCCGGAGCCCCGGGGCAGCCGGCGGCACCACGCCAGGACAGGGCCGGCCCGGGGGAAGCAGGAACGGACGCTCTGCGGGAACGGGCCGGGCTCCACCTTTCGCCTCCCGGAGGATGCTGACGGCGGCTCTTCCCTGCCCCCCGGGAGGGGTGCTCGGGGCAGCGCCCACGGCCACACGGGACCGGGGGCCGCCAGAAGCCCCGCGGGGTGTCCGGGGAACGGAACCGGCCTCACCGGTACCTTCGCATCCCGGCCGGAGAGCCGGCCTAGAGCTCCCGGCCGCAGGCAGAGCGCGGCCCCGGGGCTTCCTCCTCTCTCGCCGTCCCTCGAGCGCCGGACCCCCGCCGGGGGATCATGCCGCCCTGCGGAGGCCGAGAGCCGCCGCCCGGGACGCGGCGCCCGGGCCAGGCC
>NW_010972611.1:188275-191898 GCF_000737465.1 Haliaeetus leucocephalus | reverse complement strand
CTCCCCGCGCTCTCCTGTCAGCGCACAGAGACGGCGGAGGCACGGAGTGAATGAAACTTCATTTATTCCTTAAATAAAACCTGAAGGCGGCTTGGCGTCGGGCGCAGCAACACACGGGAGGCCGCGGCAGGAGCTGCCCTGCGGCAGGACAGACGGCCTCGGCTGGAACAGGGGCCGCTGCCATCACCGAGCGTCAGCTCCCACCGCAGCAGGACAGGGCAGAGCCCCGCAGCTGCCGGGAGCTGCCGCCTGCACCGGCCCCCACGGATGAAGGCACGAGCAGTGGGGCCCAGAGCAGTCCCTGCCTTTGGGCAGAGCCCCCCAAGCCTTGCGGGCCTGGAGCTGGCCCAGGAGCAGCAGGGAGAAACCCAGGAGCATCAGAGAGGAGGTGGAGCGAAGCAGAACTCAGGAGACCCGTCGCAGGGACACCAGGCCCAGGGATGCCCGAGGACACTGGCACATGGGACAAGGGACACCAGGGGCTAGCAGGGACACAGGGTACATACTGGCAGCGCTGCACACAGGGACCAGCTCAGCCCTCCAGAAGGGAGGAGGGCTCAGGCCCTGGGGAAGGGACAGCCTCAGGGTGAAGAGTGCCAGGGGCAGTGAGGAGTGACCCTCAGGGCAGGGGGAGAGGAGGAAGGGAGAAGCTGTTCACCCCCCCACCAGAGGTGAGGAGGGAGCCAAGGAGGTACCAGGATCCCTCCTCAGTGCCCAGACCAGCTTTAGGGTCCACCATGTGCCAGTCCCAGATGGCTGTGGCCAGGCACACAGGCTGAAGGCAGGAAGCCCCACCAGCAGCACATGCTCCACTGCTGCCTCTCCGAGCCCTGCTCTCCTTATCCCTGCACCCAGAGCACGCTCAGCCCAGCGAAGGAGAAAGGGAAAGGACAGGGAAAGGGAACAGAGTAGGGCTGCCTCCCAGCTCGGCAACCTGGGGACAGAGTCAGCCCCTCAACTGGAGCAAGCCCCTAGGGGAAGAGGGGGACAATTTTCTTGGCAGAGAATCAGGTCCCACACCAAAGGGAAGGCAGGCAAAAGCCTCCAGGGAAGAGCCAGCCCCTGCACGCACTGGGACTGGGCACAAGGGGAACCTTCATGACCCAGGGCACACAAGTGGCATCACTAGGTGGGGAAACAGAAGAGCCCAGGGAAGGTGAGCAGCCATTTCAGTCCTGGTCCCTGTCACACGTCTGGAGGAGACACCTGCCCCCAGCAGCTGGTGCTGGAAGGGAGGGCGATGACAGGCACAGGGCTTGGCCACAGCACCTCCCATCCCACTCCTTCCCCAGTCCGCTGAGGGGACAGGACCAGCACAAACCAGAACAGCCTCCATCCGTGAGGAAAGGGGTTAGAGCAGCAGACGATTCAGGCACCAGCACTTCCAAGCTGGGATGAGGCAGCCTCTGACAGCTGATGCAGACACACGGGGATCCAATGAAGATGCAATTTGGATTTCCTCTTCCTTAGAAAGAGCCCACGTGTGATGAGAAGCCGGGGCCCCTGCCCAGCTAGGGTGCCCGGAAGGCATTGGTGGCGGCACCTGCAGCAGCGTTGGCTGCTGCAGTGCGTACTGCCTGGTTGGAGAAGACCCCCGCAGCAAACTCCTCCTGCGCTTTCTGGAAGCTGGCGCCTGTCCGGCGGTACAGAGAGTGGATCTGGAAGAGAGCAGCAGGCTCGGGGTCAGAGCACCAGCCCCGTTCTGGACTCCCAGCGAACAGAGCTGTGACCCCATGCCTGCCAAAACCCACCCTTGTCCTCCCAGTGGGGTGCTCTGTCCCCGAGGTTCAATCCAAACTCACCTTTTTCAGCATAATGATGCCCAACACAGCCACTGCTGTGAAAAACAAAGACACCAGGATCATCATCACAGCCACGGCCGTGTTCTTCCGCAGTGCTATCAGGCTCAGTATCCAGCCACTGCAAAACAAGAGGTGGTTGCCCACAGGTTCCCTCTTCCCCACCCGCCTCCTCCCTTTCTGGGGTACTTGGCCGGCTAGGGCTCCCTGGGGTCAGCACAACGCGCACCTGAATCCCCAGTTTGGTATGCCAATCGCCTGCAGCACGTACATCACGTTCTGGGCAAAGAAGACGAAGAAGAAGACAAAGAAGTTGAACGAACTGTCACTCCTGGGAGAAAGAGATAGGCGAGGTTAGGCCACAGAAGAGAACTTTCAAACCTTCCTTAAAGTGGGAGACACAAGGAGAAGACAAAGCTCAGTGCAGAATCACCCCATCCCCCAGACCCAAAGGCCATGAGGAGCTGAGACACCATCGGTGCTGCACTCAGGTCAAGGGCCTGTTTAACTGAGCAGCCCAGTCTCCCCAGCTTCAAGCACCAGCCATGCACCCCACCCCACTGCTTTGCTGGCCTGGGAGCTCAAGCAGATACACACCTGAAAGCTTTGTACATCGGCCTATACCAGCAGACAAAGGAGCAAGGTGTGTAGAGGAGAGCCCATAGAATGGAGAGGCCGAACCCGGAACCGGATGAGGGCTCCACACAGAACCAGGCCAGCGAGGACAAGAAATTCAGGAAGAGAGCAATGGTGCTGGCTGAGAGAGAGGACGTGGGTCAGACAACCCGAGCAAGGCTCCCCGCTCCCCACACCAAGGGCTCAGCCCCCCAGACCTAGGCACCACACGTTAATCACAACTTCTGCAGAGCAGCAGCGCTCACTCGCATGCAGGACACTTGTTCCTCTACCTCCTCCCAGGATCTGCCCTTAGGTTTCCCCCAGGGACTCACCCATCCAGAGGTAATACATGGTAGAAACGGTCTTCTGGAAGTCAGCAGGGATCTCCACCGGGATGTCTTGGTAGAAGCAAGGCTTCACTGGGCAGAAGGACGGCAGCGGTGGCCAGTTGTTCAGCCTCGCTGCAGAGAGAAGGAGAGAGCAGCAGTGCCCATGCAGGGGGGCCTGAGGGGAAGGTGGCCGCCATCCCTCCCCTGCCCCACAGGCCACTCACGTGCAGCACCACCGAGGGCCGCATTCTGCAGCTCCCGCTCCCGCCGGTCCAGCTCCTCCGCCTTCCGGTTCAGCTCCTCCTGCCGCTTCAGCAGCTCAGCCGTGGCGGCGGCCGCCGAGGCCTGCGGGGTGAGGAGGGAGGGAGAACGCAGGCTCTGGGGCTCCCACCTTCTCCCCTGTCCGCCCCGCAGAGGCCCAGCAGCTGCCTTCCCGCCGCCCCCCCGCTACCTGCGTGCCGTAAGAGCCGTAGTTTCGGGGCTCCGTGGGGCTGGCTTTCCGCGGGGGCTGCGCGGCCGCCTGCGGCGGGGGCATACCGGCCGCTGGCAGGGGCGGCAGAGCCGCCGACGAGGCCTGGTACGGCGGCAGCGGCTGCAGGAAGAAGAGGGGCACGGTAAGGCACCGCTGGTCGCGGGGAGGGCCCCGTCCGCCGGGAAGCGGCCCCGCCGCCCGCCCGCCCGCCTCACCGCGCTGCTCTCGAAGGGGTTGTAGGTGTCCAGCGCCGCGCGCTCGGGGCCAGGCCAGGGCTGCACCGCCGCGGGGTCCTGCAAGAGACGCGGCCGGTGTGACACGGGGACCGGACCGGACCGGACCGGACCGGACCGGGCCGGGCCGTTGCCGCCGCCCCCCCTCCCCTGAAGAGAACGCACCTGGAAG
>NW_010972611.1:177683-188265 GCF_000737465.1 Haliaeetus leucocephalus | reverse complement strand
CGCCGATTGGCCGCCGCCCGGTGACGTCACCAGCTCCGCCTGCGGCCCCGGGGAGCCCCCTGCAGGGGGCCTCTGCGCACGCGCGGGGCTGGGCCGGGTGGAGGCAAGCACGTGATGCGGCCACATGTCCCAGAGTCACGTGTCGGCGTATTTCCCTCCCCACCTCCCCGCCCAGCGCAGGGCCCGCCGGGAGCGCGTCCCCATGGCAACAGCGGGCCTATGGCAACGCCGGGCCGGACCCAGCCCTCTCCGCCGCCCGGGCCCCGTCGCGTCCCCCCGGGCTCCCGGTGTCCCATCCCAGGGCCGGGCCCCCATGTCCCCCATACCCCTCCCCCGGGTTCCGGGTCCCCCGCCCAGGGCCGGCTCCTCTACCCAACAATGGCTCCGTTCAGCCAGGCCTACCACACAGCAGGCCCTTCCTGCAGGTCCCCCTGAGGCCTTACATCCAAACCCCTCGGCTCGGCTCCCGCCTCTTACCAGGTCGGCCGCGGTGCTGTTCACCTCCAGCCTGCAAGGAACGCCCCAGGCTTTACCCTCGGGGTGGTCAGCGGAGCAGCTGTTTCACCGAGCCCACCCAAACCAGCCATACAGCAGACTCCACGGAAGTAAAAGTCAGGCAAGAATTCATGGCACGACAAGCAGCTTAGGGAATTTAACTTTTGTGTCTCCTGGACCAGTTATTTATAGGGATCCCCAATTCCATCAACCACCAGCTGCATGTGGACAGCATACCAACAGCCCCTCCCAAACAGGCATTCCTCAGCATCCTGAGAACAGCACAGGACATCTATCCATACCTGCTTCTAGTTCCCATCCCAGCTCTCAGTGCTTAGCAGGAACTGCACCTCTCTGCCAAAAATAGTCTTTAGCCTCCGAACACAGACTTACAAAGTTACACACAAATCTGTGAGCTCCTACTTCAACCCAGACAGCTGGCACCTTGAACCGTGCTCTCTGCTAGGAAGGTAAAAGCTGTGGATTCAGGTTTTGGGCACCAATGGGGGTTATTTTTTTTTAGTCTGAGACGGACCACAGGTATTATTTGGTCAATCTAATTCTCCTCCGGACTCACCCGGGGGCTGGCTACATATGCAGCAGGACATAGCCTTCCCCTGCTCTTGTTCCCTGGCACACACCACCTGGCTGGCTGCTGCCTAGCCAAGCGATACCACAGGAGGCAGGTGAAAGCTTCCAGCCCAAGCTCTTTAAGTTAGGATCACAAGCTCACAAAGATGACTCAATGTCACCCCTCCTGAGACTCCCACACGCTAACTCCAGGTGAAGCCAGACTTTTCCTTTATCCCTCTGCATGACAACAGTCTGCCAGAGCCAGGACACAGTCTGCCACAGACAGATGGTGCCACAGCAAAGCAATAAGCTCCTGCAGAACAGACCACGAGTGCGTCTGCTCTGTTACTGACACCATCCCAGTGAGACTCTCCCAGACATGCTGGCAGAACACCTACACAGAGCTGCCATCAGGTCTGAAACATCCCCAGCAATTCCCATGGAAAAGTCTAAGCCAAAGCCCCAGCCTCACTGCAGAGCTGGTGAGCCAAAAAGGCACAGACAGACACTGGGGTATGTGTTTGACAGCCGAATGTGGGCACCTGGACACACATTTTCCAACAGCCATCACTGGTCTCCAGTGCTCCACCCTGTCCAGGGAGTGAGAAGTTTCTCTACTAAAGACAACACGTATCTTGAAGTACCCACTGTCCTCCTTTCTCTATATCTCACCTCAATATGGATCACAGGGCATGATGAAGGGACTAGCCTGACTTTTGCTGCCTCCCCCTTGAATCTGCTCAGGTCCAGCTGCAGCCCTCAGAGAGCCAAAAGCAACTCCTACCCAGTGCAAGCTCAGATACTAGGCCAGTATCCAGGCTTGAGAGGAGTGGTGCAGGTGGATAGAGCTGGCTTCATTACTGAAGTTTCCTGGACCACAACATACCTTTCATCCCACAAGAGGATGTGCCTTCCTTCGCTCTGCAGGGCGCAGCATACAGCCACTGCACACCAGGAGCACAACTGATCAGCAGAAGAGCCCCAGGAGGGGCTGCTGCTGGTCCAAACCTAGACTGGGTAGTTTATTCACTTCATATTTATTTTTCACAAAGACTGTACAAAATTCTTATAAAACTCTGGTGTGGGGATGGGCTATGACATTGATCCAAAAAATAATTCCCATGCGGTCCCACCAGTTTCATAACTTACAAGGAAACAGATAAGCTATAGAGAGCTGCAAGTCCTGGAGTATTTACACCAAGGAGGGCAGGAGAGAACAGGAGACAAAGCAGCACATAAACAGAGGTATTTACAGTATGGACATACAGGCCCTCTCACCTCACGACAATGGCAGCAGCAACAGCAGGAGGTTGGGCCCATGGTGCTCAGAGGCCAATATAGAATATGAGCTATTTACAGTATCTCACATATTAACAGCTTTACAAACGTGTCCAGGGAGTTCTTCTCATGTATAAAAAAAAAAGCACCAAGTGTCTGAATAGAAATCACACAGGCCTCCACAGGGGCTAGAATCTGAGGGCAGGCTGGCACCTGTGGCGTCACCGGCTGATGTCTCTGCTAGAGTCCCACATTTTTGTGCTCGGCTCCATCTCCAACATGTCAAAGAAGGGGTGCTTGAGGGCTTCGGCCAGGGTGATGCGCTTGGACGGCTCATACTCCAGCATGCTCTCAATGAGGTCAAAAAGGCGGTGATGGTCCTCAGCCTCAGAGGTCAGGTATCGCTGGAGAGATGAAGGGGAGATGTTAGGGCCAAGGACACTGCACCCTGTGCCGGTCACAGTACATTCCCTGGGCTGAACAGCTAAGCTGTGGGAAGACTGGCTTGTTCAGACCATCACTCATCCTAGACCTGCGCTCTGGGCTGCTTTACCAAGCACGGAACTGCTGAGTTTTCACCGCCCCCCATCTTTCCCAGGCACTTCCTGAGGTCTCCGTGCCCTCCTCATCATCCACTTCAGATTAAGCTCAGGCTGCTGCAGTCTTCCTAGTTTATGTCTGGGACAGCCAAGGCTCCTTTGCAAAGACACTGGTCTGACCCTTTTGGTGGCCCAACCTTGCCCACAGGAAGAACCTTCACAACTGGGGCAGGCACTATAAGACTCTGCAATGAGAAAAGGATAAAGCAACTGGGTGCTCCTGCCCACCCTGCCTTACCCGCAGCGGCTTGCAGTTTTCCCTCACATAGCGGCCAGCAGAGGTGTTCTCATCCCAGTCCAGGCGGCCATGGTAGAAATATTTCTGTTTCCTGTCAGAGTAAGAGATGAGAACAAGTTACACACAAGCACAAAATGTTTTGCAATGTGCCAGCCCTGGCAGTGCACACTACTCAGGACACTGCAGCAGCATGGGCAACTGGCTCAGCAGGCAGCTTCAAAGCTCAATCCCTCAGACAGAACTGCTATACATGGAGCAGGGGAGAGCTGGCAAGCCTGCAGTGCCCAGCTGGCCTTGCTCACCTTGTCTTCCGGATCATCCGAGAAGGAATTGGCCCCAAGATCCTCTCCATCATAGCCAGGTGCTCGCGGTTGTCATGTGTCTGAGAGAGAGAAACATAAAGGAAAGGCATGTAACAGATTCCAGTTGTTCAACCTCCACCCCTGGGTATTCCCCCGTTCAGAACCCCTTGCTGGGCAACACCTTGGTCATCTCTACAAGACTGCAGGGATGGAGGGAACCCCCATCAGTCCCAGAGGCTCCTGGCTGTACTGGGCAACAGCCAGCATCCTCTTTCATCAGTTGTGAGGTAGCCATACAGCATACAGTTCTCACCTGAAACAGGGTGAAACCCACATAATACTCAAAGATGATGCAGCCAATGCTCCACACATCACAGGGCTGGCTCCAGCCAAGCTCTAAAAAAAACCCAATGTTTTTTTAAATAAAAGATCCAGTTATGGCTTAAGATTCCAAATCCCTCTCCCTCGCCCTTTTAAAAACAAACAACCGGGAAAACAATTCCCATTCCAGCCATGCTCCCAATATGCTGGTGGCAATATACTGCCCAGCTGGTAGCAATGCCAAAACACCAACTTAGAAGTTGTTGGCCCTCCTGGAAAATAGCACTGTAGAGCATTTTAAATAAAGCACTTCTCATCTCCCAGGGTAAACCCAGGACAGCTACTGAATCATGTGGAGACAAAATGCTCCTTAATCCAGCAGGCAGCACCCAGTGCCCTCGAGGCAAATGCCTGCCTCTGCAGAAAGACCAAGCATTACGTACCCAGTATGACTTCTGGGGCCCGGTAATGTCTGGTAGAGACAATTGTGCTGTGATGCTCATGATCAAACGTGGCACTGCCAAAGTCCACCACTCTGATGGCTGTGCTCTTCACGCTCCGCTCATCCCGCTTCTTTGTGAGGGAGAACGGCATCAGTTACTCAAGAGTTTCGAGATGTGGACTTTAGCCCCTTCCTTACACAGTCAAGACTTTGCCACAGGGTGCCATGGGATGGGAAGGCTTCAGAGGGTATGTTAGTGCTGACACAGTCCCCAGACAAACTCTCACCATCAGCCAGGTAAGCCTGTGGTCCCTACGGCCTTACTCATAGACTACACAGGCGGTCCAAGCCAAGACATAGGCCCTGAACAAGTGCATGAATGTAGTCGGTCAACCCCATGTCTCCTGGGGCCACATTCCAACTCCTCCCACCTGCTGATAAGGTCTGGTATACCAAGAACCCAAGAGAAGATCTCTAACACAAAGCAGTGCTGTTACCTTCTCCAGGTTATAGGAGAGTTCGTAGTCAGAGTTCACGAAAAGGATGTTCTCCGGCTTGAGGTCAGTGTGAGTGAGTTTATTGTCATGCAGAACTGAGGAAACAAACAGAGTCGGAGTGACGGAACAGAAGCAAAGCGAGGCTGCACCCACCTAAAGAGCGAACATCATTAATTCAGTTTGCTTATACTGGTACCAGTTTAGCCCACATTTAGAACTGGGTGCGAACAGCCAGGCTAGTCCAGGCCAAGATGCTTCAGCAGAAGCACAAAGATTTATCATATCAATCATCAGAATGTGTAGGGGGTGGATGCTGAAGTGCCCTGAGCTATTGCCAGCCCACATGCATTGGAAAACATTACAATCAGGAACAGGATTCATTCCAAGCACGCATTCACCACTGGAGGGGCAGGAAGGCTCAGTCTCAGAACTGGCACAGCGGCACCGCAGCAAAAACTCACTGCTTTGGGCCACCAGTTGCAAAACTGGCACAGATGTTGGGAGCGACACAGCTCTCCAGGTCAGTCAAGGACCAGTGGAGAGAAGAGCAATGAACACTTACATTTCACAGCCTGGCACACCTGGTAGGCCATGTGCCGTACTTGGTGGATGGGGTAAGGCAGATAGTTGTTGTCCTTCAGGAAATCAAAGGTGCTGAGCCCCAGCAGTTCGAAGGAGATGCACATGTGGCCATGGTAATCAAACCAGTCAAACATCCTGACACAAAGACTGAGAGAAAAATTCTGATTTGGGACAGATCTGCACACACCACTCGGCTATGTTATCCCTGCACCAGGCTCCTCCTTTCCTTGCTCAGTCTGTATCCCATAGCAAGCCAATATGCCTCCAAAAACTAGCTACAAACAAATTCAGTCACAGAACATCAAGCACCTCTCTCATCTCATCCCTGCAACTGTGCTGTGATGCCTGCCCTTCCATTTTAACCCCAAGCGCACACTCACTTTGTGTTCTCGGGATCCTTCTCGTTGATTTTCTCCAGCACATTAATTTCCAGTCGAGCAGCCTCTTTGTATTTCTCTACATTTTTAATGATTTTGAGAGCAACACGTGCACCACCCCTGAGGAGAAACAGGAAGAAAGTGCAAGATCACCCCTGAGCTGGGCCACGGAGCCTGTGCCCTGCAAAACCAACTTTTTGAACCAGCCTCATCCTGTGCAGCACAGCCTTCCACCACTCTTGCTCAAGCCGGAAGGTGGCTGTTACTAAGGGGTGTCCACCAAAGCAGCACCTTTTCCCTCCCTACAAACAGCCCTGAGGCTCCCCCTGACCCCTCTCCAACACACAGGCAACCCAAGAGGGTGAGTGCCCAGACCAGCAGAGGAATACTGGAAACAAAGAGACTTGTTTTCATCCCCAGGCTCCCACATTGAGCATGAAAGGCTCCATTACCAGCTGTGCTCTCTCTTTTTCCCTCACCACCACGTCCCTGCCTGTCCCAGGAGCAGACGTACCTCCGGTGATCAATGCACTGCACCACTCTGCCAAACGTGCCTTCCCCTAAGGTGCTAATAATCTCATCTGGGAGGGAGAGAAAGAGAGGAAGGAAGATGAGAGAGTGAGCATGACCTGGATGCAGCGCATACACAAGGCAGAGGAGAATGCATTGCAACACCTAACCTGCACACAGCTTGAGAGACCGGAGCAGCGGAAGGCTGACACCGGCTGCACAAGGCAACTGCCCTAGTTCCCTGGCACTTCAGTAACAATACAAAATATAAACGTAGCTTTAACAAAAGGGGAAGGAAAAGGAGAGGGTTTCTCTTTAATAAACAATGAAAATAAAATGAAACAGAAAGATAAGACAGATCTGCGACTGCGATGGGAGCTTAACTAGAGAGCTAAATTATGTTACGATTTGGCTGTACATCTTTCTTGTAGCCAGTCGCCGACGCGATAGATCAGATGCCCCTCGTCGTCGTCCTCCACACTCTTGGCCCTTCTGCTGCTCTGTCGACTCCGCTGCTGGCCCAGGCAGACAGGGAATTCATCATTCACCAATCAGATTTTCAAACCAGCGCAGCAGCCAGCGTCACGCATTGGTTGGTTTGGAAATTCACATGGTTGTTTGAGGAGGGGTTGCAGGAGGAGATTCCCAGCCAATTCATACGGCACAGAGGAATATATAACGATAGGGATATTGCAAGGGAACATGTCAAGATACAACACACTAGCTCAGAAAAGAAAAAAAACAGTTTGCTTTTTGTTGTAGCAAAAAAAAAAAAGAAAAAAAAAGAAAAAAGAACCTACAAACAGCCCCACCCGAACCAGTGTGAGAGCAGAGACGGTGAGAACAAGGGCTAGCAGAGGGGCAGTGGAAGGGGCCAGCTGCTCTCACTCCTAGGGGGGACTTAGAGAGGAACGGCACTGGCCTTCAGGTCCTGGATAATGCCAAGAGAGCACGCCGAAGCACAACTCTGCAGCTGGGCACTCAGTGGCCATGGGGAGAGGCTCACTTCAGCCCCACGGCAGCCACTGAGGAAAGGCAGCAGAAGGCAGGTGCTGGGAAGTCCTGCACAAGCAAAGGCCCAGGCTGCCCCACACAGGCACTCCCCACCCCATTCCAACAACCACCCACATAGCTTCCCCCAGCCCCAACACTCAGAAAAAGATGAATTCAGAGATTTCAGCAGCAACTCTCGGTACAACGATCCATCCAAAACCAGAGAGAATTTACGAGTGACTGCCTGGGGGAAGATGTAACACTTCTTCCTAGACCCTCCCCCAAAGAAGCTGATCCTGGAAGGACTAACTTCCAGGAGAGAAGCAGAGGTCCAACAGGGAATAGGGACAGCCTGGGATGAGGCAGATAAGAGGTTTATGCCAGAGAAGAGAAAATTCCTGCCTTCAGTTCTTCAGCTAAGTATCCCCACACCTGGGAGCAACCGGCCAGCAGACTTGGGACCTGAATCCAGCCCACAATCCCATCCCTGGACATACAGCCAGAACAGTCCAGACAACACTGAGAGCTCCACACACAGAGCAGAGAACATGTCTGGGGTCTAACAGAAGTGGAAGGTGAACAGCAGAACAGACAAGAAGAGAAAGCCAGGGACACTGCTGGGAAGAGCCTGTGATGGTTGCTGCCTCCACCTGAATTGACTGGTCCACAAGCTCTACTTCTTTGCAAAGCCCCTTGCACGACATCCCACATCAGCTGGGCCCACCCAGAAGGATCCTGCTCTGATGCAGGACCTAACCCTCAGCGACGGGGGCTTCCTGCCACAGAACAGAGGCCTGAACCAGGGACCACGGGGACCAAGCCGCCTGCTGCAGGCAGACAGACAGAGCTCTCTGGGACCAGGATCAGCTGAACGTTTACTGTACAAACCTTGCACAAAAGACTGCTTGGCTAGGGTTCCTAAACAACTCTTAATGAGCATCACCGAACAAAAGCAGTGCTCTGCAGGGATAAAGGAGCTGAGGACTGCAGCACCACCCCGGGGGACACGCCAGCCTCGCAAGGCACGGCTGTCCTCCTCCCACCTCTGAGCAGGCAACACTAAGAGAGGGTCTGAGCCGCCTGTGCCCGGCTGGCACAGGACAGCCACTGCCGAGGCGCATCAGGATGGTGGACAGAAACTGCTGTCTGCATCAAAGGCTTTCTACGCATTTCTCAAGCTGAGTCCGAGAGAGCGTTAGAAAGTGAGTTTTCTACTTACCCAGCTCGCCACCTGGGAGAGAAAGGTTACAGGGGAGGCCTAGCACAGCAGGATACTCACCGATGAGGAGCGACTAAAGGACCGGCTGCGGCGCCGCCTCCGCCTGTGCTTACGCCGGCTGCTTTTGCAGCTCCGGTAGCTGCCCTCGCGGTCCCGGGAGCGTCGGTACTCGTAGGAATGACGGTACTCGGGTTCATAGTAGGCTTCCCCTCGCTCACGGCTGTAATCGTTCCGCCGGTAGCTGTCACAGTAACGCCGGTCGTAGGCCCTCCTGTCTCCTGAGTGGTCGTCGTAGCTGGAGGGGGGAAGCAAGCCGAGGGGATTTGATTACAAACACCACTGAGGAAGTTACAGCTCAGAGCATGCGAGAGCAGGGCCTAGGCCATCCAGAAGCTGGGCTGACCACATCTGCCTCTGGCCAAGCTGGAGAAGCACCGCAGGGTTTGAGGTCCCGCCTTGTCTCTCCAGACTCACCTCCTGGATCGAACATGGTAACTGTCTTCCCGACGGTGCCGACGGTCACGCTCGCTGCTGCTCGATCGCGACCGTGTCCGCCGCCTCTTGTGTTTGCGACTTCTGTAGCGCTCGTGATAGCTGCCTCGGCTGCTGCGTTCTGATGAGCGGTACCTTCTAGAGTGAGGCATCTACGGGGACAACAGACAATGATGACTACATGAGGCAATTGCAAGGGAGAGAAACCAGTGCAGATCATCAGTGGCCAAGGAACTGCTAGGGTAAGGGTGGGGAAGCAATCAGCAGCATGTCTTAGTGTGCAGGGGTGATCCGAGATGGAGGGGATGAACTTAAAAGATATCCCAGAAACCCATATGAGAAAGGATGTGACCACCCACGTGGGCTGTGCTTGCTGCAGTTCTGTTTTTCAGGTTACTTTCCCCTCTTCATGCCCGTCTCTACGGGCCACAGCTCCAGAAGCAGCATTTGCACCTTCAGGGCTCCCACCTTCTCTCTTTAACCTAACATGCTCCCGAGGAAGGGGATAAGCACCACCAAAGAAACTGAAGGAAGGTGAAATGAAGCTCAGGATATCACCGGTGCTTGGCCCAAAGTCCTTGCGCAACAGTGCTGGAGACACCTAAGCGGGCAGCTCCTGAAGAGATGTTTCTGGTTTACTGCCAAAAAAGCAACACCTACACTTCCCACTGCGAGTGGGGAGGGGGGCCTAGAGCATCCAGGGAGCAAAAACACCCTTTCCATGTGCAGAGGCATTAACAAAGCCTTGTAGGCCTTACCTCAGAGGGGAGGAGTGCTCACCTCTGCTTCTCTGGTGGGATGAGAGAGTCAAGAGCAAAGGACAAAATCCCTCGGTAAGATGGCACACCGGGCCCCAGCCCTGAAGTGCTAGTTTGTAGGACCCCGCTCCCGTTGCCAGACCTCACTCCACAGCTCTAAGACATCCTTTGCATGTATTTAGGTTCCGAAGCATCGAGCAGCTCAGTCTGCCTCGTCTCCACAGACAAGAAGCTAGAGCTCCCTTTGTCCACAGACCTCCCACCAGTGATTTTTTTCCCCCCAAAAGGTACACTCCCGCACCCGGCTGCCCTCCCGCACCCACACCTATGCTGACATTAGAAGCAGGGCTATCAAAAGCCAAAATCGCCCCCGGTGATGCGGTGACCTGGGGGCACGGGGTCGTTACACCCAAGCAAGCGTCACCCCCCAGAACAAGGCCACACTCTGCGAGGCCGCTCACGGCTCCCCCCGGTTCGGCGACTCCGCAGCCGGGTCTCACTGTGCCCACGACGGGCGCCGAGCGCCGCACCGGCCGCCGCTTCCAGCCTCTAATTAAAGGCAGCGTGCGAAGGCGACGCTGGCGGCCCGCCAAGGCCGGGCACCCTCTTTAGAAGCAGGCGAAGCCCGCACCGGGGCGTTTCACAGCAGGTCTGGAACCGGTTTGGGGACGATGATGGCCGCCGCGCTCGCTGCCCTGCTCCGCGGCCACCGGGCGGGGCCTCCACCGTGAACGGGGCCGCGCCGAGCGCCAAAAATGGAAGCACCGGGACCCGGCCGCGAAGTGAAGGACGGGGCCCGGACACCGGGAGAGAGCGGGGATGAGGAAAGGGGCGGCGGGTGGGGAACCGCCCGCCCCGGTGCCACAGGGCCCAGCCGCGGCCCCCTCGGGCCATCCGGCCCGGCCG
>NW_010972611.1:165602-176915 GCF_000737465.1 Haliaeetus leucocephalus | reverse complement strand
CGCTGTCCGTGGTGCTGAGCGCGGCTCCGCCGCCCGGCCCGGCCAGGCCCGGCCCCGCCGCTCCGCCGGCGACCGTCGGGGCAACAAGTGACGGGTGCCGGGGCTCCGCACCGGGCCGGGGGACGCGGTTTCCCACCGCAGCCGGGCAAGCCGCCGCGGGGCCGGCCCGCACCGGTGCCTGGGGCCGCGCTGTCCCGGCCCCTTCCCCATCCTCGGGTTGGCCCGCTCCCGTCCCCACCGGGAGCACAGACAACTTTCTTCTGCCTCAGCCCCTCCCCGGGCCCTCGGGGCTCCCGCTGGGCCGGAGGCAGCCCAGCCGAGCCGGGGACCTCCGCTGACGCGGCCCTGGGCGTGTGAAGGAGGTGGCGGGGGGGCCTCTCTTTGCCTCCTCGCACAGCTTTTCCCCCCTCCCTTCTCCAGGCTGTTTTTAATTCCTGCGTCTGGCGAGGAGCTGCGCCGTCCCCGGAGGGACATGGGCCCCACGAGCTGTCCGCAGAGCCTGCCCAGCACGGGCTTCGTCTCCATAGCCCCGGGAGCTGCTGGGAGAGGGCAGGGCACCCAGCGAGGAGCCGGGCCTGGCTCACGGTGTCACCGGGATCACGGGGAGAGCTCAGGGATGGATGATGTGGGAGGAACTGGGTGTCACGGGGATGTTGAGTCATATAGGGTGAGCTTTCTCTACGGGGAATGAAGCTGCCAGGCAGTCATCTCCTGCAGCAAGCTGTGACACGGCTGATGTCCCCAGCCTGGTGAAGCACCCTGGAGTGGGGCCGGCACCTGCCGCAGGTCCCCGGCACCCATAGCCAGCTCCCCTTTCCACTGGGCCCTGACCTCCCATGCACGCCAGCTCCCCTGCACTGCTCCAGCATGACACCAAGGGCTGTGAAGCCCTTAGAGCCCTTTTCCCAGGGAAGTCGCCCCAAAGTTTGTGAGCCTGAGCTTGGCAGGAGCAGTTTGCACAGTCAGTGACATGAAGCGAGCTGGCAGGTAGACAGCCAGTAGGATTACACCGGTGCTTATCACATTATAAGGATACATAAAGGCCGTTGAGATCAGGGCCCTGTGCATTCAGCTTGACACAGAATAAAGGACAGGGCCTGTCCTGAAGAGCTTAAGCCTAAATCTGAATCAAGAGCTCCCAGCAGGTTCAGGGGGCAGGCAGTTTCCCTGCTCAGTGTGTGGTGTTTCTTGGGGCACAGCGTGGGGGTGCAGGAGACAATTGCTCAGCCAGGTCAGGCCCCTTCTGCCTCACCTGCCCCAGCAAACCTCGGCCATGGGCGGGAAGGCGTTAATTTGTGCGAGGCTCCTCAGCCCTGGGGGAGCTCCCCAGGGAATTGGTGCCCCCCTCCCTGCCAGGCTCTGGTGCTCTCTCGATGGAGGAGCCTCACATGGTGCCACGACTGCTCCTCCTCCCTCCTCCTCCCTGCCACCTGCAGAAAGGCCAGTGCCTGTGCCCCACCGAGGACACAGGGTATGAAACACCCACAGGCTTCTTGTCACGTGCAAAGGCCGGTTTGGATCCATGAGGCACTAAGAATTGCGCTGAGGTCACCTTTGGAGATTCAGGTCTCTACCCACAACTAGGGCTGGGGCTAACAGGGGCACCTGAAGGTGGGAACTGGACTTGCTTTTCCAGGCGCCTATAAAGACTTTTGAGTGAGGAGCCCAGGAGTCCACCAAGCTGTCGCAGGAGCTGTCACAAGCCTTGTGAAGAAAGGCGTTACGTGCGTTTGTGTGAAGAATGAGAACATCCCAGCCATATTTGCATGTGAATGGGGATGCTGAATTTCATGGCATAACCAAACGCTGATCAACTGCTGCCCCATGTCTCTTGGCTTTTCCTCCAAAGCCTCTGAGCTTGTCCACTCTCAGAGAAAGGAGGTGGATTAGGGGGTCCTGCAGGCCCAGAGCTGTGTAGCTCCTGCCCAGTGCTCGTGAGCAGCCCCTTTGGGGTTAGACGCGTTCCTTCCACCTTCCCCGCAGTGATGGCACTTGTCTGTCCTTGCTTGGCTGCTGCCTGGCTCACCCATGCTACAATCCCGACAGCCTCCCTGGGCCCCAAGTCCCTTGCTGCCTAAGGAGCTCGGCACTCGGTTTGCATAACCAGCAAAGCTTATTCTAAATCCCGCTAAGCCAGCCTAGGTGGTGGTGGTGAGTCTGCAGGGATGACAGGGAGCTCCAGGGAGCAAAGCCCATGTCCTCCTTGAGTGTTCCACAGGGCAGATGTAAAGTTTGGGGCAGGGGCGTACATGTGCATGCACTGTCATGCTGCAAGGAGAGGGAGGAGCAACAGCCAAGGTCCTTGAGTGACAGCCTCTGTTCCTACACACACAGGGTGATGTTTGCTCCCCCAGACCCTTGGCCCTGCTCTGCCTTAAGAGCCGGTGCAAAATTGCTCCTCTCCGCACACATGTACTTCCATGTGTCCCAGCCAAGCAGCAGGGTGTTAGTCATGTGCGTAGGCAGGCACATGTGCATGTGTCCTCAGCGCCTGTCTCTCCACCATGTGTTGAACTCTCTTAACTTTGAACCTCAGTTTGCTTTCTAACCAGCTGTGCGCTGCCTCTTCCCACTTCTCCCTGCCCTGCTCTGTCCCCTGCGCTCCCTCCCTGCAGGTTTTACTGGGACCTCATCATGCTGCTCTTGATGGTGGGGAATTTGATCATCCTGCCCGTGGGCATCACCTTCTTCAAGGATGAGAACACCCCTCCCTGGATCGTTTTCAATGTGCTTTCGGACACTTTCTTCTTGGCTGACCTGGTGCTGAACTTCCGGACAGGCATTGTGGTGGAGGACAACACGGAGATCATCCTTGACCCTCACACCATCAAAATGAAGTACTTGAAGAGCTGGTTCCTGGTTGACTTCATCTCTTCCATCCCAGTTGACTACATTTTCCTCATCGTTGACCTGGAGACTCAGGTGGATTCTGATGTCTACAAGACAGCCCGGGCCTTGCGCATTGTCCGCTTCACCAAGATCCTCAGCCTGCTGCGCCTGCTGCGCCTCTCACGCCTCATCCGCTACATCCACCAGTGGGAGGAGGTGAGAACCCCTTGGGGGGTCCAAGGCCCCTGGTCAGGGTCTTGGGCCAGATCAGGGATCCCCGGCTGTGGGGTACGGCTGGCTGGAGGGCAGGGGTTCAGAGGGCCATTCTGGGAAAAGAGTTTCTCTGTAGCTCCACTCCTGCCTCTTTCCCAGATCTTCCATATGACATATGACCTGGCCAGTGCTGTGGTGAGGATCTTCAACCTCATCGGCATGATGCTGCTGCTGTGTCATTGGGATGGCTGCCTCCAGTTCCTGGTGCCCATGCTGCAAGACTTCCCTGAGGACTGCTGGGTGTCCATCAACCACATGGTGGTGAGTGCCCTGGGCAGGGGCAATACTGGCCATACATCTACCAGGGGGAGGAGAGGATTTGGTCATATATCTCGTATGCTAAGGCTGGAGCTGCCTGGATCCACGTGCTGTGTAGCAGCATCTCTCTGGTCACAGCCTTGGAACAGCAGTGAGATGGGGTAGAGGGAATCTATGCATCACCTTCCCATCTCAGCCCACCTTGGCTGCTGCTGGAGTCAGAGCACCCTAGGGAATCCCTCACACCCTGCCCAGAAGGGAACAGGGCAGTGGGGCTCCTGCCTCTTCCCCAGAGCAGGGGCTGGTGCAGGGTCAGGGCTTCGCACAGTCCCCAGTGCCTCCTCCTGGAGCAGATCTCTGCCCTTTGGACTTGGACACATCAGAAACCTTTTTTCGCTGGGGCTTTGGACTCCCTGGCTCGGGGAGGGGGGACTGGAGGGTTCAGCCCAGCAGCTCCTTCCGACAGACCCCCCAGCGCCGCTGTTCCCTCATCTGCAGAATGACTCCTGGGGGAAGCAGTACTCACATGCCCTGTTCAAGGCCATGAGCCACATGCTCTGCATCGGCTATGGCCAGCAGGCACCTGAGGGCATGACCGACGTCTGGCTTACGATGCTGAGCATGATCGTGGGGGCCACCTGCTATGCCATGTTCATCGGCCATGCCACTGCCCTCATCCAGTCGCTGGACTCGTCCCGGCGCCAGTACCAGGAGAAGGTCAGTGGGGTGGGGTTGTGAGTGCCTGAGTACTGGGGGAAGATGCCCTGGCATGAGTGGGTCCAGCTCCAGAACCAGCCCAGTGTGGGCTGCCCTGCCCTGCAGATTCCTGCCCTGATGTCTACCCTTGCCACTCACCTGGGGGGTGTGGGAGGCAGGGTCAGGCTACCCATTTGGATAGAGACATGCCATTCATGATATTGGGGTTCACCCTAGCATAGTGAGATCCCATGCTGGCCTCTGCCCTGGGACCCTCTGCATCCTGAGTGCACAGGGGTCCCATCCTCTGCCCCGGACATGGCCTTTGGGACTGGGCCCTGGAGCAGGGGTGCCTGGATCCCAGCTCCAACAGCAGCTGCTTCTCACTGCCAAGAAGAGGGAAAGCGTTGACCAGTTGTGCCACCGGCCTCTGGTGTGGTACAGCTTGTTTCAGTGCAGTCCTGTGTGGCTCTGCCTTGTTCCCACAGTACAAGCAAGTGGAGCAGTACATGTCGTTCCACAAACTTCCTGGGGACACGCGCCAGCGGATCCACGAGTACTATGAGCACCGCTATCAGGGCAAGATGTTTGATGAGGAGAACATCCTGGGGGAACTCAGTGAGCCACTCAAAGAGGTATTGGCAGGCACCCCAGTGCTGGTGACTTGGGGGTGGGGCGGCGGTGCTTGCTGGGGTCAGGCTCGGCAAAGTCTCTGCTGACCTGCTCCTCACCCCACAGGAGATCATCAACTTCAACTGCCGCAACCTGGTGGCCAACATGCCCCTGTTTGCCAATGCGGACCCCAACTTTGTGACAGCCATGCTTACCAAGCTGCGCTTTGAGGTCTTCCAGCCCGGGGACTTCATCATCCGCGAGGGCACTGTGGGCAAAAAGATGTACTTCATCCAGCACGGGGTGGTCAGCATCCTCACCAAGGGCAACAAGGAGACAAAGCTGTCTGATGGCTCCTACTTTGGGGGTGAGGCTGGGCTGGGGGACCTGGAGAGCAGAGGGGAGTGAGAACTGCCAGGAGGCAGGAGCTGGGGCATCCCTGCTGTTTCTGCCCATCCCCTTTTGCCCAGTGCCAAAGACTTGGCATCCAGCTCACACTGGGCTCTGGGCCTTAGAAGTCCACCACCCCTGTTTTTATGGGGTACCTTGTCCAGCGTATTGAGTCAGAGCCCTGAACTCTGGCTGTCTTGGGCAGAGGGGCCATCCACTCACCTCACCTCTGGCCAGAGAGGAGGATGGTCTAGAGCAGAGCATCTGAGCCAGTTTACAGGCTACATGCACACATTTGGGAGGGAAAGGGGCCAGGCCATCACAGCAGCCATGCCCAGGGATGTCTCCATGGCTTGGGGAGGGAGGAAAAGGCTGTGCTTGGCTGAGGGCACAGCCGTGGCTGTCCAGACTCCCAGGTCTGTCCCTCCTCCTGGGTCATGCTCTGTTTCTGTGCAGGGTGTTGGAGTGCTAGGCAATCCCGTCCCTGCTCTGGCTGCCATTATCGGGGGAGGCTGTTGGGAAGGGGACGGATGGCTGCGTCATCCTGACACCCAAACCTGTCTCCTGCAGAAATCTGCCTTCTGACGAGGGGCAGGCGGACGGCCAGTGTGCGAGCTGACACCTACTGCCGCCTCTACTCCTTGTCGGTGGATAATTTCAATGAGGTGCTGGAGGAGTATCCCATGATGCGCAGGGCCTTCGAGACAGTGGCCATGGACCGGCTGGACCGCATAGGTGAGAAGCGGCCCCTGGGCCCAGCATGGCCGCCTCTGTGCCTGCTCCCAGGGGCCACAGCACCCTGGCCCCATGGGTGATGACATCACGGACCCCATGGATCACGGCATCCCAACCCCATGGGTGCCCAGCAATGAGGATAAGGGGGAGCACAGGGAAGGAGCTTGCCTCCAGGATCCCTCTCTCCTCCCAGGCAAGATCTGAGCAATGCTGTATGACAAGCTTCCCAGGGGGGCTGTCACCTGCCCCACACACATATTTGCACTGTCTGGCGCCCCCTCGCCTGCAGAGGACAAGCAAGACCACAGCCCCCAGCCCCCAGCCTGGAACCTTTGGAGCCAGGACTCCCCTGTTTTGTCCCTGCTTCACCCTCTGCCCCAGCCTGGACCCTCCCCAGGGTCTTGCTTCCCTTTGGCACACCACTGAGGTTTTACTGTCCCTTCCCCATGGCCACCCTGCCCTCCACAGTGTCCCCAAGAGCCAGCGTTCCCAGGGTCGGTGACACTGCTGCCTCCCACCCAGGGAAGAAGAACTCCATCTTGCTCCGCAAGCGAGCCGAGCACAGCGCCGGGCCCATAAACAATGAGATGATCCAGCAGATTGTGAAGCACGACCAGGACATGGCCCACAACATCCAGGACCTGCAGCAGATGGCAATGGGCCGGGAACTGAGTGGCAAGCCGGTGATCTGGGAGCCACTGGTGCATGCGCCCCTGCAGACAGCTGCCGCCACCACCAACGTGGCCATTGCCTTGACTCACCAGCACAGCCTGCAGGCCCACATCTTCCTGCCACCCTCCTCCATCTCCAGCCCACTCTCGCCTGAGGCCACCTTGCTCACGAAGCAGGTGCGCCGGTCCCAGCCCAGCCTGGGGGGCTCCCGGCCCTCCTCTGTGAGCTCTCCGTCAGGGGCGCAGTCCCACCTCCAGACGCCCGCTGCCGGTTCGCCTTCCTCCCCCATGGTCCAGTCCCAGGCACCCCTGGAGAGCGGGGGCCAGAGACCAAGCCATGGGGGGCAGCCCCTGCCACGCGCGGCGCAGAAGGGGGATCTGCCTGCGGCGGCCAAGCAGGCCCCAGCTGGCTCCCAGCCTCAGCTCTCCAAGTCCCGCGGCGCCTCGGTCTCCACCTCGCTGCTGCAGCAGGCAGCAGGGGCTCCGTCCCCCAGCTCAGAGCAGGTGCTGCCGGCGGGGAGAACGCTCCACTACAGCCTGTCCCGAGCCACCGGCTCCCACATCTCTCTTCTGATGCAGCCCCAGCAGCTGGTGAAGCACAGGAGCACCCAGGGCCTGCCGGTGGGGCGGCTCACCCAGGATGTCCGGCTCCTCTCCGCCTCCCAGCCCTCCCTTCCCAATAAAGTGGCCCAGCAAGCCGATGGGAGCTCCTTGCAGCAGGGCAGGAAATCTGTGGGGAACCTGGCCCGCAGATCCTCTCCCTCGGTAGCCGGACTCCTCGCCAAGCCATGTCCGGGGATCCCAGGCCAGCCAGCACACTCGCAGCAGATGCCTTCAGGATCGCTGGCTCAACCCAGCCGCTCCGTGGCGGGAGCATCCACCCCACAGTCCCCGGTCTCCGCATCCAGGCAGGCAGCAGGTCCCTCCTGCAAGGGCTCCGTGGCCTTCAGCCCCGAGGTGGAAACAGGGAAGCCCAAACTCCCGTCCAACATGTGAGTCCCCAGCGGCACCCATGCACAAGCAGGAGGGGTCCTGGCACCCTGGCGGCAGCGGCGGCGGGAGAGGCAGGGCACCTGGCGAAGGCCTCCAGCCCCGGCTCTGTTGGAGGGAAGACAAGGTGAGATGCAGCACCTGGGGCTGTGGACTGGCTGCTCCGGGCATGGGGGCATGGCAGGGACAGGTGTGGGGCAGCCCCAGAGCTGGCCCAGCTGGATGAGGAGGGGGCTCTGCTGACTGCCCCAAGGAGGGGACCCTGCCTGGGCTCTCCCCTCCTTGCTCCATCACCATCTGTCCTGAGTCCTGCCCTCCTCCTGGAGGCCACGGGATGGGTCAGAGCCCTTGCCCAAACTCTGGCCTCCCTGGTGAGCCCGGCTCCCCACAACTGCTGCTTGGGGGCCAGGGCCCCCCATGGCCTCTCCTCGGGGCCAGACCAGTGCTGGTGGCTGCTCCAGCAGCCGCCAGCACATGTCCGCCTTGATCCCCAAAAAGCTCTGCCCAGTGCCCTTGCTTTTTGGGAGAGGAGGGAGAGGCAGCCCCCCGGGGCCCATTGCCAAGGGCAGAGTGAGGGGGCTGGAGCCCACAGCAGGGTCTCCCTGGGCAGACAGAACGCAGGTACCCAGAGCCAGCGGGGGCCAGGTATCCCCTCCCTGAGGCCCTGGCAGGTCCCTTGGGGCACAGTGGCAGGACCTGGGGGTCCCAGGCAGGGTTCCCCTGGTGTGACGAGTGCCAGGTGTTGGAGCTGGAGGCAGATGGGTCTCCCACTGAGCAGCCCCCAGGTGCCTCTCCCCGGCTCAGGGGAGCATCTTGCCTCAGAGGTGCTAGGTCCCCGCGGGGTTGGGATGTGCTGCCAGGCAGGGCTCTGCCCCCACACCCAGGCGCTGCGGCATAGACCCATGCTCTGGCAAGGGGGCAGCCGGGGGAGACCCAGCTGCCTGCAGCTCCAGGAGGATGCTCAGAGGGGATAGCCCAGGGGCAACCCCGCTACCTGCGGCTGCTGGGAGGATGCTCAGCCTGAGCTGTGCTCCTCCCCTGCCCTGCACTCCGGTCTCATTTCCAGACTGCCTGGAGATGCCGGTCACCAGCATTACAGCGAGCGAAAGGGTGTCATGAAGAGATGCCAACCCTGGGCAGCACCTGGATGACGTGCAGGGCCATGGGGCTGCCTCCCCTTGCCCTCCTGGGTCTCTGTGCAGGAAGGCAGGGGCCCAGGGTCCCCGCAGCCGACCCACATTGCCCCTCCAGAGCCAGTAGTCAGCAATGTGTGTTCAAGTTGTGGCTCTGCCGAGCAGCTGAGCTCTGCTTACAGTGTCGCTTTGGGCCAACTGTGTTAACAGTCCTGGTTAGAGTAGTGTCCCCTCCTGACCCCGCCATGCTGCGCAAGCTGCTTCCCACTACTGGAGTCAGGAACCATGGCTTGTAGTCGTGCTCTGGGGCTTGGCTGCCGCTGAGCAGGGCCTGCCAGACCCCTGGTGCAGCAAGTGAGGGTCTTGTTCTACGCAATACTTCTCAAAGTGAGGTCTTCAGTTTTCCCCCCTCGTGTTTTGGGATGTCGGGACCAGTCCGGACTGCAGGGCTGCTTGGGGAGCCCAGCCTGCAGGGCACAGCAGCCCAGCAGGAATCCCTTCAGCGTGTCCATCGGACAGGATGTCCAGCACTGCCTTTTTTTCACGGACTTCAACTCCCCTTCCCCGCCCACCCCCATGTCCCGCTCCATCCCCATGGTTGGTGTCTCCCTGGCAGCCCCTCGGGAAGGGGTCTGCAGCCGGGCTGCATAGTCAGATGTTCCTGGGCTACGTTTACACTGCGTGATGTAGATGTTTTAGCAGTCATCCTAGGTGTCCCCTGCAGAGCATGCGGCCTGGCCCGGATGGCACCGAGCACAGCTCTGCTTCTGCCGGCTGCACCACCGGTGCACCCTCCCCACGCCGCAGCCCCGTGCTGGGAGCCAGAGCCACCTTGTGCTCCAGTCACCACCACAGTGGACCCTGGCCATGAGCTGCGTCAGCTCATTGCCCCAGCACCCCATCCTGGTGGGGAGGCAAGAGGGGCACCTGGAAGGGCGAGGGCTGGGGGTGCCGGCCGTGTGCACACGTGTCTCTGTGGCATGCGTGGGCGCAAGTCTAGCCACCAAAGACCATGATCCTTCACTCTTGCACTCACGGCAGTCAATGTACAGAGCTTGTAGTTTTCATATCGCAGAGAATTTAAAAGCATTTTTTTATTTTTGGTTGTTGTACATAATGGATTTAAATAATAAAGAGAGATTCTGAGCTGGTCTGGAGGAGCCTCCTTCGGCACCGTCCGCCGGCACCCCAAGCACCCTGCCTGCCGGGACAGGACAAGGGGAGATGCCAGAGTCCCCCTCCTACTTAAAAGCCAGATCTGATCCTGGCCCTCTGCAGAGCCAGGAGCAGCCATGGCATCCTTGGGTGCCCAGTGAAGGGCCTCTCCCCAGCCCTGCTGACCCAGGCAGCGCAGTGGGAGCCCAAAGGCAACAGGTCCCCTCCTGCCCACCCCCATCCCTTTGGGCCCCGGGGAGATTAATGTTTAATCTTTGGTTATTTTCCCCTCCCATCTCCTTTCCATCTATTAACATGGGAGGTGGGGGAGGTTTGATACTGCCTGATTGCAGAGCAGACTCTAGGTATTAACTAGATTAAACGAAGGTCACGCAGCGCGAGATGGGCTGGGGTGCCCGACCCACGGCAGCCGGGGCATTTGTGGCACACAGCCCCATGCAGCGGTGCCAGTGCACCCAGCACGGGTCTGCGGGCACAGCTTTGCTCTGACTGCACCCCTCCCTGTGCACCCCTCCTCAGCAGCTCCTGCCTCAGCACCCTGTTGCAGCACCATCAGCACGGCGCAGGCAGGACACCAGCACACGCGGCCGTCGCACAGTGCCCTGCTGGCTGTCCCCACAGCAGCTCTGCTGTGGGGCTGTGTCACAAGGGCAGCCCCTGCCCACACCCCTGCACCCAACAGCTGCCAGCAACCCTGCCGTCAGCAAGAGTTAAGCTCTGTGATACACGATGAGATCAGAGCTCATTAGTGGTTTCTTTCTAATTTGATTATTTCAGATTACACTGAAGCCAGCCTGATTAAGAGTGTGCATAGGCTAACGGCCCCCTGCCCCAGCATCCTGCTGGAAGGCCAGGCTGCGCTGCCAGTGCCCAGGCCTGGCTCTGCCCGGCCACTGAGCTGCTCCACAGAACACACCAAGGCTGCCTGAAGCAGAACGAGCATTTTCTTGGAAGTACAATTCCGGCCCGCGTTTCTCATGCCCAGCCAGGATTTACCCACCATCTGCAGGGCTGGGCTGCTCAGGCAGCCAACGCAGCTGGGGCTGGGGAGGAGGCGAAGGGACGCGCTGGCTCCCACCGTGTCCCAGGGCAAGGCAGAGCCCCGCTGCCTGCCCCGGGGGTAAGGGCAGAGCCCTGTGCAGCTGCCAGCAGCCCGGCCCCAGCTCTGCGAGGGCACCCGACCCCTTCCCCGGGGTGGGGTGGCTCAGCCCGGAGCCCCCGCGTTCCCGGCTGCGGCAACGGCGGGTGCAGGGGATTAGCAGGTAAGAAGGCAGAGATTAATTAAACCGGGGTTATCTGAGATTAGACGATTAGGGCGGATAAACGGGAGATTGCCAATCAGCGGCGCGGGCGCCGGGGCCGGGGCGGGGGGGGATGCCACCGCAGAGCTGAGCCCACCCAGCGTGTCTCCGGCCCGGGTGGGTGATGGCGGCGGGGATGACGGGAAGCCAGACCCTCCCCGCCCCGGTCCCCAGGCTCTCAGCCACAGAGGTGTCTGCATGGCATCCCACCACCCGACACCTGCACCCCCACACCTGCGCTGCACCCCC
>NW_010972611.1:164960-165592 GCF_000737465.1 Haliaeetus leucocephalus | reverse complement strand
GCTGCCCTGCACCCCCCACCTGCCCGCACCCCTGCACCCAACAGCTGCCCGCACCCCCCTAGCCCTCGCCCCGGGCTGCGCCGTGCTCCGGCCGGGCACCCGCTCCATTCGCTCTCTCCACCAATCAGACGGCTCGGTCCCGCCCTCCCCGCGCTCTTACTGGCTCAGCCTCCTTGGCCTCATCCTCATACGATGGAGCGGGCCAATGAGCGCAGGCGCCAGCTGTGGCCAGCGGCTGACTCCGCCTCCCGCGCGGGGCACGCCGGGGATTGTAGTCGAGTGGCGGCGAAGCGCCGGCTGTCCCCGCGGCTCCGGACTACGCGTCCCGGCGAGCCCCGCACCCGGGCGGAGCGCAGCGCAGGGGGCGGGGCGGGTCGGGTCACCTCGCCTCCAACGCCGCTAACGCCGTCGGGGCGCTGGTGGCCGGTCTGCGCCGCGGTCTCGGTGACCATGAGCGGCAGCGGGGTACGGGGAGCGGCAGCCGAGCGGGAGGAGTTCGTGAACTTCTTCCCGCAGATCGTCCGCGACCTGACGGAGGACGGCTTGGGGCATCCAGAGGTGGGCGACGCCGTGGCCCGGCTGAAGGAGGTGAGGGAGGCCCCGGGGGCCGGGGGACGGTAGGGGCGGGGGCG
>NW_010972611.1:162481-164944 GCF_000737465.1 Haliaeetus leucocephalus | reverse complement strand
GGCTGCCCGCTCCTGGCTGCCCGCAGGTGCTGGAGTACAACGTGCCAGGCGGGAAGTGCAACCGCGGGCTGACGGTGCTGGCCGCCTTCCGGGAGCTGGCGGCCCCCGGGCAGCAGGACCCGGAGAGCCTCCGGTGCGCCTTGGCCGTCGGCTGGTGCATCGAGCTGGTAAGAGCTGGGGCAGACGGGGGCCCCGTGGGTATCCCGTAGGGACCCCCACAGCCCCCTAACCCAGCCTCTTGCAGTTCCAAGCCTTTTTCCTGGTGGCTGATGACATCATGGATGCGTCCCTCACCCGCCGGGGGCAGCTCTGCTGGTATAAGAAGGTGAGAGGGTTCAGGAGGCCCCTGTCCGCTGGGGGAGGGCAGGGAGTCCTGTGGGGTCAAGGTGTTTTGTGACACCTCCCTGCCCTCCTGGTGCAGGAGGGGATCGGTCTGGATGCCGTCAACGATGCCTTTCTCCTCGAGTCATCTGTCTACAGGCTGCTGAAGAAGTACTGTGGGGAGCGCCCCTACTACCTGAGCCTGCTGGAGCTTTTCTTGCAGGTGAGCCTGGCCCCTGCATCCCCTTCCCACAGATTTACCTTGGGTCTGGGCCGTTTCTGGATGTTTGGTGGTGTGCAGGTCTCAGACTCTTCCTTAAGTTCCGGGGCATCCTGCCAGGCGTGCACCCTTCCTTCAGACTCGGAGAGGAGTCAAAATGGGGCTTGGGTTTGGGGTTTTCAGTGTGCTGTTGGGACTTCCCTGCGGGATGAATAAATCCTTTCTTTCCTCTTCAGACTGCCTACCAGACCGAGCTTGGGCAGATGCTGGACCTCATCACCGCTCCTGTTTCTCAGGTGGATTTGAATCGCTTCAGTGAGCAGAGGTAAAGAGGTGGAAAGGGCAGAGATGCCAGCCCTGTTGTGGCAGGTTGGCTCTGCTTGCAGTCCCTTCCAGACTGTGTAAGAGAGACAACGGCTTGGTGAAATGCTGCTGTCACCTACCAGGCGTTGCCGAGCGAATATTGCTCACGCTGTCAGAGCTTGGGGGCTGGTTTGGAGGGAGATGCTGTTTTTTCCTGCTGGCCCTGATCTGCAGAGCCCTGATGGGAGAGGAAGGCCTGGGCTTTGTCACTGAGTGTCTTTCCCCTGTCACAGGTATAAGGCAATTGTTAAGTACAAGACGGCATTCTACTCCTTCTACCTGCCCGTGGCCGCTGCCATGTACATGGTGAGTTTTATGCAAACAGTCTCAGGAGGGACCTAACCTTTGGTATGAGGCTGTCGAGGAGTGGGGGGAGTTTGGGACATGGGAAAAGTAAGGGTGGAAGGCAAGTACTGGAAGGGCTTATTCCTTTTCCCCCCCCTCTTAGGCTGGTATTGACAGTAAGGAGGAGCATGACAATGCCAAAGCGATCTTGCTGGAGATGGGTGAATTCTTTCAGATCCAGGTAGGAGGTGGCTCCCCGTCACTCAGTGCTTGTAAGACACTGGTTGGGGTGCTCACGTGTTTCCATCTTCGTACAGGATGATTACCTGGACTGCTTTGGGGACCCGGAGCTGACGGGCAAGGTTGGCACTGATATCCAGGACAATAAGTGCAGCTGGCTGGTGGTGGAGTGTCTGCGTCGGGTCACACCAGACCAGAGGTGGATCCTGGAGGTAACACCACCAGGCTGACAAACCCCCTGGAGATGGGGGAGAGGTGGTGTGGACTCCCTCCCTGAGGACACAGTGTAGAGGGAATGTAATGCCATAACATACACCTTGAAAAGCCATGTGCTGGCCTGCAGAGCTGCACTGTGCTGCTACCTGGCTGGGAGAAGGCTTGGTTGTTGTGAGTAGTGTAAGACAGTAGCAGGGAGAACAAGAGGTGACTCCTGCCATGCTTTGAACGAGCAGCTCTGGCGGTGGCCATAAGCTGGACCTCAACCTGACTTGTTCTGGTGTTTTCTCAGGAGAACTATGGCTGTAAGGAGCCTGAGAAGGTGGCAAAGGTGAAGGAGCTCTATGAATCTCTGGGCATGAGGGCTGCTTTTCAGGAGTATGAGGAGAGCAGCTATCAGCGCCTGCAGGAGCTGATCAAAAAGCATGCCAACCGCCTCCCCAAGGAGATCTTTCTTGGCCTAGCTCAGAAGATTTACAAGCGCCAGAAGTGATGGTGGGCCTGCCTGTGGACTGCTTGCTCTTTGCTAAGGGGGCCTGGTGGGTTTGCCCCCGCCCCCCCCCGCCCGTAGCTGCCTCGAGCTGGTCCCTGCCCCACCATCAAGTGGGTCTCCTGCCCTGGGGTGGGGTGCCAGGGGCTGTTTGTAGACCGCGTGTGGGGGCTGCTGGGGGTTTTGTAGATCATCCGCCAGCCTCTGTGTCAATAAATATAAATTATTGTGGTCGTGTCGCTGCCTGGTGTTGTCTGGGGATGGGGCTGAACCGGGGTGGGGGGCGGGGGGATGCCAGCACCCCCACGCTTTCCGGCCGCAGGGGTTG
>NW_010972611.1:159610-162471 GCF_000737465.1 Haliaeetus leucocephalus | reverse complement strand
CAATGGGGAGGGGAAGGGGTAGCTGCAGCCCGGGAGCACCGCTCCCGCCGCGGGGGCCCGCCGGTCCTCCAGCCCCGGGACCTGAGCTCGGTGCCCGGTCGGGGCCGCCCCGGGGTCTGAGCTGCCCAGCCCCTGCCCGAGGCCGCCGGCAGATGCCCGGGGCCGGAGCTCTCCCCTCGACAGGGGAAGGGCCAAACGATGCGGCAGGCTGCAGCAGCTGCCATATCTGTGGCGTTTCCGAGGCCGAGTGGCTCCTCACCCGACCCTTTGGCCGGCCGTGCCATCCCCCCTTGGCCAGGACCTCCCCGGCTGAGGTTTCAAGGGCGTTCACTCCTTGACGGCATCTCTGAGACCCTCCCGACCCTCGAGACCCAGCAGAGGGAATTCAGCCCTGCCGCTGCAGCTGTCTGGACTGACCGGAGCTTCCTTGGACCACGCTCAGGTCGTGTTCCGCGGATCAGCCGCTGGCTCACCAGCGACTGGCTGCAGCCCCTCCCTGGCTGGACAGGCCCGAGTTCAGTGGGGAGCTGTGGGGCAGCCCCTCTCGGCTGGGTGTATTCCCGTCTCTGAACCCACAGGCCCTTGTGCTGGTCCCCTGCAGCCGGCCCTTCCTTGCTCGGTGGCTGCCGCAAGGTCACTGCCATCCCTCTTGCCCTGTTTGTTCCTCTCCAGGTTTGTGCTGCTGCGTTCTCCCCTGCCAACTGAAAGTGTGTTTGATGTTTGCAGGGAGCTGGATGGTCTGAAGAGGGGAGCTGTGGGGCTCTCTGAGGAGCCCTGGCACTACCAGTGAGGCAGCATCATGCTGGCTCCGAAGAAAGGCCTACTGTGTAACCTCAACCACATCCATCTGCAGCACATCTCCCTGGGGCTGCACCTCTCCCGGCACCCAGAGCTGCAAGAGAACTCTGGCTCCATGGGTGGAGGAGACCAGACTGGCTGCAGCGACTCTCCGGAGAACTATGACCAAGTGGATGCCAATTCTAACAATCCCTCCTTGAAGTGCCAGTGTTGTGAGTGTCACACTCAGCAGCCGGTGACGTTGGGTCTCCAGAACCAGGCAGCTCAAGAGGATTTCCCCTGCCTGCATGCTGGAGAGGAGGAGGTGGCTTCCCCTTGTGATGCCCCTTGTGATCTGGCTTCCTCCTCCTCCTCTGTCAGCAGCTGCTCGGATTTCAGCTTGGATGACTCCCCAGTCTCCGTGTACTGCAAGGCGTTCTCCAGAGAAGAGTCCCAATCCCCTGAAAATCGGCCCACCATCAGTCCTATAGAAGATGCCCAGGATGGCAAGTCACTAGCTGACCAGGGTAGGACAGGTGATGGAAGAGATGCCAACCTCAACCCCCTGGTGCTCCAGGGACCAGACACCCTGGCTGGAGAGAGCCCGGACAGCCTCTGCAGCAGCAGCTTGCTTGACTCCCAGTGTGATGAGACCTCTCCCAGCATGGCAGCACAGGAGACCACCAGCATCTGCACCGACCTAGACCCTAACTGCAACCCCCTCCCTGACCCCGATGCTGTGCCTCCAGCTCCGCCAGCACCAGGACGGTGGGATCCCAGCCCGAGCAGAGCTCCTGAGCTGCAGCCCCGGGCTGGCAGCCTCCCCCCACCTGTGCCCCCCCGGCCCCGGAGATGGCTGCAGGTTCTCAGTGGGCACAGAGCACAGCAGCCGCTCTTGCCTGCACGGCCAGCAGAGCCGGAGCCTGCCTCAGGTGACCTCTGCAGAGACACGGGCAAGAAGACCATCACCTCCTTTCACGAGCTTGCCCAGAAGAGGAAGAGGAACGCCGCTGGGCCCACTCTTGCCCAGGCCAGGGCTGACCGGAGCGACTGGCTGATTGTATTCTCACCTGACACGGAGCTGCCACCCCCCAGTGAGCTCCTCTCCAGTGCCGTGGGCCAGGAGCCAGCCTGGCCCCAGCTCCAGCACAACTGGCCAGCCAGACCTGCCAGCTCCAGGCAGAGAGAGGTGACAACGTTCAAGGAGCTGCGGTACCGCAGTGCCTCCAACAAGCCCAAGAGCCAGCCACCTGGCGAGTGGGCAGAGCCAGTGCCATCTCAGCACCCCTCTGCACCCCTTGAGACGGCCGTAGGCAGTGAGGGCTTAGGCTGGGTGCCACCCGTGCCTCTGGGTGGACAGTTGCTGGCATCTATGGACAGCCACCAGCTGAAGAGGAGGAGATCCCGACCAGGACTGCAGCCCATCGCGGAGGGGCAGCCGGGGGATGCAGAGGAAGGGGGGCTGCCACCACAAAGCTGTCTTCCGGGAGAGAAGGGGCTGGGCTCTGGCTGCGATAAAGATGCCCTGGTTCGGAGGCTTGGGAGTCCTGGTGGGGACCCCTGGGTGCCAGGGATGGTCGAGAGAGGAGAAGAGACCGGCGGGGAGGGTAAGAGTTTGGGTCCCTTCCAAGCTGGGTGCAGGAGTGTCACCCTTTAGGGGACTGAGCGGGGCAGGGGGGACCTGCAGGCTCTGGCACAGCGGCCACATCTGAGGCTGCAGGACTTGGGGGGGCAGCCAGTTGCGGAGGCAGTGGGTGCATGTCGCAGCTGCATGCCGAGCCGGCCTGCTCCTTGCTAG
This sequence comes from Haliaeetus leucocephalus, assembly GCF_000737465.1. Taxonomy (NCBI): domain Eukaryota; kingdom Metazoa; phylum Chordata; class Aves; order Accipitriformes; family Accipitridae; genus Haliaeetus; species Haliaeetus leucocephalus. Next base: position 159,896 of record NW_010972611.1, on the reverse strand, counting down.
CTGGCAAGATGGTTTCTGTGCCCCTCGAGCACTCTGTGCCAGGCAGGGCCGAGGGGCCGCTGCTGCCCTCCGCTTCTTGCGCGCATGGATTTTCCCCCTCCACATCTCCGGCTGCGCTCGGGTGGGACCCCTGAGCGTCCCCCCAGTCCCTTGGGGCTGCCCTGGCCTGTCCCGGCTGCCCAGGGCCGGGGCGGCCCCCGCCGAGGCGGCACCTCCTCACCCCGCCCGGCCCACGGGCTCCCTCCGAGCCCTTCCTCTTCCCCGTCCTTCCCCACCGCGGGGCCCG
>NW_010972611.1:159115-159430 GCF_000737465.1 Haliaeetus leucocephalus | reverse complement strand
TCACGCCCCTACGCCGGGGCAGCGCCTCACCGGCCGCGGGGGAGCCCGGGCGGGGCCCCGCGGGCTGCGCCTGACTCCGCCGCCCCCCCCCTTTCCCGGCTCTCTCCAGCCAGCCCCTCGCCGTCCGCCGCTGGAACCGCCCCGGGAGCAGCCCGGCCTGGCGGGGGGAGCACGGAGGGAGCCCGCCGCCCCCGGGGAGAGCAGAAGAAAGGTAACGGCCCCGCGGTGCCGGCCCCGCCGCCCGCCCTCGGGGCCGAACGGCCGCTGGGCCGGGGCGGTTTCCCCTCCGGAGCCTCTGCCCGGTCCGGCCCGTCC
>NW_010972611.1:113515-159033 GCF_000737465.1 Haliaeetus leucocephalus | reverse complement strand
GGCGGTGGGCCTGGCTGGTGTTTTGGGCGCGGGCACGGGCAGGCAGGGCTGCCTGCTGCAGGGCCCGGCCCTGCCCGTCTCTCGGCAGATGGGGCTGTCGAGCCGGAGAACGGGGGTGGGGCTGCCCCGGCATCTTGGAAACACCTTGAGGGTCTCCTGCCCACGGCTCCATCCAGGCCTTGTCCCCTTGGAAACGGCGGGTCCTTCATCCCTGCACCCGAGAGCTACAGGTTCCCATGGCAACGGCCTGGGATGCTCCATTACCCTCCTGCCCGCTCCTCCCTGGCTCCTCCAGGCCTTGATGTCCAGAGCGGCTGCTTGCTGCAGCTGTGGCCAGCGTGATGCTGGTCAGCCCCAGCCAGCCCCGCGCTGCTGATGGGCTGAGGCAGGTGCTGCAGTGGTGGTGGGGTTGGGTGCCACGTTGACGTCTTCCTTTCTCTTGTCCGGCAGCCCTGCTGATTGCCGTCAGCACCGCCGTGGATAAGATTATTGCCCACTTCAGCACCGCGCGGAACCTCGTGCAGAAGGTGAGGGTCTGGGCTGAGGCTCTGGCTGGGCTGGGGTGGGTAGGAGCGAGGGCAGGCCATGCAGGCTTTGGGCAGGAGGGGCTTTGGGAGTTCCCGGGGGAGGATCCCATCATCCCTCCCTGCAGGCTCAGGGTTAGGTGCTGCCGTTCCCCTCCCTCTCCTCTCCTTGTGCCACCCTACTTCAGGCCCAGCTGGGAGACAGCCGGCTCAGCCCAGATGTGGGTTATCTGCTGCTGCACACCCTCTGCCCTGCTCTCTATGCCTTGGTGGAGGATGGGCTGAAGCCATTCCAGAAGGATGTTATCACAGGCCAAAGGAAAAATTCCCCCTGGAGGGTGGTGGAAGCCTCTGTGAAGACAGGTTGGTGTGTGGAACACGCTCCTGGAGATGTTGGCATCTCAGGGTGCCTGGAGCCCTTTTCCAGCCTGGGCTGGGGGAGAATGCGTGCCCAGAGCAGTGACTGTCTGTGTTGTGTATTTCACAGGCCCCAACACCCGCTCTCTCCGCTCCCTGTGCTGGCACGTGGCTGGGTTGGCCCCTCTCAACAGCACCAGACAGAAGTTTCATGCCTTTATCCTCGGCCTTTTGAAGTGAGTATTGGGCCTGCTGGCCCAGGCTGTCCTTGCTGTGATGGCAGGTTGGAAGAGAGTCCCAGGAGCTCTAACTTGGGTTCCTTTTGTCTTGTTTAGCATTAAGCAGCTGGAGCTATGGATCTCTCACCTGCAGAAGAGCCCAGGTAAGGACACAGTGCCTGGAAGCTCCCCACCCCAGTCCTCTCCTGTTTGCCAGGGTGATAATCCCATACCTGTTCCACCCACGATGCTTGGCTGGGATTTCTGTAGTGGATAAGGGCATTGTTTTTCATAGTGCATCTTCAATACAACACCCAGCAGAAGCTCATCTGACCTGCTAGGACAGACTAGCTGGCCCTGGGAGGGGTGTGTGGGCAAGGGCAGGGCATTTTGCAGCTGTGCATATCTTGTAGGTGTAATCTCCGTGCTGTATTCACCCACGGCCTTCTTTGCCCTGAGCCAAGGCCCTCTTCCCCACCTCGCTGATGAACTGCTGCTGCTCATCCAGCCCCTCTCGGTGCTGACTTTCCACATTGACCTGCTCTTTGAACACCACCACCTCTCCGTGGATGTAAGACCCTTGTCCCGTCAGCTAGAGTCACCTCTGTCTCCTGCCCATCACTCTGCTCAGGCTCGGGGGGCTGTGCAGCCCTCTCTGGAGGGCCAAAGCAATGCTGCAGGGGCAAGCCTGGAAGACGAGATCCCCCCTGATACTCTGGGGAGGGCAGCTGGTGCAGAGGGCAACACAAGGTCCCAGTCCCAAGCAGCTGTGCGTGGGCTGGTCCCTGGCCCCCAGGTGGGGGCTGCCCTGCAGCAGACCTTCCAGCATGTGCTGTGGTGGGGCGACCAGCTCAGTCGCACTTTCCTGGGAGTTGACAGCTGCCCGGAGACCTGCAGGCCCGAGGCAGGCCCTCAGGACACTGGGGCTGGCCTCAGTGGCTGGTGGGGCCAGCTGAGCCAGGCCTCCAGGATTTATGCTGCTCCTAGCAAGGAAAAGTTCCCTTTTGTCTGGTGGACAAAGCTGCAGACGGCTGTGGGGGATTCCAGCCCTGGCCAGGTTGTGCGATCCCAAACATCCGTGAATGACCCTAAAGGCACGGAGCTGCAGCTCCTTCAGACCAAAGCTGTCCCTGAACTCTCCAGTCCAAAGCCCAGCAGCAGTGCTGACACCTCTGGGACCTCTTCCCCTGAAGACCTCATCCCGCCTGCTGGAGCTGGAGCACCCACCAAGCCAGATGATCCTGGTGCTGAGGAGAAACTCCTGGTTGTTTGCCCAGAGCCTCATGCAAATAGGAACCAGGCAGCACCTTCTGACCCAGAGGCGGGTGGTCATCCTGGTCCTGACAAGGGCAGCTGGCTGGGCTGGCTCTTTGGAGCCACTAGCCCCTCTGCCAGGAGCTTCCCTCCCAGTCCTGACACCAACTCAGCTAGGTCCAGGTAAGACCCAGCTTGGGCAGGCAGGGTGGGGGGAGAAGCATGTGCTGAGGAAGGGTTTTTCTCCCAGGCAGCAAACAGAGAGCACACCGTGAGGCTTGCTGGCCTTGCCGGGTGTCTTGTACTGCCTGTTATCCAGGTTTTGTGCTCCTGGGATTAGTGCATTTCCCAAGTGCTGCTGTCATCGCATTGTGTCAGTCCTTTAGAGCAGCAGGAGCTAGTGGTGGAGGCTCGGTGGTGCTTGATAGGGCCTTTGTCAGCTCCCAGACCACCAGAATAGTCTGAGCAGGATGGGTGGGAAAAGGCTTCCCAGACGACCTTGTGGCTTTCTTTGCTTTGTGGCAGGAGACCTTCTAGCTGGCTGTCCCCCAGCGCATGTGTCCTGGCTGTGGTGGTGAAGGGGCTGGCATCTGAGAAGACCCGTGCCCAAGAACAGCCAGAGAGGAACACATCCGACTCACCCCAGACTCACAGGTGATGCAGGGTACTGTAGTGTTTGGGGCTGGAGAGCTGGTGGTGGATTTTTCAGGGCGGGGGAGCAGGGGAAGCAGGGTCTGTTTCCAGACATAGCCTGGCTATCTTACAAGCCTTTGTAGGGAAAGGCTTGCACCAACACTCCTTGTTGCTAACTTCCACCTTGACTGCCCCCCCTGGGGATTCCCCCATCTCCTGCTGAGCTTTGGATGAACCTGTGTGTCTGCCTAGCCCTGGTCAGTTGTTTTTCCCAGACATTTTTGCCGGGAGTTTTGAGCATTTTGTTTCTCTTGTATGCTTTGTGGATACACAGCAGCTTGTTGGAGCAGCCACATGGCAGCTCTGACCAAGTTGTGGCAGGTCAGAAAAGCTGTAGTGGTCCATCTGTGCTTGCACAGTGTCTGTCCAAGCAAGCACAGAGGGCGAGTGGCCATCCCACACCATGTTCAGCCGTCTCCCTCCTCCCCAGCCCTCGCTGGCTCTGACCTAGATCTCCCCACCATGTCTGCACAAGAGCTGCTCACGCTCTGCTGCTGCTCCAAGGATCTGCTTGGCAGGACACCTTTGTGATGTGGCTTCTCGATCAAATCCATTATCAGATGGCATCTCTGCCTGAGGAGGGTGGGCACTGGCTCCACACACGAGCATCAAAACCCCTCCAGAGTCCTGTGGGAGCCTCTCTCAGTGCTATCTGGGGTCCATGGGGAGGTGAATTCCCGATGGCATTTGTTGTGCAGGGCAGTTCGGGCGCTGTGTGACCACACGGGCACAGCCGATGGTCACCTGAGCTTCCAAAAAGGAGACATCCTGCAGCTGCTTTCCACCGTGGATGAAGACTGGATCTGCTGCTGCCATGGAAACAGCACTGGCCTAGTTCCTGTTGGTTACACATCCCTAATTTTGTGAGGAGACCTGAGGAAGCAGGTGCCATCTCCTGGAAGGACTGTCTCCTACCGTGTCTTCACCACCTTCAGGGCTGGCAGTTCTGCAGGGGACCCTGCGCTGGTGCCCGTCACTGCTGCTTGTTCGCATGTTACTGTCTGCCGTGGGTGCATCCCATGAGCCACTGCTGTGTGTGTCCCTGCAGAGCTGCTGGTACTTCACTGTGGCTCCCATGTGGGAACTGCTCTTGCTCGTGCTTCCTCAGCTGATGCCCACGCTGGTGACGGGGGCGGGAAGGACCCTGTCCCTGTGCAGTGCTCACGGTCCTGGATGTTGTCTCTGTGCTGTTCATCTCCTGCCACTGCTGCCACCTCCATGTGCCCTGCTCTGCCCTGGTGCTGAGGCTGGTGGCCCAGGCTGGCCCCAGCTGCAGCTGCACAGTCCCAGCACTCTGTAAATAGTTGTAACCACAGGAACGAGCTTATTGGGGGGGGAAGCTGGAAATAAAGGTTGTGACTCACGTGTCTGCATGTGTGAATGGATCATTGTGGTTGGGGGGGGAGGGTGGCTGGAAATGGCCATGTGGCCCACCCCTGTGTGGGTGGCCTGGGCTGGTGCTGGGTCTTTGGCAAGTAAATGCTCTTGCGGAAGAAGCCAGCACATGCAGGGCTGTGCTGGTGCTCAACATACCAACAGCAGAGGTCAACCATAGTAAGGTGTCGTGCCCTGGCAGAAAGTGCCCAGTCTCCTGCATGGTGTAGGAAGAGGCAGCTGCAAACATGCAGAGCCAGAAATAACCCTGGAAAAGTGTGCGTCATGCTGGCTGGCTGGCAACCAGCCTCCCCCCCAACCCCAAGATGGAAGCTGCACAGTACTAGTAAAGGTATGTGTTTGTTTAGTTATTTACTTAAATTATACTCATCTTTTTTAGTGAGTCACAGGATGTCAGGAGGGGCAGGATTGCCTCTATTTTTTTCAAGTTTTTCTCATTGCTTGCGATTTTATACCACACTGTTTACATTTTATACTGGGCTTCCCAGTAAAAGAGAGATGTGGACACATTGGAGAGTGTCCAGCGAAGGGCCACAAGGCAAGAGCAGCTTGTCATAAGGGGCAACTTTGGGGCCACTGCTCTCTGCTATGGACCAAGAACCACATTTCATCCTTCTACCTTCCACTGCTTCAGTGGAAAAGGAAACCATGCTTCAGCTGCCAGGCTGTGGCCTGCTTTGAGGATAAAGCTGCTCCTTTTATTCTGTTCTCATTTTCATTTCTCTCTCTGGAATTTTTACTCTTAGACAAGGGACATTATATCTTAATTGGAATGTTATTTGGCTTGCCTTAAGTAGGTTTGGTTGAATTCCACAACTGCCTCTAGCCTTTGAAATGGGGTCAAGCCAGCAGGAGATGAATCCAGGTACTTTTTCAACTTTTTTTTTTTTTAATAATAATAAAGCATTACAGTCCTTGGCATGGTGGCTCTAGTTTAAAAGGAAGACAAGCGTATGGGTCAAGTGTGGCATTTTAATGACCGTAGTGATTCAGGCTAGGAAAAATCAAGTACATTAGAGGGGGTGATCATCAAGAAGCTATTTCATTCCTAAGTGACTAACACAAACAGTTATCAAACTTATTCCCAGCAACCACTTTTGAACCACGGGGAGTTTAAACCCTAACAGATTTGCAAGAACTGTATCTCATTAGTACCAACCTTTACAGAGGGTATCAGAGAAAATGGAAGGCTGACAAAGCCTTAGAGAGGCTGCGTTCCTTAATGTTCTGCTGTGTGCCAACAAGCACAGGGCAGCATAATGGTATGGGATTGGGCTGACAGCTCCCAACAACTCAAAAACACTTCTTAGCCTTTCTAGCTTACCAGACTTTTTGGTAGTGGAGGGGAACATGCCACACAGTGCAAGTCATTTTCCTGACATGACTCTGGTCTAATATTAGCGGGGGTAAGTGCACTGCTACTGTGAGATGCATTAATGATGTTGACAGAACTGAATCTGCTGTCTATGCAGGCATGGGAGACAATGTCTCTAGGTACCAGGGGTTTATATTCTGCAAGTAGGCACTAAATTTGTAGATTTAATGGGTCATGTTCATCCTGCCATTATGTACAATCATGGTTACACACCCTCTGACTACCAAACAGGCAATGTTTGTGCTGATGCTCCTGTCGCTCTGCATGCATGCTGCCATCATCCCTCCTGCCAAGATCTGACCAGAAGAACCATCAGCACCAAATTAAATCCCAGCGAAACACCATCACCCATCAAACAACTGGATATTTGAAAGAGACAGGGCAACAACCCCCAGAAAAGCAGCTGTAGGAGAGTCAAAACATGACAGGAGTGGTTGAGACAAAGAAGTGAGAAACAAAAATCAAAGACATGTCAAAGAAAACCCCACAAGTCATCAATAGGAAAAGATTTTCCATTTAATACTAGACTCTCTCAGGATTGAGATGCAGGCTTTTTATGCAATTACATCCAATGTTAAAATTGGTAATACATAATTTACAAAGATTAACATCAAAACAATGATCTATTTAGATATGCTTTGTAAAAAGGAAATATATTAGCAGCATTTATTTTCAGCAATCACACAGCCTACACCCATGCAGACTAAGAGTTCATATCTATTTGCAATAATGTAGTGCTTCCTGGTCTTAAAACAGCGATCCTGGTGACACACTGGTCTTTTCATTATTATAAAATAACCGAAAAATAAAAAAAGTCATTAATTTCTACACCAGTAAGAAAAACAATTCTTTGCACTTACCTAACATTTGATTGTCTAAAAAACATTTTGTTTAGTCTTTCAACAAAAGAAAGATAAAATGACAGAGCTAGTGTCTCGCTTCTGTACGCACTTTATTTTTTAAAAACTTTTTAGTGTTTAACACCATTTGAGACAATGATTTCTGTTTTAAACTAAATGAGACAACTCAAGATTTTGGACATGCGATATTCCTACTACACGCACGAGTATTTTATACTCAGGGTTCCTGGTACTGTACAGTGCTTCTCTACAGTAAGAAAATATTCCAAACTATTTTCTTATTTCTTTTTTTTTTTTTTAATAAAATATTTTTTCTCAAAGGGTTTTTTCCTTTCTTTTTTTTTTTCTTTTTAAATCAACACATAAAAGTTAATGGAATGAGTCATGTTCCACTAAGAGTAAAATAATTATAATAATAACAAGAATGTACATTAGGACAAGCTTGGTCCATTAAAAAGGAACATGTAACTACTGTATTGCTTTACATCCACGCAGCAGATATATACAACTTGGCACATTAAAAACTGGTTTTCTTATAAGAACATCTAAAACAGGACTGTATATGCATATGTACGTCTGAAAGACAAAAAAGCAAAGCCATTTTAAAGGGGCAGCGTATGCTGACCACCCCCTCCCTTTGCCACAGCCTGGCCCTGGCCCAGAGACAGGTGACAGCTTCGTGGCTCTGCACACCTGGAAAGTTGTTGGGTGCAGTACAGGGAGTCCTGCTGCAGCACTGGTTTGTGGTATGTTACGGCAATTGCAATTTCATGCAGTGAGAAATCAGTGCCTCGGCTGTTGCTTTCGGGAATAATACTTTTCGTCAGGGCAGAGAGAGAGGGCGGTGCGAGATACACTGTCTCTTAATTTAAGAGACAGACATTTTAAGCTGTACAACCAGAACACAAGAATAGTGTTAGCAGTTGATATATTCTACAGTTCACAACAAATACTCGCTCTGAATACTGCTTGACGGTTCATGTAGTGAAGTTTCCTTTTTTTTTTTTCTTTTTCTTTTAACAGATTTTAATTTGCACAACACACTAGACACACAAGAACCACAGCTTATCAAAAAAACCAACAGCAATGGTGTTGTCAGGATTTGACTTGCTTTATAAAATTTCTCTGCAGAAAAAAGTGAAAAAAATCACACCCCGCCCCCTCCCCCCTCTATGACGCAGAACAAGTGCCTCAACCATCCAACTCCTGCTTTGCTCCAAGGTGACTTTGGAAGTTTCTCCTTGTCACAGACCAAAGGTACATGTGTGCACTGGCCATTCCACGGTGAACCTTTCGCACATTTGGGTGCGTTTCTTCTTGGAACTTGTGCAAATCAGAGGCCACAACTTTAGGGCAGCCTTTAATTTTAAGCCACTGGGCCTTAACCCTCCCATCTGGATTTCATTCACTGGCATGGGCCATGGTGGTGCCAACAGTATCTTGTACAATCACAGGTTAATTGGTGAATATGGGGAATATTCTCATCAGAGTCAGTCAGTTGTTATCCTTCTTACCTCCCTGTTTTTATGGGTTTTTTTTGTTTTTTTGTTTTTTTTTCCTCTGAGTGGGAATATCAAGCAAAAATAAATTAAATTTGACCATCCTGGACAATAACCACGAGATTTTTCTCAGTACCTAACATCAATACAAGGCACGCCCAACAACACACACACCATAAGAGCACTGCAGAGCAGGGCAGGGCAACCTGCCAACCCAGACATCTAAGTGCTAACTGTTTGTATATTTGTCAGTTTTCTGCTGCCCTCTTTTCCTTGGCTGGTGCAGAGGAAGTTGGGCTCCTGCCCTCAGTCCTCAGCAGACCTTGTAGCAGACTCCAGACCACAGCTTCCTCTCGTGGCATCACTTCCTGAAGCTGCTCTCCGGGATGGTCAGAGTGCGCCGCCTCAGTTTTCTTCCTGATCCTTCCTCCAGCAAGTAAGTGACATCAATAGCTGCAACAGACCACAGGCTTTTGGTAAAAGAAGGTGATACCAGTAACAGTTTTCCTATTTTCCTATTCACGGTTCTTTCAAGGATGTTTCCATCCACAGTGATATTCAAAACTCCACTGGACAAAGTGCTGAACAAACTGATTTAAGTTTGAAGTTGGCTCTGCTTTGAGTCATGTTTGGATTGGATGACCTCCAAAGATCCTTCCAACCTAAATTATTCTATGAGTCCATGATTATTTTGCATTAACTCCCAGAACATAAAAGAGACTGCACAGAGCTCATCGTAGGCTTTAAATCAAAAAGAGAGACATACTTAACCAGTGCAACCACTGCACCCTTATTCTACAAGTTAGACAATACCTACGGAAGTTACTTAGAACCCAATGGAAAGCTTATTAAAGGTCAAAAGAGGCTTTCTAAATTCTCTTCAGTCTTTCTTCGCATGTCAAGTTTCTCAGTTGTAAACATGGAATAATGGGGGGAATTGGTCTTAAGAAAGTTTTTGTGGTTACTAAAATATTATATAAAACACAGTGTCAGTCATAAGAAATTTCATTTGGATTTAGTGGAAATTGCTACTGTTGCAAAACAAAACATTGCTGTAAAGAAAATTAATTATTAATAATGTCCACTAGCAGTAAATTCCAACAAAAATGTTTATTTTATCAACACGGTCTGCAGCAAACTGAAAACAAACCTGTAGAAGAAATGCTATTGTGTAATCATAGCATAAAATCTCACCATTTTTCCCTGGGATTTTCTCTAAGAGGTTTAGCAGGATTTGATTAAGTCTCTCTCTCTGAATATGCCGCCTTTCCTCTGGAGTGCACAGCTGCCTTGTGTCGGAATTGCTTTCTTCCACCTTTTTATCAGTTTCACAGGTCTCACTAGAGACTGCCTCTTTTTCTGGCTCCTCTAGGCTAGGCATCTCACTTGAAGTTTGATCTTGATTTCCTAATACATCCTCAATAAGTGGAAGAGAATCTTCTTCTTGGTTTAAGTCTTTAATCTGTGGTTTAGAGCGATCTGTTTTCCAGGACGATCTAGCAGGAAAAGAAGGGTTTAAAAACCACAATTTTTGAGACACTCATCTGAAAGGCCAATTACTAGTGAGTCAAGGACTCCTCGGTAGGTAGGGGGCTTTCTGGAATCCCAGTCATTTGACTTAATGCATGTGTTCAAACCCACCAGTTACTATCTACGGGAGGCTGTGTTCCCATAACCTTGTTTGCATAATATCAAATGCAGTCTTTTAAAAACAAATTGCTTTTTAATTTCGATTTGTAAAGGTTTTTATCTTCCAAAATAGTTGAGCTTGGCACTTACTGATGTTTTTCTGCAATAATCATGGCTCTTGATGGGTATTTTTAGTCTCTAACAGAACAGAGAGACTGCATTGGCCCTGGCTCTTATTACAGTGCAAACATGGGCAGCGTGTTCAGGGATCTGACCTCCCTTTGTGCAGGAAGGCTGGATGCTCTTGTCCTGGGCTCTGCCATCTCCCACATTCTGTTGCCTTTGCTAACTTTCAAAATGGCTTCTGTACTCTTCCTTATGTATATTATTAAGGAACACTGAGGCTGCTTCTATATTCTATCCCTCCTCACCTGTTCCCTTTTCTGTCTTTGAAAGTTTAGAGGATTGCTTTAAATAATTTAAACTTATTATTTCCATAGCACCGAGGGGAAATGGGTAGCAAAAACAGCGGGCACTTGACAAACAAACAGGATTATATCATCTCTTCTCAACGAACGATCTGGTAGGTAAGACTCACCTGCCTCCATTTCTCTTGTAGTTGTCTGGTACATAATGAGGCTATAACAACAATAAAGATTATGGTTAATTATCAAATAAAATTCACAGTGGAAGAAAGTGCTCGTCTATCAAATATTCTCTAAGTACCAATACAGGACTTGCCTATCTGACACTTTGGAAATGCCAGTGCATGGCTGGCATATCTCACACATCAGAAAAATTCAAAGGAGGAGGCATAATCATGTAATAAGGATAAATTAAATCCAGACTTACTATGCGATTCTTTGTATCTTCTAAATAAATTTCACGCCATAGACCATCATGATAAAAACCATCTTTGCTTTCTGCACAGCAGAAGTTTGGAACCATCTGTAAACTCACTACAAAAATCTCTCTGCTTCCAGGAAGAAAAGTGCTTACTTGCAAAATATCTGCCAGATCTGATACCCCTGTGCTCAAAGACAAAGTAGTCCTGTGTAGGAGGATGTGCACAATGAAGAGTTGCTACTTCCATGGAATAGGGAAAAATGAGACAGTGAAATGAACAGATATTCAGATGCAGGATGTTAAGGGAGACTGTACTTCATAATTTTGCTGCCTATCTGTCTGCTATTTTTTTTGATAAGACATCTATTTTCAGTGATAATTATATATATATATAAAGTAAGCAGTACGTCATTTGATAGAGCAGGGAAATGGAAATAGGAAAATACTGCTTTTCTGTATTGGGAATCACTGTTCAAAGGTACTGCTGGAAACCATTTTTTAAGCAAGTTTATTAATACATGGAGTAATTACACCATAGGAAGGAAAGCCTGACACAGACAGGCTAACAAACTCACACTGGACTATATGTTGTGTGATTCTCTAAAACACTGCAGAATTGTGACCAGAAAGTGAGTTTTAACATTTCCTTCACTCAGGAGTGGCTTAAATGAAATCAGCATCTAGAGTTCAGTCAGAAACCACAGTCTCTAAACTTATACATCACCATTTTTTCAACATGTTTGCCTTTGAACTGCATATTCTCTGTCTACAGTCAATTTCTCTTTCCAAGCTTTCTTTCTAGCCAGCTTTTAATCCAGACTGTGTATGCTTATGTGTCAGCTTCCTTCAGTTTACCAAGCTTCATTCATAAACAGAGAGCCAGGGACATTCAAAAAATACGTCCAGTCATTTAGTAAAAAGTAAGAAAGCTAAGAGAAGAAACGCTTACAGAAAAGTCTCTTTTGGGTGTGAGTTTCTTGGGGAAGTGGTCAAAGGCATAGGGCTTGGTGCAGACAGGGTAACGATTCCGGTGGATCTTGTAGAAGAGATGAGCTGATTTATCAAGGCGGTAATCGCAAATATACACATCTTGCTCCTTCACACCTTTTGGCCTCCCTGCGGTTTCAAAACAAAGCACATAGGAAAAAAAGTTAATCAGATTCAAGAGGAAACACATGGTATACCAGAACAAGAACAAGCCATACACAGTGTCAGAGAAGTAGGGGGCTGTCAGAACTGTTAGATGGGATGGCAAGCATTCTTGTTTGTTCTCCTTGATTCATAATCATAATAGCAGACACATTGCTAGTTCAATTTAAGAGGAAAACCTGTATACTCTAATCAAATAGTACCCAAACTTTTGCAAAAACTATTATCAACTGCCATCGCTTTCTCTTCCCTGCCCACCACAATCCCACCTTGCTGCTGTTTCTTCAGTACTGGCCCCCTTAGAACAGAAATCACTGTCCCAGTGCTAAAGCAATAATGCTTCCTCAGCTCTGATACCCTGTAAACATTGGCTACAGCCTTTTTACAGCAGTAACTATTTTAGCATACTTCCCAAATTATTAGAAAGGTGTATTATATTTAATTTCTCATCCCGTTAAGTTTCCTTACCTTTGCAGTAGGTGTATAGGTCAAGAACACAGCACGTTCCCACCACAGCCTCTAAGGGGATAATTTCATACAACGGCACCCGGAAGAGCTCATTGTGATAAAACTTTCGAGAGGGGGAATGATGTGTTTCATGTGGACGGAAATAATGATGACCAAATGCAAACCGTTCCTCTCTGTTTGAAGGCATAAAGGTAAGAGAAAGAGAGAAACAGAAGGGAAAAAAAGACTATTTCTGTAAGCCCGTGATACAACTTAATGCCCTCCACTTATTTTTGAATTATCTATCTTGCACTTTTGCAATGACTGATGAAAAGCGAAGTTACATAAATATTACATATGCAACTTTATCGCCTTCAGTAAGTGGAAATACTCCTAGTGTGATTCTTATGAACACGGCAGACTTACTGTGCTGCTATCATTGGAGCATATGCATTTAATCATGTTACAGTGGCTTAGCAAGTCAGTTATTGTTAGCTGAGCCAATTCAGCTGTCGGTGTGTATTCTAACCTATTCCAACAGTGAGGAAAGTACATCAACTTCTATCTCTCATCCCCTGCTTAAACCTCCAGCCTTACATGTTTTTACTTTGCAGTTGTGGAGCACAAGCAGAGACAAGTGGGAAATCATCAAGTCTTTGTAACTAAGCCGTGTTCAGTCCTGCATTTTTAAGCTACGACAAGACTTCCACAACATTACTGTGTTTTGACAGGTAGGTATATGGAACGTCTCAAATTCAAAAGATGCCTTGAACATACTTCTCATTTTTCCAGAGTTTTTCAATGCGGAAAATATCGAGTTTCTCCCTGTTGATGTGGGACAGCAGCCGATACGACTGCCGGACAGGGTGTCCATCTGGAGTTCTACGGCTGTCTCTCATCAGGTAAACACAATCACCTGGCAAGAGGCACAAAATATACACCTGTAAAGAACTCTTCATGAGTCCAGCACACCAAAAGTAGAGGAGTAAATGGTTTCATTAAAACTAACATGACAAAGCTACCTAATGTTGAATTGTAAAGAGCGATGCAAAACCAATGCAGAACTGGCAAAAGGAGGAAAGGTTACCTTGATCATTTTCACAAAAGCTTTATAGCAAGAACTAAACGTAACTTCAATTGTATGCCGAGACTAACATGTACTAAAATACTAACATGTACTGAATCAAGATAAATTATGACAGACCGCAGGATGTGTAACAAAATAAGTTTTGATTAGGAAAATGTGTTGAAATTAGTGATAGCTCCAATGTTTAAAGAATAAATCTAAGCTTTAAGAGAGAAGACACTTAGAGAGATTATTATTAAGAAAATAAATAATTGACTGAGAAGCCCCAAGCCTTTGATTATTCCAGCAGAACTCAAATAAGATGCATAGCTCAGGAAAGGTAAGCAGAACTCAAAAAGGGCTGAACAAAATGATACCCCTGGCAACTAAAAAAGTCTTTCCCAAGTGCAACCCCTGAACAGGTCCCTAAACTTCTATTTATTCATTTTGTCCCATGAGTGAATTAACTCTTTAATTTCTCTGCTCTGACCTGTGAAATGGCATTAGAAGTACTTCCTCTCCACCCCCCAGACTTGACTCCCATTCTTACTTGTACACTGCACCTTTCTTTGTGGCCATGACTATCATTCAATAGGGTGAAAATACACTGCTCAATTCAAAAAGACTTTCTCCTTTAGGGAAAAAGCTTTAATCAATAATGTTCACAAAGAACCTGAAGAGTCTCACAGGGAGAACATTTGGGAAACTAAAAGTATTACTGAAAATATAATTGGATTTAGTATATAGTATTTAAAAATCAATTCCACCTTTTCTGTTATTTATCGCACAGTGAACAAAAAACTGGGAGGTCCCAAGTAATAAAAAAATTAAGAAAAACTACCCTGGGTAAGATCAAAGGTCATATAGCATAGTATTCTAGCTAGAAAATTGGGCAGTAGCAGATGCTTAGGAGGAAGAAGCATAGGAAAAGGCATGCATAGGAAAAGCCTTCCCTTCAGGTTTCCTTTAATCTCTGTTTTACAGACTTTTAAAGCTAAACGCTATAGCTGGACCACTGTGCATAAATAGGCAGGGTTTAATCCTTCCTCCCAAGAACTTGTCTTATCTTTTTGGAACCACTTATACTCTTGACCTCTCCAACTTCCTGTTGCAATGCTTCCCATAGTTTAGTTATGTTTTTGTAAAAAAATACTTCCTATTGTTTAGTATGTTGCCTGCTAATTTCAGTGTTTATTCCCTAATTTCTACATTGTTGCACTTTACTATGCCACTTATGATTTCATAGACCTTTATCATATCACCCTTCAAATCATCTGCATAGACTTTGTTCACAGTAAAGATGTTTCATATCTGATTAACTTTGTCATCATGCTTGTTTTTACAAGTAGTAAGGTACTCTTTCTGAGATGGGATGACAAGAACAGTACACAGCATGCAAGACAGACACACCATAAGACTACAGAATGGCACAATTACTTTTTCTGTTTTGTTCATAATAATTTCTAATACTCAGTCTCCCTTTTTGACTCATGCCGAACATTTCTCTTACGTTTCCATTAAATTGCAATGACTCCTGGATTTTTTTTCCCCTAAGTACATACTTATTTTTGTGTGTGTGCAGTTATGTCTATTTTCCTTCCATGTACATTACTATTATTTAATTAGCAGGTTCTGTCTCTGTTATTTCCACAGCTTAGTAAAAAGATGCTAGAGAACCACCAAGTACAACGTGGCCCCAGGTCCATGAACACCTCAGTTTTGTTCTCCCTTAGCTTATAACCAAACTTAAGATTAAAGTGAAGGACATGTAATTATATTTTTATAAATATGATCTCATTTATCAATCTTGTATAAGTTTAAAAGATGATCTTAAGGACTCCTCGTATGCAAAAATCACTTTAAGGTTTTATGTAGTCGCCTGTCACTGTAACAGTGGAGTACAATACATTGCACTATTAAAAAAATGCTGATTTAAAACAGAGATGACATGGGCCATATGGGCACTGACATCTGCCTACAACCATGAAGCCAGCTTTTAAACCTTCTGATACACCAGGATCCCTATTAAACAAATAGAAGCTGTAGTTGTAGGAAGGAGAGACAGAGTTTTATTCTAGCTTGATTAAGTAAAAAATGGACTGAAGACAGAATGACATAGGCTTGCATATAAGCTAGCAGAGTGCAAGCTCTTCAAGGACTCAGCATGTATTTGCTGGTGATAAGCGTGTACTCACCCATTGTATTAGCTCTTCTTACTATCTGAACTATAGCTGGGATAACATCATCTTCATTTTACTAAGTTAAGGATTACTTTTAAGCAACCCACCACCCTATTTTCTGTAAAAGACTCATAGAGGAAAAAAAAAAGGTACATGCTGAGACCAGCTGCTGGCCCCAAGCAGAATGTAAATAAAACCACCTATTTTTGGCTGTTATTTTACATTTGCTACTTTCAACTCTTCTTCCCTACCTCTTCAGTGAGAATAAAGCAACTCTAGTACTTACTGTACCTGACTAAAAAAGGAGTATTCAGAAAGAAATGTACACTGATACTCTCTTGCCCTAAAGATTAGGAAGCTTGATTTCAAGTTTATCCAGGCATTACTGACTACTGAAATAGCTACCCCTCTGTCTCAAAAAGGGAGTTTATAGTTCTGTGTTTCCACAGAAGAGATGCGGCTGCTATTGCCGGTGCATCAGCGATAACGACATATGACAGTTTCTGGCTATGTGGGTTTTCTGAGATCCATTTTGACTTCTGTTTATCAACTCACATGTGAGGTAGAACTCCTTGTTCACTCTGCAGGACGTTATGGATCAACTGATCAAATCTATTTGCATAATCTCCTGGTTTTAACTGTTAGGTAATTTTTGCAGAGCAAGCATGTCTGTAGTATATAACTCAACAACCTTAAGTAAAATTGTCAAGAAATTAAAAAACTAAGTCCTCTAACTAGAGACTGAAGGACCCTCACTTATTTAGAGGGATTTGATCACAGTAAAGTGTGCACACTGACACGGAAGCTTTTCAGCCTTGTTCCTCAAATGAGTTCTCAAGCATAGAACTGGAAGACAAACCAATTCAATGTACAGACACAACTCCCCAGCAGTGAGGGCGGCCTAAGTTACAAATGGTCCCAAAAGCACTTTTAGTCTTTATCGCAAGATCAGCCTCTTTCTAATACACAACACATAGGAAAAATGTAAGTCTAGGCATATAGTGACTGGAGGGCTGAAGGTGACTATGGTCTCTTTTGCCTTGTAATCTGTAAATTACATGACCTTTTAGAAACCAGAGGGAGTATGTATTGGGATTGCGTGGCAAGGTTTTGGTAGTGGAGGGGCTACAGGGGTGGCTTCTGTGAGAAGCTGCTAGAAGCTTCCCCTATGTGTGACAGAGCCAATGCCAGCTGGCTCCAAGATGGACCTGCTGCTGGCCAATGCCAAGGCCATCAGCAACGGTGGTAGCGCCTCTGGGATAACAGATTTAAGAAGGGAAACCTGCAGTGGGGCAGGAGATTGAAATGTGAGAGAAATCCCTACGCAAATACCGAGGTCAGTGAAGGAGGGGGAGGAGGTGCTGCAGGCACCGGAGCAGAGATTCCCCTGCAGCCTGTGGTGAAGACCATGGTGAGGCAGGCTGTCCCCCTGCAGCCCATGGAGATCCACGGTGGAGCAGATATCCACCTGCAGCCTGTGGAGGACCCCACGCCAGAGCAGGGGGATGCCCGAAGGAAGCTGTGACCCCGTGGGAAGCCCATGCTGGAGCAGGCTCCTGGCAGGACCTGTGGCCCCGCAGGGGACCCACGCAGGAGCAGTCTGTGCCTGAAGGACTGCAGCCCATGGAAAGGACCCATCTTGGAGAAGTTCGTGAAGGACTGTCTCCTGTGGAAGGGACCCCACACTGGAGCAGGAGAAGAGTGTGAGGAATCCTGCCCCTGAGGAGGAAGGAGTAGCACAGACAACATGTGATGAACTGACTCCAACCCCCATTCCCCGTCCCCATGCACTGCTGGGGAGGTAGGTAGAGAATTTGGGAGTGAAGCTGTGCCTGGGAAGAAGGGAGGGGTGGGGGGAAGGTGTTTTAAGATTTGGTTTTACTTCTCATTCCCCTATTGTGGTTTGACTGGTAATACATTAAGTTAATTTTCCCCAAGTCGAGTCTGTTTTGCTCGTGACGGGAACTGGTTGAATGATCTCTCCCTGTCCTTATCTCAACCCACGAGCCTTTTGTTACATTTTCTCTCCTCTGTCTAGCTGAGTGGGGGAAGTGATAAAGTGGCTGCGTGGTGCTTAGTTGCTGGCTGGGGTTAAACCATGACCGAGAGTAAAAAACTGTTTCTTCTGCTGTCTCCAAGATGCCTTATATGCTTGTGTGCCTGCATCACAACAACTTCTATAGGCAGGTGTCGTGCCTCAGAACTTTTGGCAGAGAACTCGAGATGAGCAATGAATCGACAGATTTCCCCTTTTTCTACTGTAGCTGTTTATTCCTTTCTAGCGTCTTCGGGTTATACACCTTGCTTATCTATTCCCTGAAACTGCAGGGGCATTTGGTGCCTAACAGTGGCAGTTTGGTCTCCTTTGTCCTCTGCCAACGGCACATGGAGTTCAGCCATGTAAGGACTAACATTTCTTTAATTAAAAGTCACCAAGACCAGATTAGAGGTACATGAGTGAAATATAATGTGTTATGACAAAAATTACCTTAATGCTATGAATGACTGGAAGATGCCACAAAACCCAGCTAAACATAATCCATTTTAACAGAAAACATAAAAGCAAGTACCGATACAACCCTAGAAAGTGAGTTACTCTCCAGCAAGGAACCCAGCATAAAACAAGAAATAGCAAAACTAAATGGCTGAACTCTAGAGAGCATAGACAATGCAGAGCAACAACAAAAAAGGAAGACTGAATGCAAAGTCTAGAATTCTGCAGAAGGGATAAAGAATACAATGTTCTTGGACCTTTTTTTTTTTTTTAATTCTCCACTTTCCTGAAGACTCTCCCATTCCCCTCTAGCAAACATACCAACTGCTTTTACTCATTCAAGAGCAGTTCTCTTAATAATTTTATAGGCTTCTTTCTAACCTTGTATGTATCTGTAGGATGAAATGAAAAAAATAATAATCAGTGAACTGAATTATGTGGCTGTGTAGCTGCCTCTGAAAGACTCATGGCTTTGAAGCAATGTCCAGAAAGATACACTTTACGGAACAAACAAGCAATAAATTGGGTGTTTTAATGGCCCTTCTACACTAAAATACTGAAGGCCTAACAGCCTTCTTTGCCTTTACTTCTAAACGTTAACTACCAGAAGTTGGCTCAGCATCTTCCTTCTCTGGCCACGAGGAGAGCCCTATCTGTGCTAAAGGTAATTAACGTTTCTTCTTCAACCAGCCTGTGAGAACTCTTACTATGTGTCACTCCTGTAATAGCAAAGAGTGCAGCTTTCTACTTGTAAAAAGATAAAAGCATTTCAAACAGGGTGATGCCAGAAATCTCTGTACACTCTTATCTGATGGAAATCACAGCAGCCACCAGAGTTAGTACATACCTTGGCGCAGAAGCAGATCATCCCGTAATAAACATATATAATAAACACAGCCAGGCTGGGCATAATGGGGACGAGGAATCATGGGAACCTCCTGGATGAAAGAAGAAAAAAAGGAAGGAAATTCTGAGATGCCCACCATGATCAGTGCAAAAATGGGGCTAATATCCTTTTGGAAACATGCAGAAGTGCACAGAGAAGAAGAATTGACACTTAATATGATTAAGCCTAAACCAAGGAAGCTACACTCTAAAATCAGAATCCCACACTGGTCTTGCCAATCTCAATAAATATAAATGCAAGAGCTGCTTTAGTTTGTAACTGTAGTAGTGAAGAGGAGACTTTTTTTTTACCCTATTCACAGATCGAGGTTCACACTGCTCACACAAGTAGTGTTCAACATCAGAAGTCACACCCATACAGTCACAGTGCTGCCAGACCTAGAAAAAGATACATCCCAGTTAGAAATTCCTATGATAGATTTTATTTACCAATTGCATTTTCTCAAAAAAATATTAAGGAAAGCAAGAAAACAAGCAAGGAATTTCAAGATTTTCTTTGAACTATTTCACATATGTCAGAAGACAGACAAGATCCCCATGCAACTGTTTGTGTAAAAGCCCCAAATTGTTGAAATTAATTCTGCTCGCCTAAAGACAGGAGTTGTTGGCAGTTTCAGAAAAGGGCTAGCTCCTCTATCTAGAAATGCAAGTTGCATCTCCTCTGTGGAAACAGAATCTCTCAGTTTTTTTGGAGAGGAAATGAAGGTCTGAAGAGGTAATTAATGCTACTAGCTACATGGAAATTGCTGGTAAAAGTTCCACTGGTTATGGAGAATAGAAAAAGAGTACCAGACTCCATTTTGTGTTCCCCCTGCCTCACCATGCACTTTTCACACTGGATCATGAGTCCTTCATCTTTGTAAAGGCCACAAATGCAACGGATCACATCCTCATCCTTCTCATGCCCATTTTCTTTTTCACAGACCGATGTCTCGCTGCTGTCAGCTTCACTTGCTGTTTCTCCCACAATTTCATCAATTTGGGCAGATGCCTCATGGCGAGCGTTATAATATGCTTTCCGTAACCGGCATACATCACGCCCAGTTGGAGATTTTCTGCCATAATATTTCTGAATAAAAACAAAACAAAGAATCAAAAAATATTTTTTTTTCCAGGTTCCATGCTTTTGGTGCATTCCTCCTGTCTGCATGCACCATTAAAGGTGTCATCATTAAAGCTGCATCCAAAAATGTGGTATACACCTGTCGATCTAATTCCTTATTTTGAACAGCAGGTCCATGTATCTTACATATGACACTGAAGAACAAGGTACCTCTGCCAAAAGGTATTGAAATTTCATTAGGTTAGCTGTTCATGCATGTTCTTGACCTCCTATTTGTCTGACCTAAGGCAATCAAAAAGCACTAAGAGTAAGCTGAAGCACATGAATTGCTATCAATGTGATGATCCGTTTGTGATGAATGGACAAGTTTTCCTTCTCTAAAGTATTTTTCTTCTTTTATTACTGTAACTCAGCAAGAGCATTAAATGAGGGTATATCCCCACTGTCTAGGCAATAGCTTTAAGGCCAGAGAGAACCTCACCTCTGCATTCCGGAAGACCTTCAGCATGTCCCCATCAAAAGCTTCCACAGTTTTATAATAGCCAGTCAAGATCTGTTTCTCAATTGTGGCAAGGTCCAATGGGTCAGTGATCTTTTCATAATAGTCTGCATTTCTAAAATGGGAATGTATGCACAATGTCATTTTCACTAGCAATTCAAAGCTGTGCAAATCCATTATAGAAAACTATGGGTTGCTCTGAGAAGCAAGTACTTACTTTTTCTTTGGGGGTAGGTTCAGGAGGGGAGCTGCAAGAGCCTGCCTGGAGGAATCTGCAACAGGAACACACAGTTTAGCAACACTTACTTGAGTAAAACTTAAAAAGACAAGTAACTAACAGCACTCAGTCTAGGTTAAAAAAAGACTCTTCTACTATCTATCTGAGGCACAGGGAATTGAAATGCTTTTGCATTTCTAGAAGTTGGTTGCTGTAATCAGACTACATGTATCAAAATGGAGGAGAGTTTCCCTGCAATTCTGTCAATTGTACCATTTTGCTGAACTACTGAAAAATCATTTTAAAAGGATAGCAACATCTGCAGATTCTGGTGGCAGAGGAAAGGGTTGAGGATAAAGCAAAGTGATTACTGGTAGCAGGAGAAGGGGGGGAGGGGGGGGGCGGGGAAAGGAAGGTTATTTAACATCCTGAAATAAAACTCATTTTTTTCTAGTATTTTCTATTCAGAGAGTCCATTGTTCCAGAGGCTGAAAAAGTTTCCATGGAGATTTTTTTAGGACTGTCACCTTCACCTTTGTAGGATATGATGCTATCACATATTTCCTTGAAGATTTGTGCTAGGCGGGCAGCACGAGCCACTTCAATATTCTCTTCAGCTGCAGCCAAGCGTCGTGTTCTCACAGAGCGGGAGGTCTGAAGGGCTGAAAACTGGGTCATGAAGACATCTGAAAGAGGGCAAAAAAGAATTCTTTCTAAACAAAAAATTAAAGATCAAATTTCTGACCCAGCAACTCCATCACCAATTATTAAAATTAACATGTTTTCTAAGCCACCATAACAGTAAAAGGCTTCAGTTTCATATTCCTAAGTTGGCTCTCACTGCTTATAGCTCATCTAAATGGTTAAGCTGGTTATCTAAGTATTTTATGTTGCTGGAGCAAATACAGCATGT
Organism: Haliaeetus leucocephalus; assembly: GCF_000737465.1. Lineage (NCBI taxonomy): Eukaryota > Metazoa > Chordata > Aves > Accipitriformes > Accipitridae > Haliaeetus > Haliaeetus leucocephalus. The sequence goes on along the minus strand of NW_010972611.1, from coordinate 137,449 downwards.
CACTGAATTCACCCAAAATACTCACTTCCAACTTCTCATGTACCTGACAGTGAGGACCAAATCCTGCATGGCTGTGAAGATTATGGTCCTATGAATAGAGTGCTATTTTTGAAGCAGGATTAATAAAGTTTTTCTGATAGTCATATTTTGTCCCATTCCTGTAACTGACTACACGCCAAAAAGCTTTGTTTTCTAAAGGCCTGAAATCCATTAAATTATGAGGATAAATGACACTTTTCAAAGTCAGCACAACTGTTTCTTGTCTAGGGATATAGGAAGCAGAAAACAGCCCTTCTCTGTAAGGGTGCAATCATGGAAAACATTAAGTATCATCCTCCTCCTCCTCTGATAAACCACTCTTGATGAAACATGAGACATGACAATTTTTACCAGGACTTGAGAGACATCAGGGCTGCTGGAGGAACACAAATGAATCCAGCAACCAGACGACTGGTTTATATAGTACAAAATTCTCATTCCTAAGAAAATAGCATTAAGTGTTTTAGAGGAAATTGCAGAATGCCATAATGCAAAAAATACACTGAAACAGCAAAAGAGCTTGTCTTACCCTGCTATGTAAAAATAAGGGCATACAAACACATATATAGGTATTTTTATCTGTATAGCATTCCCTGTATGTATTACAAAAGGTGTATGGATCTTGTAGTAATGCTACATTTGATTTATACACAGAGTGTACTTAAACTCTTCATGGGCATGTCATATAGGTTCTCAAAGTAGCAACCTGAGGAACCTGTGTTGGCCTCACCAGATTTAATGTTGCCATCATCCCGACAGATTCCATTCCAGCGGTTGTATAGTGATGTGGTATGGATATTGTCACTGACATGCTTCACTTCCTCTTGTTTTTGTCGAATCTTTTCCCAGTTTCGTACCAAAAATACATGGTGTTTTAGCACAAAATTCCTACAGAAATTAGAAAAGCATTAAAAAAATCACCTTCTTCCTGTAAAATTAATTCCTTAATGTGTCACCTTCTTCCTGTAAAATTAATTCCTTAATGTGGGGAAAAAGACAGATATTCAGAGGTACACTTCTGTACCTTCTCTCAGTGGAGAAGAATTCCACCCTAGCTGGTGAAAGGAGACCTAAGAACTGCTTACTCAGACACTTCATGATGCCCTATCTTATAGAAAAAAAATAATTTCAACATTAGCACAACACTCCATTTCTGAGGAAAATCCCACTGAAATCATTCCTTACCTTTCTCTGTTAGACATGGGCTTCATCTGAAGCTGTGGTGTCAGCCTTGTTGGTGCATTCACACTTTCACTGGGTTCCTCTGAGATGTGGCCCCTCTGGAAAACAGATCATTCTGATAGACAGGAAAAACTGTGCCAAGAACTTAGCAAAGCAGTAAAAGTAGTTCCCAAGACAGAATCTGTAGTAGTTCTCTATAGTATTTCTCTGAAGTTTAAAATACACAAATACACAGTTTTTTGGTCCAATGGCACAAACTGATTTCCTATTAACCTTTATCTACCAAAAAAGCTGTATTTACTACTTACTCTCTTCTTTAGTTTGTGCTTTGACTTCCTTTTCTCTTTCGACCGTCCAGGCCTTCTGTGGGTGCTCACAGGCTGATTGCTTTTGCTTGAAAGTCCATTCATTCGCTGACTTTTACCCCCAATTATTCCTCTGCATTTGTCAAAACCACATTTGCAGAGTTGCTTTGGGGGAAAAAAAAAAAAAAAAAAAAAAAAAAAATTTTTTTAAAAAAAACCCAAAACATTTAGATTATCTCTCAATATTATAAAAAGCCTGTTCTGTGAAATACAACACAATAGGTTTTGTTAATTGACCTTCAACTTTACAGAACTGTTTGTCCTTGATGAATTTTCTCAAGGTCTTGCACTGCGATCCTCACCTGTTTTTCAACATTAAATGAATGAAAATTGTAGTCGTAAGTCAATTCAGTACCAGCAGGCATGTCTTTAAGCGCATATAATCCAATCCGGTAAACACCATTAACAGACCTGCAGAGAAAATACAATAAAATATTCCCAACAATTAAAAAGAAAATTGTATTCATCCACGTAGTGGAAGTGTTAGAGACAGGAAACAACACTTCTGCTGTGCCCTGGATTATGCTTGTTCTTCATTTGTACTGCTCTCGTTTATTTCTTACAATAAACTTTGAAGACCAAAAAAAGTGAATACCGTATTTACAAAGATTTGGAAGTTGTGCTTCAAATAGAGAAACTACAAACCACGTTGGCTATCACGGCAGATCTACTTATCAACCGCCAAGATTCAGGCCCTCACCCTAAACCAAAAGCTTACACTGAACATCATACCTTGTTTCACAAAATGCACTAAAATTAATTGCCTCTCCAATTCTTTTACTTATTTTTTGTGTTGTATTTTTAAATTTAAAACTTGATTACTACTGCTTAAATCCACTAGAATTATCTGAGAATCACAAGCTACTCTGCTGTACTGCCACCACAGCTGATTCTTATTACAACCATCTGCTATTTCTCTCTAAGTTATTCACTACAAATTTCTCAGTACTTCCTACTAGTCTGGCACTGGATTTCTTCTGATAACATAGTACTGATATGACACAGGGTATGCTGAAATCAGACTACTTTCCTGTTTGCCTGCTTTAAAAAAAAATAAATTTGAATTGCCAGAAGGAAAGAATATATACACATAGATTATTTTACGGCATTACCTAGGCTTCAAAATTAGTAGCAGGTTAACAGTATGTTAACAAACAACAGTGTTGGATTTGCCTTGCCAGAAAACTTAAGATCCTGTCTCCAAAACATCCAACACTTGAAAACATTACATTACTTGTGCAATGCAAGCATGATAGCAAATATTATTTACACTGTTCAGCTTGATTCCCCTCCCTAGTTGAGATCAGATTCTCATAGATGATCTGGTTATCTGTATCTTAGTCACTGGTATACCAGTCTTCCAGTAAACAGAATATATTTTTCTTACCATTTCTGCATCTCACAGTTAGGATTACAGCTGTGGTTGATAAAACGAGCCTCATTGCCCATACGATAACTATCTATCACCATTCCACTGTCTAAATTCAGGCAGTAATGATCACTGTGATTATGGTACTGTTCAATCATCCGGTTCCTAGGAAGCAACACAGGAAAGTTATTTATGATTATGCTTGTTGCTGCAAAGCAAACAGGGATTAACACAGTAATAGCGCATTCAAGAATTCTGAGAGAGGGTTTTGAAGAAAAAGCAATTATAATCTTTTATATTTTATAGAACCGTACACCTAGAGATGGAGGAAAACCATTATTATACCTATTTTTATAAGTCAAGGCCATTGACAGAGCTTGGATTAGAATTTAGAAATTTGCTCTTCTGGAATGCTCCCTTTTGGGTTCTGCAGATTATTTGTATACATTTCATGTTGATAACCTGTGTATGGAAGAGAAAATGCAAGTATACATTCTTTGGTGTGTATATGTATGCATGTGTACAACAATCAGCTTCTTCCTTTCATTATCTGGGACTGGACACAATTTCTGGAATTTACATTCATGGATTACAGCTACCTCTTTTTAGCAAGAGAGCAACAGTAACAGGAGTCAGTTGTGTTAGCAGTTATCTCTGTATGAGAAGATAGCATTTGTCTTCTGATGAAGCTCTAAGAGTAGCAAGTATGTCCCTCCAACCTCAATTATCCTATGATGCTATGTCGTGAACAAGACTACAATTGCTTTCTTTGGTTATTAATGCTCCCACTTGTTCTTTTCATGCCTATCTGCAAAAGCTCATTTCCCTTCCTGCTCCATTTGCTGCCCCTCCATTCTACCTTGCACAGTTCAAATCCTGCACAGTACTCGTATCAAATTCACATTCACTCGTGACATTTGGCATTTACAGAGCAGATGTGGCAGATGATGCATTCCAAACACTAATCATTCCTCTCTATTTGACTGAGAAAAACTTGGGTGATCAAAAAAGTTGAATTCTAAGCCTTCATTCTGGTGGCTGTGACCAGGAAAGCATTCTTTTTTTCCCCTTACTCTCCCCTTTTTTTCCAAGGATTTCCCAGCAATGATAATAGATGCTAAAGTCATTTATTGAGCCTTCCATGCTAAAGCAGCAAATAAATATTTCTACCTGAATTCTTGCTCACTAACAACTTCTCCCAGATATTCAATGATAAACTGTCCTGCTTTCAGGGGTTCTTTGGTACGAATACCCCATCCTTTCTCCTCAGCCCGGAACCTTTCCAGGCACTGCACCCACTCATGCCTCTGTATTCGCTGATTACAACACTGTTCACCACAAGGGCAGGTGTTTGGTGAACACTCCGCAAAGATCATCCTAAAATAAAAAACAAAGAAGTTAAAGGAAGGTGAATAGCATACTCTTAGATCCATCACACAAGGGGAAAAAAAGAAGAAAAAAAAAATTCCTCTGTTAAACAAAAGTTATTAAAGAACTAAAAGGCTTCTTGTTTTCAAGGTATAATTCACTCCAAGACTCACAGCTTGGCTCTCACTGCTATTCAGAGAGCAAAATGGAGCTTTTAATAGGATCTTCCTCTGAAGAAAGAGGTAGGGGAGCATATGTGCAGCAGAAAGTTACCCTGTATGCTCTGTAACAACTTTTATTACTGGGGCTGCATCCAGGACAACTCTTAAGATATTACTGTCTTATCATAGTCAGTCAACCAATTTCTAACCTGTTAAGACAGTCCTCCACACAGCCCTTTCCATTGTCATCATCCGGTTTCTTACAATTGCAGGTAGTGGCCTCATAGCCAGAAAGAGGCTTGACATCCACATAGACATCTGGAGAAACAAACAAACAAACAAACAAACCCAAACAGGGAAAAGAATTCTTTCCAGATGAAAAAAAATAGAACTATTTATCTAGAGTATTTTCATTCCAATTACATAAAGCAAAAAAGAAGGTGGAAGAGTCTTTGGTAGGACAATGAGCGTGACAGAAAAGAGGGGTGTCATGTGAAAATTCCACAGTTAACATATTTTAGCAATAAGATTTTACTTACTAGAACGGATTTTTTTATAAAGTGGGACATCTGGCTTTTTATACAACTAAAAGGAAGAGAAAGAAAATTTTAATACATTGCATAAGTGCATCTGTTATTCAAAAGAATCAGGGAAATTATGTTCTGTACATATGTAACAGTTTTGTACCCATTACTAGAAAATACGTCTGCATTCTCTTCTTTAGGCTCAGACTACACTAGCAAATAGGTCCAAAAAAGTACCTGAACAGGTAGAACTTAGGCTTAATGAGTTAGCTGAGCAGTTTTTCTAACATATTGTTTATTCTTCCCATACTATTTGAACAGAGCAATATGGACAACAGATATCATGAGGACAGACTATTCTGAACAATGCTGTTCTTTTCAATACTGAAGAGTAATTATTTAAATCTACTTTGGAGAAAGCATCTGTGGTGGAATTACTATGTGTCAACACTTAAAAAAGTGAAAAAGAAAAATTAAGGTGCTTATCAAAACGGTTGGACTCAATGATCTTAAGGGTCTTTTCCAATCTAAATGATTGTGGTTCTATGAAAACTGTGACTATAGGTAGGAGCCAAGAGAAATGCAGATTCATCTTCTGATTAAAGAAACTTCATCCGCAGACAGATGACTGGAGGGAAAAGGGAAGCTTAGATCACATTTCATAACTTCATATATATTCCATGCTTTCAAACAAGCTTTAAGGAATAATTTCAAATTATTGTGCATTTCACACACATTTACTGCATTAACAGCCTTCCCTCAGTGACATATGTAGCAGATAGGCACTGAACAAACCATACAACCTATACAACTGTTGTACAAACAAAACTACTCTGTAAGGGTTTTCAACATTCTAGGTAGGTACGGAAAAAGTCAAGGAAATAGATGACATATATTTATTATTTATGTAATACTGCATAGATAAGATAGGCAGATGTAAGTAATCTTCAATACATGGCAAGAAACTTCCTCAGCTGAAATGTCAACAACGATCATTACTTTAAGATTAGATTTTGGTGGTATTACAAAGACTAGCTGGAGCCACAACCACCTGGGAATTTGCCTTGCTCATTTACATGTCTGAGAGTGCTTTCTTGCTGTAGAGCTGGGGACAGATTTACCCTCCATCCTTAAAACCTATGTTAAATCACTTGGTGGAAACTTCTCAGGGAAAAAATATTCCTATTTTTAGGTTTGCACATATTTAAAGCTCTTTAAAAAGAATGAGACTGTTAAACAGTTTCCCTTCTTTCCTCAGTATGAAAATTTCAGCTTGTAAGTGAAAAATAAATTCCATTCTGCTGGGATTGATCCAAGAAAAATAAGGCCTGAAATTTCTCAGTGCTGTTGGCAGTACATCTGAATTCTCCTGAGGCGTGTCTAAAACAAGATCATTGCAGAAAGCAGGCACACTACCAAAATAAAAGTCTGCAGCAAAATTAATGACTTTTTTCAGCAGAAACCCATAGGGTTGCTATTTTGCAAGAGATGGAATAACAGAAATTATTCACATTAAATACATATGCAAATCCTTTTCTTCCTCGTACAGTGGCAGCAGCAAGAATATTCACCAATATACAGGATATATAAACATAGCTTTCACATAAGAATCCTGCTATTTTCCTTCTAAGACTTCTGATCATAATCTTGGCAACCCAGTAACTTTTTATCTTGTACCTGATTGTGTTTCCACTGCCAGAGGATGTCGTAAGGCAGCTGGAAGTCAATTCTCTTTTGTCTGAGATACTTTCCTGAAACAAAAAGGTTTGTAAGTTGCACACACTCATATTCACATATCCCCAAGAGGAAAAAGAGCTGCTCCCAGGCACACCGCCAAATTCTGATAGGGCCTCTCAACGTCTGAAAGTCAAAAAGGCAGAAGAGCAGAATCCTCCCAGAACATATTGTTTGTTAGTGGCAAGCACAGGGAAGAGCCCTCCAGGATGCTATGTTTTGCATTCTACTCTATTGTCGTACTCAGCTTTAAACCTTTATTGACCATAAGGAAAGCTGCTGTCTTAGATACAAGATGCCTGATGAGGTAGGTGGCAGAGGGGAGCTGCCTTCTGCATTGATGACTGAATGTTATGGATGCCACTGAACTCCAACAGTCACAGTTAAACTCTTAAAGAGTAGTGCCAGGAACCTGCAGGTATTCGCCCAGGAGGGGTCACTGAACATGAGCTACCGAAGGGACAGCAGCAAATAACTGACAAAACTGAACACAACTCTATGCCTTCCGGTAAACACTAGTAACTTCTGTGTAGAAATCTCAAAGTTGACACTTTCTCCTGAGCTTTTCTGCATACACACGAATACAATGATTTAGCACAGAGAACAAATTCTGCATGCACAATTCATGCAAGATGGTAAATCACAACATTGTACTCAAAGAAACTGAACTAGTTTTAAAAGTAGTATCCAAGCCTGTTCCTATGACCTGTACCAAAAGAGACTTAAGAACAACTTCAGCCTTGACAAACGTATTCCTAAATGTCTCGGAAAGACTTCAAGATGATCCATATTTTCAGCAATAACTGAAACTCATTTTAGATAGGATTTACTACTTCCATTGCACATTTCGTCTCTCTTCTAAAATTTACTGCCGCCCCTAACCTCTTCCCAAAAGAAGAAAACTGACCGATTACATACTTCATTAACACAAGACCTGAGGTCTGACACAAGCACTAGGTTAGTTCTAGCCAAGATTAAAATGTTCTCTTATCTTTTTGTTGGAATACTGTGTCACAAAATTGCAGCAAGTGACTAAGGATGAGGTGTCAGTCCCATGTCTGATTTTCCCAGTTTTTCTAAATGTTAACAAGTGCTTTATGTTCCTCCAGCAATAGTCTGTGGTTTCATGTAAATTCACATGCATACCCTCACCACTGGAAAATAAAAATTGTAATGTTTTCCTTACAATTTACTCCTAAATTACTTTTCATTTTCAGTGCTTTATTCATCCATAGCACGTTCCAGGAAAGAGCTAAATCTGCCGGGAATTTGCTTTCACTTCTATGACCTCAGCGGGCAAAACAAAAGGCTCTTTCAGGTGCCCTGGCACCATGCCTGGAGTCCATGGAAAGCTCCTCTAGTCCTCAGCAAGTGGGCACTAGTGCAGTCATCTGGCAGAGTCCTAAACCTTGCAACTCTGCTCGGCAGTTAAACCACTCTCCAGCTACCTGATACGAGCTTGTTAGTGTCTGCTAGCACAAACAAATGTGGGGTTGGGACCTTATGAAGAAAAAGAGAACAGGATCGTGGCACTGCAAACTGAACCTGAGCATTCGGTCATGGAACAGAGTCATATGACCCAATTCAAAAAGGAATTGAGAAAGGTCATATTTTTGAGAATTAAAATTAGCACCTTCAGTTCTGCAACCTGTTCTGTGGTTACTGATTCACACAGATCTGTCAAACTCTTTGCCTGCTACTACCTCTCTGTGAAAATCTAAGTTGTGTATGGAGCAAAAAAGTTCAGTTAAAGAAGACAAACCAATTAAACGTTTGTATTTGTTCTTACTGAACAATGTGGAATTTCCCCAAACTCTTTGCATGACAGTACTTGAAGTAAGAAATCACAGCATTTTAACAGCTGAATCAATTATCTGAAAAATAAATCAATCTTCATTTATCCTGGGAAATGACATGAGCTGCAAAAATGTTAGTCTGGAAGTTCACAACCACCCCCTCCAGACAGTCCAGTCCAGTGGACTGGGCTTGTGAACAGCATCCTGGAACTCCATGAGTTCTAAATGCTCACGCTAGCCTTAGGTTATGGCTTCTTTCTGCAGAAGGCAAAGAGGCACCCTAAACCTCATTTCTGTTCTACCTGAGACCTGAAAACAGGGATGAAATAAAAATTTATAGCTAAGTTTTTCATTCTTCCTCACTTTTATACATACTTAAAGACAGATATGATTAAGTGCATGGGAACATGGGAGAACTTATTATTGCATGCTTAGTTTTTAAGATTTAACAAATAGTCCTAATTGTCTCTGGCTATTCTACTGTAATACTAGTTTGAAAAGGAGACTATTGTACTGCATGTAAGCAAAAGTATTATGGCAGTTAAAACAGGTTTTAAACTAGACTGGCAAATTCCCGGCAGATTTAGCTCTTTCCTGGAACGTGCTATGGATGAATAAAGCATATTATAAACTAGACTTGTATATTACAAAGTTCATGTAGAAAAAAAAGAAAAAAGCGCCTTTCAAGTCAAACTTTTGCACTGAAGAACACAGACAGATGAGTATGACCTTTGGCAAAGTTCATATGCTGAAAGACCTGAGTAACCTGGGAAGGCCATAAAATAAAAAAACAAAAAAGAGGGAGAGAGGCAGAGAGATTGCGAAGTCCAGAGAACTTCCATGTCACCTAAATGCGATACTTGTTTCCCAACAACTAAAACACACATGAAGTACCCACCAACGTGAATAGGCGCTGGAAACAATCCATGCTCATGCTCTCCAGGAGTGTACTCCAGCTTTTCCTTCTTTAATTGTATGAGGCGGCTCTTCGGACTGTGGATGACAGCAACACAAAAAAAAAAAATCAGAATGAGGAATGCCTGTCATTTGCAAAAAACACATTTTCTCTTCTAATTAAGGCACAAATGTCTAGAACATCAGGCAAGAGAATAATAATAGAAACGGCCAAAAAGATTGATTTCCAGGTTCCTTGCCAAATACACTTATCACATCCATTTCAAAACTCATGATTTGATTTTTCTCCATAACTACTATTCAGGCAACATCTAATGGGACACCATCAACTGTAAATGCCTAGTATGCAATATATAAGTAATAACTAAAATGACAAAAATAAAAGAAGATCAACAAATAATATCTAATGTTGCTTGCTTAGGTATTTGATGCGTTATACATATATAGAGCCTGTTTCCTAATTTGCTAAGAGCAAATGTTCACGTGTTACTCCTTTAGAAGGCTGTTGATAAGAAAAGCAGGAAAAGGTCAGCAGAGTTAAAAAAGCAATGCCCCCCTTTACAGAAGAAAAAATAGGAATATGAAATAAGAATGGTCATATGGGTCAGGCAGATGTCAAACCACCTAGCTCAGCTTTTATAAACACCTCCTTTTGGCTACTGACAAACTATGGAAAGAATAAACTGATGTGGTTATATTTAGTACTACAGCCCTGCAACATTCAGGAGAGACTTCTAAATGTTAGATATACGAAAGATTAAAATTATATTGAAGCCTATTAAAGTTTACTGAAGTTTTTTTAAGGGATTTATTTTAATAACTGGACATACAACTGAAAGCTGACTCAATAAAAATGTGATATTATTGTTTAACTAGTGAATGGAAAATGCAAGTTCAAAACAAATTTTGAGATAAAGATATCAACTGAGAATAATTACTGAAGGTCAGAAACAGAACTGATGGACAGCAATAATTTGTGGTTCATATACTCTTCTAACCCTTTCTGGATTTCTGGTACTTATTCCACAAGTATAACAAGTTAATAAACTTTAGATAGTGAAATAAAAGCTAAGGCATACTGCTGAAATGAGGGCTCTGTTGAGCTACATGCTGTATATACTCTTCTTTAAACAACTCTCCTTTTAATAGAGTTATATGGCAAGGCTATAGTTATTATGATACACTTGCATTTACTTTGATGTATACAGGTGGACACATAGCTATCCTAATCAAAAAGCAGTAACATTCTCTCAAACAATAAAGGTTATGGTTCTTAAATATTATGACCCTCTGTTTACTGATGGCAGGAATTAATTTCATTTGCTTTGGCAAACAGACAGCTCCTTTGCCCACCAGGCAAAAATTATATTCTAGACAGGATTAAAAAAACACCCCACCCCCCCAACTCACATCTTCTATGCTTCCAAGTTGTGCTGCACTGAATCACTTAAGACTTGCAAAGAAAGGCCATAAAGTAACTAGTTACAAGACCTGGAAAGCAAGTTCTTATCAAGAGGAAATAGAAAGGTATTTTGAAAAGGCAAAGTGTGAACCTCCATTCCAAGAGGCAAGCAAATCCTTAAACCAAAGGCAGAGAAAGAAGGGAAAACATTCAATAGAAAGGTGACTTAATTCAAGCCAAATGTGCACCCTTTAACGCCCACATATTCAGTATAAAGGAAGCCAATGGAACAATAAATCATGGTAAATAAACTGCAAGGAGGAAATCAGTGTGGAAAGAAAATGCAGAAGGCAATTACCTAAAACCACAAAATATAACATGTCTTCAGGCACTGCAGACACATCCGTCTTAGACCTAGTCACAAAGAACACTGGGGAAAGCACCTACTCTGTTTTCCTTCCAAACACAGCGATGAAGTATTGTTAGAGGCTGAACAAAGGCCATCAATACTTCAGAGGGAAAGGTTAAGATGTCAAAATAAAGCATAATTATTCATAAAAAAGGGGAATATACTAAAATAATCAAGTATAAACAATGCACACAGTTTTATAAACATAAATATCATGCAAAAAAAGCCTCATGAATTAAAAAAGGCCTCTTTACACTATCAAGAAAACGTCTGTATTAACAAGCCCATACATTCCCACATAGGAAGATGATGAGCTAATTTTAGGCTGGGGTTTCTGGGCAGGCAATACAGGTTCTGATTTTGTGTTTAGCTACTTTCTTTATGAGAAGACCTCTCCCTTTCATTTTGCTAAGGCACACTGATAGCCTGAAACGATACCTTCTAACATTTCATGACTTTCAACAGTAAGCTGGAAGAGTACATTTCTGATCGTTTCACAGACTGAAACATAAGCCTGGCTAGGTAAGAAATGCTTCCCTCTCTATAATCCACTGCCTAAAGTTGTTTGGTTCAGTTTCTGTAGGGACAAATTTAAAACACTCATTTTGTAAATGGGTCTGCTTACCACTAATAGACTAAACCAGCCTCTCTTTGCAAGCTCCCAATAACAGAGCAATGGCGAAATGATTATTTTGCTCAAGATGCGAACATTTTGTACCACTCTGCAAAGGCTGAAGGTCAGGCTTAGTCTCAGAATGTCAGTCTAAAGTCTCAGGCAAATTAAGAAGGGAACAAAGACCAGAACCACAGTCGTCTTTCCCGTATCTCTGTTTCTCTCCATCCTTTCTTTCTGATAACCGTGTTCCATTTCTGTTCCCTCTCTCCAGCTTCTAGTGTCTTTGCCCTCCACTCTTACCATGTTGGCTGGGATTAGTTCTCTGTGGAATGCACAATTACATTTTTGAGGCGTGAAACCCAATTTTCTCTCTGACTGTAGTTTGACAAACATTTTAAGTATAAGCTGGCTTTGATGCTCCCCACCTTCTGCTGGTATGACTGCAAGGTTAATTGCACCAGGAAACCTACAGTGGAAGGTTAGATTTCACCTGAATCGCTATCCCAGCCTGGTTCAGTTGCCCTGGTCATCATGATGGGACAAAGAAAGGGACAGCACAGGAACAGGAATAAGCCACAAAGGTGAGGAGAACGTAAAGCTGATTCTTTTAGTGCAATGTTAGCTTATGCCAACTTAAAGCATTTGCTGAATTGCAATTCATTTGCAGTTCATTTGCACTGTCACTTTAATTCAGCTGGCTGATTTTTCAATAGGTTTGCTTCTAAAATATTCACTTACCTACTCTGAGTCACCCTGCAGCTCCACAAACTCTAACATCAGCAAAACGGAGGCACTGTAGGAGCAACGTGCCTATCACGTGGAAACACCACGTCCCAGAAGAGCAACAGGCCTGCACTAAGCTACACTGTCTGTGCAACCGTAGTCTTTGACCAGCTGTGGATACCTAACTACAGGTGAGATTCAATTCAGTGTCAATCACAGCAAATTCTATAGATTACAATTCTGCAATGAGGACTCATATTTGTTACTACTGATAAAAATACTTTATTATATAAAAATATTATATTCCCCTAAACAATATACAGTATTTTAATTAATTACTCATTTACTAATTATTACTAAATTTCTTTGGTGAACTAGGCTTTGCACTCCTCTAGGAAAGCCCCTGCTGGGTAAACAGATAATGACTCCTGCACAAAATCTTCATTTTCAAAGCTGCAGTCATGTGGAACCACACACTGAACTTCCCTTCAGCAAAAGACCTGTGTAATTCTTCCAGTGGGAGCTGAGGATTCTGGAAAACTCATGTGGAGGTTAACATCAGATCAGCTATGCTGTCTACAAAATTACATTCAGAAACTGAGGTAGAACCAAGACTCACTCCAGAAACCATTCCTTTTGTTCTTAGTTCATTTACAAGGAATCAAAATCTGCTCTTTCTTCACTATGTTTTAATAACGTTTCTAGACCAAGGTGAGTTGGAGTGAAATCTCGTTGAGGCAAATTGTACAATTCAAGTGGCTGCAGAGAAATAATGCAGACTTTTCTCTTTTAACAGTAGACTAAAACTGGCAATGACAGGACAAACATTTTCTGTGCTGTTGTTTAGCAGTTGGATGCGGCTGATGTAGAGAGAGGATGTAAATTTTAACAGTACACCTCAGTAAAACTTTCAGTACTTTGTATGCTCTAATGACGTTTAGGAAGTATTTAAGAAAGATGCAATAGAGTAGGAAAATGGTCTTTAAGGCAAAGTGTCTGCAGTTGAACACTGCAAACAGAAATACAGAAAAACAGTTTAATATAGAATGCAGAGAATGTTTTAATGGAGACAGTGATTAACACTTAACTGTACCATCACTAGAGGGTGCCGTATGATTAGAGTCGCATTTTTGTTCTCAACTAAGATGTTTTCATACTCATACAGCAGGAAGTTACTTATATAACAGGATAACAACATGAACTTCTGCTCTCCTCTTGCATTGACATATGTCTGTGCAGTAGAACTGGAGCAGCAAGTTAAATCAGCAGAAAATTTAATTTAAAAAAAGTGACTACCATTCTACTGATTTAGTTTGCTGAACCAACTTAGTAAAGAAGTGACCCAGTGCCAGCATGAAGGACTGGTGGGATCAGCTTGAAAGCTGCACCTTGCTGTAAGAGAACACACCTAAATCGAGATGGCCATAGTTCTGTCCTTGCCCAGCTATGCATTTCCATGCCTTGTTTCAGTATCAGCTTCAAACAACCATACAGAGGAAGTAGTTCAGATTGTGTAGGCAGCATTTGCTTCCTTGGTAGGGTAAAGTTTCCTCAGTGTTCTTAAGCAGCTCACCACAAACATCAGTATCAGTGCAAGGGAAGAACTCAGCATGTGGAGCAACAGGTAAAGGGGAAAACCAAATCAGACCTCTTTAAGCTTCCAGGGAACTGCAACACAAAATGTGATGGGAGAGGAAGGGCTGTAAGTAGAGGTCAGCTTTGTCATGGCCTTCTCCAGGGTGGTGAACTTGATTCCATCACCATCCACGCTACCTACAAACCTTAACTTTCACTTTCTGTATTCATACAATTTTTCAAATGACATGTTTGCTTACTGTCTATGAAATAAAGGTCCTCCCTTGGCTGACTAGGACTGACAATGTAACTAACATTTTATAATAAAGAAAAGGGGAAGATTCTCTCAGGTCCTCTCCTAGGGCAACAGGCCTAATTTTTATGACACAGTATTTGAATGTTGCATGACTCTGTATACCAGTGACAGACCATCTAAAAACTTATCACATCTGCTTTCAAACTATTAAAAACATAAGCAGTCTCACTTTGATCAGACCTAGATCTTTGTTTCTTCCTTAGAGTCTTGATCCTTTCATTGATGCCTTCATTCTACTATGGAAAGAGAATACACCAGGAGCCACTGATAAACTATACTAGCAGTCTCCCAGTGGTCTCTGTAACATTTTTAAGTGGTCTAAAACATAGTGAGAAGGTGCCAAATTTTTCCTCTTTTTAATCTGTCACATCATATTAGAAAAGAAGCGCAAATTCTTCACTTCAGCATATTTGTTCAAATGGCTGTAGAAAACTTACGTAACTACAAACAAAAGCAGAAGTGGGCTGGTTATCAGAAACGGGAGATGTCCACTTTCTAATGTACACCAGGTCGTGAGCCAACCAGTGCAGGGGGGGAAAGCATGCTGGATTTTTACTCTATCTCTTAGAAAATGAAGGAGATGAACTTCACTTAACTGTGAAATGAACAGGGTGCATATCTGAAATTCTTTCACACCAAAGACGACCAGTTGTCATCACTCAGTCAATAAAAATAGAAACCTAAGGGCCCCTTCTATGTGACACTGTACTCAGTACCTGAACACCTCAAGCTCTCCCAGTACTTTACTGCCATGATCGTTAAGGCTGTCGAATGAAGCTCTCTTACCTTCTTCAAGGTCGATAATCAGAAACACTTTCAGATTGCTTGAGGCTGCTTTCTGACTGGGGTTACATTTTAAGTCTTCACTGGGTCAGATTCTGATAATTATCATGCATGTAATTTTTCACAGGCTTGAATTAAGTTGATGGTTTTATTTCAGCTACTCATTAGTAGCAGCTGTTTATGGCTCTAGTTGAAAGGAGACAGTTTCCACTGGAATATCAGACAGCAGCTTTTCAGTGGTATTACTTACTCTGTTGTTTTGTACACATCAGAGTAGAGCCCTGCCTTCTGGTACTTCTTCTTTGGGGGTCGAGGGGCTTTTTTCTCACGCTGGGCTAGAGAAGGCAAAGGCTGTTCAGTGTTTTCAGATTCATGCGGCTTCCCAAGGGGATCATGTGGACTGGGAGGTTCAGCTACTGTCTCAGAAAAACTGGAAGAAAAAGTAAGGATTAAAGATTATCTTACCATATTTCATTATTCCTCTCTATAATCTGGTCAGCAGAAAAAAAAAGTCCATGTTTCTGAATTACTAGATGTCTCAGCTATTTAAAAAAATGCAATTCAATGATCATGATCAAGTGATGGTTAAGCATAATCATAGGAAATGCATGATCTTTTTACAGTAATGTTATTATTAATTATTACAAAAAGAATGTTGTTTGTACTGCTAGTATTTATCCCTTGGATCCTCAGTTGAGTAATTTAGAAGGTGGCTTATGCTATCTGCTTCTGTACTCTAAAAATTAAACCCTTTGAACATGTGGTTCTAGCACCATTCTGTGAATCTAAATGCCTACATTACAGTATTCATTTCCAAAACACAAATGGATGGTTATTTTTCAGAACTATTCTGAAAACACATGAAGGAAGACTTCTGGAAGAGCTTGATCTGTTCGTATTGATGACTTTGGGGATAAGCATGTGAAGATTAGACCAGAGATAGATTTCTGGTGTGGTCCTTTACTAGCCAGTGATTGCACAGGTGCACACTTTAACTCCTCCTTGCTGCTTTGGTTTTACTCTTTATTTGCTGTATGTCAACTGATCTCACCTGACACTCTGTGTTGCTTGTAAGTATTTGTTTGTAATGCATATGAGTAACACCCTTTAATATTCTCATGGCGTATGTAACTCTTACAGTTCCTTATTCTGCACATGATGAAGGAACAATCTTTGCTATGATATCTCATCAGTAAACCTGTTACCAACTCATTAAAATTGTTCTTCACCAAGACAACCATAAAAATTGCTTCACTTGAGACATGAGCACAAAACCAACAGTTTTAGATTACCTGAGATTCTATCCTATTTTGGAGTGTGTTCAGTAACTTAGGAAGACCCTAAGCATACTGAAAACTGACATGTTTGTTCCCTCTAAACTGAACTCCTTAATGAAAACAAACATAACAAGCAGAGCTCATTAGAGTAGGATTCTTTCATGGATTGAAATGTTATATAATCAACAATGACTATACTGAGGGTAGAAAATTGTAAGGGAATTACCTCTTATTGCTCTCCTGTTCATCTTCTGGTAAAGACTTTTGTCGTTTCCTGGCCTGTTCCTCTGCAAGCCACCTCTTTCTCTTCCAGCCTTTTCGGTGATCTGTGTTCAAGTTCACACTTTGCACTACAGCTTCAATCACATCTGTGATGGTATCAGGTCCAAGGTGTAAGGGACTGCTGCTTTCTTCTCTTTTATCTAACTCCTGACTGACCAGTCGAGCTGCCTGAAAAGCTTGCATTGAAACGACAGCCTGCATGGGGTATTTCCGGGGCCTACCCGGCCTGCGTTTCACAAAATTATTCCCTGTCCTTGACTGCCTTTGCAGCTTTTTGGCTTTCAAAATTTTATTGACGTGGTCAAGATTTTTTTTTGTTGCCAAGATCTTGTTATAATTGCACATTTTCCTAGCTTGCCGCTGCATGGCTTCAACCACACTTCTCTTGAGATGATGTGGGGAATAGCTGTTTGGTAGTCTCTCTGACAGAAGTGAGATATTATCGCTGCAGGAGCTGCTGGGAATTGCTGGAGCTACGAGGCTGTCCTGTTTCCCCAGGCCTCTCTCCCTATTGTGGTTTCGAGCAGGACTAGCTGATGATGGAACAGACACATTTGCAATGACTGCTTCTAAGGTTTTGTCCAAAGTAGCCTGGCCTTCATGTTGTGCCATGCGCTGCAGTAAGCTGTCCACTGAATCATCAACAGCAGTTGTCAGCCTTGCTCCCCTGCTAGGTACTCCAATCACTGAAACACAAACAAACATACAAACACTGAAACAGACTTGAGGTATAACCAAATAAGGTTGGAATTAAAATACAATAGTTGGATAGACTGACAGCCTTTTATATCCTGTAATTGCCCAGAATGTTCAACAACAAGACACCAATTTCTGTAACTCAAGTTCTAATGGGAAAGGGACCTAGCAATGCAAGTAAGCAGAAAGTCTATATTTTATATCATCAGTTTTAACATACAATTATTTTCTGCTTATTCACACACAGTCCCCCACTTCTAATAGCAAAGAGCAATGAGGGCATTCCCTATGTATGTACAGTCCAGAACTCTTCTCAAGTTTCTTTCTATTCAACACTAAAAATAAGAAACCCTCTGTACACAGAAAAATTAAATACTGACAAAAAAACCCTGAGAAACTCTGAAATGTTTTTAAAGTAATTTTTCTTTTTTTTGTAGTTTGGAAGTACTGAAACAACTTTTTAATTGCTCTTGCAGTTTCTTTATCAAAAAGACAAACATAATGATGACAGAACTGATAGCAATAAAGTACAGGCTTGGATAAAGGTAAATCAAAGTATCTGAACAAAAGAGAAAGTCTAATTTATACAGGAAGTGAAGTTAGACCTCACTTTTTAAACCAAATGTTATATGCATTAGAGTTGCAGACTGGTATTTGAAAAAGAGAATTTCCAGGTCAACCATATAGATTATGCTGTATTAAAAAGGGATTTATTCCAAACTAAGAACTTCCCAAAGCTGTCCTGCTGGTTCTTAGTGATAACATTTAATCAGAAGAAACCCTATTCTTTCTGGAATAAAATGGATGCTGTCTTCTCATAAATATATCACAATTGCACATTAGCATTTACAAAATGTTACTGTAATTGGGACCGATTATTTAGATTAGATCTACTTAAACTAGGGAGTCCTAGGCTGTAGACTGAAGAGCATGTACTAGCATAAAGGTAACTGTTAAAGGGAAGACAACCAAATGTTTTTATGAAAGGGTTTCTATCATTTGACAGAAGGGAGATTATGCATTAGCTGACAAAGATAAAGCACAAACAAGTTTAAAGTAAGTATTTTCTAGTCCTAGTGCTCACTAGTCCAAGTGTGGTACTCTGGAGAAATGCATTCCTCATTAAGATTCCAAAGTCATGAATCTGCAAGTGCAAATGAAAATGTGCTTCAGAGAGTGCACAATTTAAAGAAGGAAGCAGCAGCATAACAAGATGTAAAAATCCTCCTGAGAACAACTTTCTTCCTACAGGGTGAAAAAGGAACAGAGAAACATACTTGTCAGGTCACTGTTGTAAGCCTAACTGTAATCACTTGGAAAACCTAGCAACCTGAACAACTTTTAAAGAACTGGAAGGATTTACACTTTCAGCTTTCAATTTTAGATGAAGTAATAAACTACCCTTTGTTTTCTTATGGTCTTTAAATACACATCAGGATGGAGTTGAGGGTTCCTCACAGAAACACCATCTGTTTAGCACAGTGAGCTCTGTAAACAGCTGCACCATCCAATGATAACCAAACTACACAACACAACACATTTGGACACAAAGTCTAATGGATGTCCTTGAACTAGTGTTTCTGTTTGGAAACTGATCCAAAAGGATGGGACAACTGAAGGCTACAATCCCCAAAACAGCTGCAGCCCTGGTCAGGCATGCTTGCAGCCCTTGGTAACAAAGCAGCTCTCTGACAAACGCACTGAAATCCCACATGCATTCCAGATCTATGGAAAATATAACAAAGACTGGTCTTTCCAGCTGCATCATCAGTTCAATGACTTTGAAGTTGATAAACTTGTGATTAATTTCATTCCTATGCTGTCTTGCACAAAATATGCCTGAACTTTTAACACCTTCCTATACACAGACTTACACCAATTGCAGTTGACCCTTTAAAATGAGTAAGTAAAAGACAAGACAGAGAGGAAAAAGAGACAACACTTCTTCACTGCAGATGACTTTCTTTAGCATATGCTGAATAAAGCATCTGTTACAAATATCTGTTTAAAGGGAGGAGGAAATAGCAGTTTTGGTGCGCTCTTCTTATATAATCCTAAACAGTTCCGTAAGTACCAATCCTAAGGATGTTCACTACAAATTTGCAATCAGCTTCGGTGCCTAAGAATGTTTAAATTCTGCTAACAAGAACTCTTTCTACAACTAGGCTTCTTACAAAATTGGTCAACGTTACAGATTTTTTTTGTGTCCAATCATAGGTAAGCCCACACCACATTCTCCTCAGAGGGACTGCAAACAGGGTCTGTTTTTGCTACATGGCTGACAATTTGCCGGTAACATACAGAAAATGAACATTTTCAGATCTTTACTCTGACAATTTGGTCAATGGATTCAACAGTTTTGTAGGTGTGAAAATGTGACAGATAGCAACACACATGCATTCACACATAGTGTGACCGCACAAGTCTGACTTTACAAAAGAAAGCTCAAAACACATCAGGAGTACCTTTCCCTTCCTTGTGAACAAAGATGGACCTCCTCAAGCAGCAATCTGCACAGTACATCACCCCATGACTGAGAAAGCCAGCTCCCTCAATATCCTGTTGGCATACATCTGCTCAGCTTCACGATGATTTTGTGCATCTGAGACTTGGTCCTCACTTGATAGAATTGATGAGAATGCTACCAGAGTTCCCATGCCTTTCAGTACTTCCATCTCTCTCCTACTATCATTTTTGACCTGCCTAGGATCATTCACAACTGTACCATCAGTGATGACTGGGATAAGCTGCTTGTCATCCTCCATCACCTTAGCAGGATTCTCACATGCTACAAAGAAAACGTAAGAGCACACCCCATCTTGGTCCTGACAGTTATCTACCCAAGGGCAGCAAACTGTCTGCCTTCAGAACAGTGCAGAAGTCAAGCTCTTCCCCATGGAGGAATTAATCTGTTAATCTAATTCATTGATTAAATGTAGTGTCACAGGTCTTGCTAGCATTAAAGCACTGAGCCTCCTGAAGACTAATTTAACCTGGTGAGGAACCAAACTCCATCCTGCCATAGTTATGCTGCTGCTTCTATAAGCACCAGCTCAAGTTTCCCTATGCTGCAACCCAATTTGTACCACTTGTATCCTAAAACGTAAATGGAAAAATTCAGTATCTCCACGAACATATTACTGCTGTTAAAAGTTCTCACAGCAATGCTGTCTCAGTGTGTCTCTAGTAGCATAGGTCTTAGTATAGCAGTGGTCCCAAAACCAAGGCCATCAAATATTACTTGCCTGTAGAAGATGTGCTCTCAGATGTTGATCTCTTTCTGGAAGGGCTGCAATTTGTGCTCTCTGGCTGCCTCTGGGAAGGTTTGTCCTGTGTTGGCAAAGTGCCTGAAAAGCAGATCAGGGAAAAGAAAAGCACACACACACAAAAAAAATCACTTCAGTCTGGCAGTGCCAATACAACACACTGTAGATGCTAAATATTCAAACTAAGATTACTCTTTTTTAGCTTTAGGAACACTTGCTTGCTATGATGCATGTAGGTGGAGAAGGACAGAAATGGACCATCAAGAAGGAATTTCTTACAGGCTAATGGCATACGTAGGACAGTAAACAAGCCATGAGAAAAAGGCCGCTTAATATCATCAGAGTATTAGCTTTTATGTAAAAAAAGAAAGCAAAAACCTCATATCCCTACTTTCAAATGAACCCCCTAGCTTCATTCCTTGATTTTCACAGAACAGTTGAGTTTGGAAAGGACCTCTGCAGATTACCTAGACCAAACACTCTGCTCAAAGCAAGGTCAACTAGAGCAGGTTGCTCAGGGCCACCATGTTCAGTTGGGTTTTCAACATCTCGAACAATGGAAACTCCACAACCCAGAGTTCAATCACTCTTACGGTAAGACACTTTTTTCTTATGTATGAACAGAATTTCCTGTACTTCAGTGTGTGCCCATTGCCTCCTGTCCTGTCACTGGGTACCACTGACAACAGCGTGGCTCCTTCTTCATTACTCCCTCCCACCAAGCACATGTACACAGTGGTAAGATCTCCCTTGCGCATTCTCTTCTCCAGGCTGAACAATCCCAGCTCTCCCAGCCTCTCTCTGTATGACAGATGCTCCAAGCCCTTAGTCATCTTTGTGGCTTTTCACTGGACTCACTGCAGTATGTCCATGTCTTTCTTGTATTGGGGAGCCTAGAATTGGACACAGCACTCCAGATGTGGTCTCACCAGGGCTGAATAGAGGGTAATGATCATCACCTCGACCTGCTGGTAATACTTTTAGTAATGCAGCCCAAAATGCTGCTGTTCCTCATAGAGTGTTTCCAGCCCATTCCACCAGCCAGTGAAGGTCCCTCTGAACAGCGGCAAAACCATCTGGGGTACCCACCACTGCTCTCAGCTGTATCATCTGCAAACTCACTGAGGGTGTACTCTGTCCCATCATCCAGGTCATTAGTGAAGAGGTTAAACAGTATTGGACCCCATATCGATCCCTGGGGTACACTGTGAGTGACTGGCCTCCAGCTGGGCTTTGCATTGCTGATCACAACCCTCTGTGCCTGGCAGGTCAGCCGATTTTCAATCCACCTCGCTTTGTAAAAGCATTTCTCTTTCACTCCTCAGCAAAACTGCTTCATGTAAGATACTATTAACTACAGAAAGCTGAAAAGCTAGAAAAAAAATTCTCAAGAAAAAGTACTTCTTTAGATTTGTCTCTTGCTATGTTAACTTTTCTCTTTTAAGATCCTGTCACAAAGAAAAAAAAAAAATTTCTGCTTTGGTCAGCCACGGCAAATATGTAAAAACCCCATGGTCTAAACAAATGAGAGAGATTGTTATCTACACACAAACAAGTATAATGCATTATTGGATTTTAGGCACCTGAATGCACAGGGCTTGCTGCTACTTGCTAAATCATTAGATATTGGCTTATCACTACAAGATGTCATCAGGCAGTGGCAGTCACAATTACCATTATTTAAATTAAAAACAATTTTTAAAAAGCTATAGAAATCTCATGACTATTGAAAGGTTAAGGGACAAAACTGGTAATGGGATCTTTGCTGATAACATGACCTATTTCCGTCTTCTTTCTTACATATACATATTTTCTTACTGTAACTTGTTTTATTTCCCTAAAACTTAAACTTTTAGAGAATCCCAATTACTCTTGAAAGCAAAGGTTGTGGGTTTTGTTAAAATTTCATAGCAAAATCCGCATACTGCAATTATGAAAATGCTGAGATATTAAAAATTCAGATGCTAGTATAAAAACCTAGGTAGGCAAAAATGCATATGGCAGTGTGCAATGAGAATATGCGTATCATGAAAATCTCTAGAAGATAAAATCGAGACTGTATATTTTAAAATACTTTCATTCTTTCCGTTCAAAATATTGTTTGTGACTAATTAGCTTTGTGCTGCCTGTTCAGTTCTGATCTCTTTCCTTACTAACAGACTCTGACGAAACCAGGGAGTGGGCCACTGAAGTTATGCTCTAAATCAAGGCCACAAATTAGCACCCATGCAAATGACCGTTTGCTTCAATGCCTGAACAGAGCTCCTAAAGTATAAGACGATGGGAGAATCCTAGAATGCACCAAACTGATTTATCAGAAATCTTTAGGAAAATTTCCTTTGAGATCCTGTCTTGCCTCAAAGTTTGGATTTTTTATCATGGGTGTTATTAGCTCATGTTGTAACATCTAAGATATGTTCCGTTGATAGAGGAAATAAACAACATCAGTTTTAAAAAATTTCTGAATTCTTGACAAGGCAGATGAATAGTTTTCTTTTTAATTAATTCTTAACAAGGGCACAAAAATAAGGCTGCTGGACATTGTGCCAAGTTGCAAATCATATTCCTGATGAAGATTTTCTGATTTTCCTGCATGGCATCCTGATGTGGAGATGGTGCTGGTAGGCCCTTAAAGAGGACTTCTGTACTGTCTGTTCCTACAACACGTGGGTAAAAAGGAAGCTGCAGTGGAGCTGTGCAGGGAGACTACACACTGTTGCTTAATATCAGAAAGAGCAGACAACTGGTTTTTATTCCAGAATAAATTTTTCTATTAAGAAACTACAAGATGCATTGATTTCACAAAGCGTAGATTAACACAAATACCCTGGGACCTCAGAGAAAAAAAAGAATTTCACAGCGGGAATAACTGTTCTAAGCAGGAATAGGCTATAAGTTATAATAGGAAAAAAAAAAAAAGAAGAGGAGAATTTGGAGGACTGCTTGGACAGCAAAGCTGGCTGTAACTGTGCTTGCTGACAGCTGACGTTCATATCCCAGAGATCTTCCTTTGACAGATCTAGCGCTTATTTCCTTCTCGGACTCCGGTTAACCGGCTCCCACAGGGGCACCTGTACGAATCCCCCACCGCCGGGCTGCCCGGGGCTCGGCCCCAGCGCGGCAGGAGGCGGCGGCT